>NC_044551.1:99534265-99841496 GCF_007565055.1 Rhinopithecus roxellana
GGTTTGGATTCATAGCTAGAATTCAAATAACCATGTGCTGACAAACCACTCCTTCCTCTTACTAATACCCTGGTAAATATTCCAACACCCCTACTCTTGTTCCTGTTAAATATTTAAAGCCAGGGCACTTGAACTCTATCATAGACTTAATCTCATGTAAGTAGAAGAATGTAGGAAAAAGCTTAGATTCTTGGAATATTTTCCAGAGCCACTGAAACTAATAACTTTTAAAAAACTACTGAAAGTACTTCAAATGAGTTTTATGAAACTAAAGTTTTTTTTGTAAATTTGGGCTTTTTTTCCTTCAAGGAAGAAAAAAAGAATAAAGATAATATTTCAGAATATGGCTTCAATGTTTATGGGACCATTTTGATGATTGCTTTAATTAATATCTTCATAACAGGATAAAAACTTGTCTTAAGTGCTAGTATTATGAAATACTGGTAAAAATGTTAGTGCCTTAAATATCAGTTAGCTAGTAACAATAGTAACTTAGAAAGTTTCATAAAGTGGCAGCACTGAAGTGTCAAACTTACAATATTATCCTTAAGCTATTCCCTGCATATTTGGGATAGTGCCCTCAATCTGGAGGGCTTTTGATAATATTAATAGAAGAAATCATGGTTTTTTTTTTTTTTTTTAATGAGATGGAGTCTCGCTTTGTTGCCCAGGCTGGAGTGCAGTGGCATGATCTCGGTTCACTGCAAGCTCCGCCTCCCAGGTTCACGCCATTCTCCTGCCTCAGCCTCCCGAGTAGCTGGGACTACAGGTGCCACCACCGTGCCCGGCTAAGTTTTTGTATTTTTAGTAAAGATGGGTTTCACCGTGTTAGCCAGGATGGTGTCAATCTCCTGACCTCGTGATCTGCCCGCCTCGGCCTCCTAAAGTGCTGAGATTACAGGCATGAGCCTCCGTGCCCGGCCAGTTCTGGGTATTTCTAAGATGGCCTTTCTGATTATCTGAGAGCTCTCTTTAGTTTTATATTTGATAAATAATAATTGTACATATTTATGGGGGACAATGTGATGTTTTGATATGCTTATTCATTGTAGAATGATCGAATCAGGCAAATTAACATATCCATAGAGCTTTTTACCATTCTACTGTCCTGAAACAGCTGCTGCTTAACAATTGACTTCCGGCTGTTTCGAGAGGTGGTCTTATTTGCTTTTTGCTCCTTTGATTAAAGTTTTTATGTTCTAACACTGGGATCCATGTATCTCAAAGTGTTTTCCTCAGAACACTTGTTTGCTTAGATGCTCTTGCAACAAAAATTCATGACAATGCACAAATCATTGACACGTGCAAAAACAAAGACGGATCTCTCACACATAATGTATGGAAAAGAAATCAGAATTCAGTATACACTGAATGAGTCCATTTATGTAAAGCTCAAAACAGGCAAAACTAATATCTAGTTAAAGCAGGCTAGAGGTTGTTTCGGGTGGGGGGTATGTTGGGGAGCGAGCACAAATGGGGCTTTTGTGTGCTGACTATGGTCTGAGCACTGGTTGCTTTGGTAGGCCTGCTTTGTGCAAGTTTATTGAGCTGTACACTGATTTGAGCACTTCCCTACTTTGTTACAGCTCGTTAAGGAGTAGGACAATACAGTCAATGGTTCTTCTCATTGACTTTCAAGTGAAATATGAGACTGGGTATCTCTAGTGGTTTGTTAAGGAAAGAATTGTTCGGCTGGCAACTTTTTTTTTCCCCCCACATCCACTGTATTGCAGCATTGATTTGGATTTTATTGGGTTTCAGTCTCCATATAAACCAATAAGGGGTCAAACATTGAACAGATCAGTGGCAATCAGCAACAGAACAAAAACAACAAACAGCAAAGCAAAATACCATCAACATTGCAGTGCTATAGGACTGCATTTGATTGAAGAAAGAATCATCGTGCTCCACTAAGCCAGAAAAAGCTGCCAGTATAAGGCGTTGTTTCCAGGAAAACTTAAGAGGAAAGTGAAAGCTAAACATTGATATCACTGAAGCCAATGTTATCTAGACATGTTCTTTATTTTCCCCCGGAAATACCATCTAGGATTATGTCATGAGGTATCACTTGGAGAAAAGTTTTCAGCAGAAAAATTGCGTATTTCTTAGAAGGGAGTGGGAAAGGCCGGGCGTGGTGGCTCATGCCTGTAATCCCAGCACTTTGGGAGGCTGAGGAGGGCGGATCACGAGGTCAGGAGATCGAGACCATCCTGGCTAACACGGTGAAACCCCGTCTCGACTGAAAATACAAAAAATTAGCTGGGCATGGTAGTGGGCACCTGTAGTCCCAGCTACTTGGGAGGCTGAGGCAGGAGAATGGCGTGAACCTGGGAGGTGGAGCTTGCAGTGAGCTGAGATCCGGCCACTGCACTCCAGCCTGGGCGACAGAGCGAGACTGTGTCTCAAAAAAAAAAAAAAAAAAAAAAAGAGAGTGGGAAAATGGAAGTCATATAGACTGGTAAATTAATATTTCATGTTTGCCAAAATTCACATTTAAATGTTATATGTTTGTGGCCTTGAAACAGCCAGTGGATTTGTCTCTGCCCAGGATGCTGCATTGGATAGACTTATTATCTTCCATGCAGTACTGACTGCTCTCACAGTTGGTGTCTCTGCAGGAGGTTTGTAGACTGTAATAGAAGGTAGGACATGATACCTGAAATCATCATTCTCTTCTATCAGTAGAAAGAGTTGAAATAGTGTCAATGATGGTATCCTTAAGCTACTCCCTGCATATTTGGGATGTTACCCTCAATCTGGAAGTTAGAGGAGGAAAGATTAGCATTTTCAATTTCTGCTGACTTATCAGAGACACAATTGTGATGGGTGAAAATGGAGTTCATCTTTGGGACACAAAATTTAAGCTGACCTAAATACCTTATCTCATTTTGCTGTCAATCTGGTCCATGGGCTGAGAGATTGAATTCTCTTCAGCGTTTATTGAGTGCCATTCACCATGCAAAACACTAGGGATGAAAAGGCGTGGGTCTCCCAGAATTGTGGGAGGGACAAATAATGCACACAAAGTTATAATCAACGGTAAATGTCATTGCATAAAAATACAGAAATGGCGTTACACACAGAGAAAGCAACTCTACTGGTGGCAGGGAAGCCTACAGAGAAGAAAATCTTAAAAGCTGAGTGGGAATTTCAGACAATGTGGGGAAAGGACATTACAGGAAGTATGAAAACCAAGAGGGGAGGCATGAAGTGTGAATTTCCATGGAGGGGCCAGAGAGTGGTGAGAACTCTGGGATGTTAGGATTTAGAGAAGATGGGGAGGCTGGGCTGGGAGCGGTGGTAGCTCATGCCTTTAATCCTAGCAATTTGGGAGGCTGAGGCAGGCAAATGGCTTAAGGCCAGGAGTTCAAGACCAGTCTGGGCAACATGGTGAAACCCCATCTCTACTAAAAATAAAAAAATTAGTTGGGCATGGTGGCATGTACCTGTAGTCCCAGCTACTTGGGAGGTTGAGGTGGGAAGATCACTTGAGCCTGGGAAGCTGAGGCTGCAGTGAGCTGAGATTGTGGCGCTGCACTTCAGCCTGAGTGACAGAGCGAGACCTTATTGTAATCCAAGCTAGAGCTAGATTTTGGAGGGTGTTGAATGCCCTGGAAAGGAATTTGGATCTTAACCTAAAGAGCAGTGGAAGAATTGTGAAAAGGGAGAAGTGTGATCCTCCCTGTGTTTTAGAAAGGTAAGATCAGCAACCATTTGGATAATGGCTTATAGAGGGAAAAGCAAACAAGGAGATCGGTTAGGGAATGACTGGAACAATCAAGAACACCCTGAATGAGACTAAAGATGGACAACTTGGAAGGAAGAATCTATCTTGGATCTAAATGCAGGCATATATTGGGTTAGTATAAAAGCATAAAAACAATGTTGACCTATTTTAATGATGCAGAAAGATTTCCAAAATATGTTGTTGAATAAGTTTACAGAAACATGAGCAATAATATTCTAAATCTGTATCTACACAGAAAAAACTGAGAATATATGTAGTATACTAAAATGTTAATAGTAATATTTATTTGCTAATAGACTTTTGGGTAATTTTTGGAGAAAAACAACTCACATGTCCTGTACAGAATATAGGGCTGGGCGTGGTGGCTCACGCCTGTAATCCCAGCACTCTGGGAATCTGAGGCAGGAAGATCATTTGAGGCCAAGAGTTTGAGACCACCCTGGCCAATGTGGCAAAACCCCATCTCTACTAAAAATGCAAAAATTAGCCAGGTGTGGGGGCACATAATTGTAGTCCCAGCTACTCGGGAGGCTGAGGCCTGAGAATTGCTTGAGCCTGGGAGGCAGAGGTTGCAGTGACCTGAGATCATGCCACTGCACTCCAGCCTGGGCAACAGAGTAGACTGTCTCAAAGTAGTACGTAAGGCTTAGAAAAAGTATTTTGTATTCAGACTCTTTTTAAAACCTAGTAAATAGTCTGGCACTTCAGGTAAGTGGGATATGCAGAATCAAAAGGAGTATAGAAAAGAATCAAAAGATAAATGGAAAATAAAAATATGATAATGTAGAAATTGAATTATTGAACTGAGAAGGGATGGCTGGGGAACAATTTTAAGGGTGTTTTAAAACTCATCTCTGAATGCCTTTCAAGTTGATCCCATTGTCAGAGTCTAAGAACGTTGCTCTACGAAGGTGGTAGAGGCTTACATGACCTATTAAGGACCCTCCCAACGATACTATTCCTTTGATCATCTGGTTTCTTTGAATCAGCATATGAAGGGAACCAAGTCTTATCTCTTGTAGTATTTCAAGTACTTTTTCCTTAAAATATATATTTAAATATTAATATATAAAGTATTTCATTCCAGTTTCATAAAACAACACTGGCCACAGATGTAAGATTGAACTGATACTGTTGGATAATGCAATTTACATGTAATTGTGTGGAACCAAACTGACTACCAATTCAGAACAAAATCCTATAGAAGGGTTGAGGGTTGAAGAGATAGCCAAGAAAAGAGTTTGGAATTGATAGAGAAGAAAAAGAAAGACTAAAGTTAATTTGTAGGAAGATAAATGTATTTATGATGAAAGATCAATAGTTGTACTGCTTATCTATTATGAGAAAATGAGGTTCATTTCAAAGAGGTAATCAATATTAAAGTCCATCTTGAGGGGTTTGTATTATGTGCCTTTGAGGAACCACCTCTTGTAAGCACCCATCCTTCTGGGTCCTGGGTAAACGTCTCCTCCTCTTTAGACCCTGGGCCTCTGGCTGCCTGCTTTATATGTTGATTTCCACCCGCATTGTTTCACCTGTACTCTTCCTCGGTTACTTCTCTTTCCTTCAGTTTCTTCATTTTTAAAGGGTTAGGATTAGCCTAGGTCGTTTAAAAGTGTCTGTGTATTAAAATCATGGGCCTCTTTAAGCAGATACATTTGGAGCTCTTCTGGGGAAGTTGGGGTAGAACGGCAGGGTTCCTTCTGGCTCTTCTCACTCCCTAAAGGGGTTCCATGGAGCTAGGCTTGAAAACTACTCAACTTGAATCTGTGCTTCCAAGAGCCAAGAGATTAGTGTGGCCTGGAGTATCCTGAGGACAATGAAGACCCTTGTGAAGCGATTTTGCTTTCTCACATTGTTTTCTTAAAAAAAAAAAATGTATGTTGCTGTGTCATCTGGTAGTGGTACCCAGGATCAATTCCTGTGATGGAGAAAATGCAATGTAGCTATCATAAATGGGAACACTTTTTTTCCTCATTTGCCATTGTCTTACTGAGTGGTCTTCTGAAAATCTCTCGGGAGTGCCAAACATCATTTCCTCCTCACTGTTCTGTAGAGACGCAGTGAAGACCTCTGACTGAGGTGTATGCCACTTTGAGACTCTGAGAAAAGAGGGAACTAGTGTCTGTCCTCCAAAGCAGTATCTTCCCTTGTACTTGATTTAGCAGAGGTTTGAGCTCTTCTGGACCTTGATGTTTCTGAGTATCTCCTTGTCCAGCAGAATACTCTTAGCCACTTGCCATCCAAGGGCTTGAGTAAATGAGAGTTGTTGTTACATCTTCTGTTGAAAGTATTTCCTGCAGCCATTTTGGTCTTCCCATCTAAACACTGTATGAAAAGAGCGTAGAACAATCTCATCTTTTAAGGGAAGAAAAATCATTTGACTGTTCTGTTGCTGTCTCAGATGCAAGTCATTTCCAATGGATAACCCTTCCTTGACCCAGCAAGGCTGGTTAGCACCGACTGCAGAGAGCTTGGAGGAACACACTAAAAGATTGATTCAAGGCAGCAGAAAGCTCTTATCTACAACCTTACCTTTCTCAGGATTCACTCAAAAGCTGTATCTGGGACCTCTATTCTGTGGTTTTTGAACTAATATATCTTCATTAGGACTTAGAAGTAAACAATTTTTTTAAAAGCTCTAGGAAAGCAGTTTGTTTTGAACACAGCGGATTCAATCTTTAGAGAGAGGTGAACAGTTAACTGTTTTTTCAGCAAACGCTGAAGATGATGAATGAAATGCCCATGGCTAAGAAGACCTCTTTACAACAGGGAGTTATCTTTTGAAGGATTTTAAATCATTCACACATAGTTATCAGGCTGTGATCACTTGGTTAGCTCTGATTGTTGACTTTTTCATAGGAGGTTTCACAAACCAAAACCAAAACAACAAATCCACAAAAACTTAACATTTTATCTTGTAAACCTGAGTCAATATCCAGAATACCAAAGGATTATATCTTGCAAATTATACTTGTTTAGTGTCTTTGTCAAAAGGGTAAGCTCTCCTGATATGCCTGACAGCTTTTTTTTTTTTTTTTTTTTTTTTTTTTTTTTTTTTTTTCTTGAGACAGAGTCTTGCTCTGTTGACCAGGCTGGAGTGCAGTGGCATGATTTCAGCTTACCACAGCCTCCGCCTTGTGGGTTCAAGTGATTCTCCTACCTCAGCTTCCTGAGTAGCTGGGACTACAGGCATGCACCACCATGCCTGGCTAATTTTTCGGTATTTTTAGTAGATGGGGTTTCACCATACTGGCGGGGCTGATCTGGAACTCCTGACTTTAGGTGATCCACCCACCTTGGCCTCCCAAAGTGCTGGGATTATAGGCATGAGCCACTGCACCTGACCCTGACAAACTCTTTATAAAATATGTGGCTTGCCCTTTGGATATATGCAAGTGAAGGCATGCAGAATTACTTGATTTTTCCTCTACATGAGTCTTTGGATTTAGACACTCTTAGGGGAAAGCATATATGGGCATTGTCATCTAAAGAGGATGTGTATTGGTGTTAAATCTCCTTAAATGAAGTCTAACTTACCTACAGAAATAGGTTTGCCTGGGGTAGTTATATAGAATTTGAGGCATATTACTATTTTGATTAATTACAAAGGTTTACATCTGCCCTGCTTTTGTTCCTATAGCACTTTGCTATTCTAGCCATGAGTGATTTGATATCAGTCTCTGGTCAAACCCAAAACACTTATGTAGTTATGCACATAACTATATAAGTATATGATATTCTTATAGAGGAGTATGAGGAAACATGACTCACTTTAGAATGGTCTGCTTTATGACTTGAGTTCATGGGTTTCCAACAAGTGGCCTATATTTGTGTCATACACTTCTCCATGTGCTTAATATACATTATCATTTAATCCTTTAAACAACCCTTGTGTGATAGGTATTACTATGACCCCTTCCTACAGATGAGGAAACTAAGGCACGGAGAACACAAATAATTTGTGGAAGGTCATCCCATTAGTAGCTGAGCTGATATTCAAACCCAGCCCCCAGAGTGCAGGGCCCACGTCGCTGATGGCATTTTCTGGTGCTGCTACCATCACAAGGAAAAGACAATGTCTGTATTTATCATTCATCTGTTACAGTGTGGTTCAAAGGAGGAAAGGGGTGCAAAAATGTCCTATAAAGAGCATAGTGTTAGCCCTGGGATATAATGTATGTGTGAAAATGGCCTACATACCAGTGCGACTTAAAGATAAATACGTGCTAAGTATACATTAATTACACTCCAGAAAAATTTAGAATCACTGAAAAGTAAAAGAAAACATTATCAGTTGAATAAAAGTGAGCTAAAAGGTACAAAAAGATCTGGGAAAAACACTTGGGTAGGGGAAATAATAACTAGTTACAGAATGTATGCAATAATTTTTCCCTTCTTAGGCAGAGACTTTCACTGACTGAATTTATTAGACTTGGATAGAACACTTCATGTTTGGATTGGAGAAAATGTTTGGATTGGCCTAAAGTTGAAGTTACAGCTTCCCAGATTTGACTGATTTTATTAGGGTTCTCTTGGCGTGCCTCAACACACGGAAGTGTGGGATCCTCTTAGCCTTGGGGCAACTGCGTACAGCCTGGGGAACACCTGTATGAACGCTGACACAAGAACCAGGGGGCTCCCTCATAAGGTCTTGGCTTTTATGTAACCCCCCCAAACTTAGATGTAACCAATGAACAAGAAGGAGATTCAAATTTACTAAAATCAAGTACCTTAGTAAAATGGGAACTCAAAAAATAAGTCAGATTACTGTAGCCCTATCTTTGACCCACCAAGTGTTGGCCACAGCTATTGTTATAAGGGATAGACTTTTAAGTCATGCAAATGGGGATTATTACATTTTTTAAAAGAGTTTCATTGATGGGGTTCGTGGGCCATCCCTGCAGAGTTCTGCTTTGCGAGTCTTGGATCCCTTTAGCTTATTGTGGAAAGGCAGACAGCCTGGAAACACAGCTTATAGAAGAAAAATCAATTGAGACTGCAAATCCAAGAAAACTATTCTGATTTTAAACTTGTGTCTGAGTTAAATGTGCTCAGACTTACAAAAGAAGTTCAAATATTCTTACATGAAACAGAGCCCCTTTGTAGAAAGCACAATTGACAGGAAAGCTGGCACCTGCTATTAATCTTTTCTAGGAAAGGGCTGAGTTTTCTCTTCCACACATGGCAGTTTTTTTCTGGACTATGGCAGGGATATGCATTTGAAAATAAAAATCTTACCCACAGGCTAGACTTTTGGAGCCACTCTTTATGAAGCTATAGAGACTTGGATTTATTTCATTATCAGCTTTATATAAAAGTTTCATATGTAAAGAATCCTTTTAGTAGGAGAAAATGTGGGACTGAGCAGGTGTCAATATCAGTCACCACCTCACCTGTCTATCAGCAGCTTTTCTAGTCCCTGTCATGGCTTAGTCACCCCACTGGAGGCTCTGATTCCTCCTTCCTGGAATTGGTTTTTTCCTCGAAAGTCTTTGCCATAATAGATGTTGTCTTGATTTCTTGATTTTGTTGTTGATGATCATTTTTGACCTCTCTGGCTTTCCAAATTTCCTGCTGCTTCTGGCCTCGACCTTAGTGAGCAAGGATTCTCAGAATGCACTTATGCCTCGAGGTGACATTAAGTTTTTTATTACACAGAAATGTACACTTATTATAGAAAAATACACATGTGAAAAAGAATCAAAAGAAGAAAGGGAGAACATATAAAATTAAACCTAATTCTATAACCTAGAGGTGTCACTCTTAGCCATTTAGTATGTATCATTCCAGGATATATAATCAAAATAGATACTATTCCAGGATACATAATCAAAATAATGGTCTGTGTGCATCACATACTATTCTAGAATCTGCGTTTTCCATGTAATATATCAAACACACTTCAGTACAATAACCTTTACCAAGCCGTTATAAAAGGCTGCATATTATTTTCCTTAATGGATGTACCATAGTTGATTTAACATTGCCAGCATTGTTAGACACCTTATTTCTAATCTGTCAGTATTTTAAACAACACTGTAGTGAATGTCCTTTGCTACGTCACTGGTGTGGTCACAATGATTTCTTTAGAATACATTTCTAGAAGGAAGATTGCCAGGTCGGTCAAGGTATATGCAGAACTTGAAGCCTCCAGGTAGATGACCAAACTGCCCGCAGAATGTCTGCTCCCTTTTCACCAACCACCAAAACCTGTGGGCCTGGCACCTTCCCTTGGCTTTTCGGGAGATAGTTTTTTGCTCATCTCTCAGATGCTCTGGTCTGGAGAAAATAAAATAATACAAAACCGACAAATGAACAACTTGCTAGGAAGTAGATACTTAGGTTGAAGAGAGAGATTGCAGGTCACATTCTGCTTGACTTCATGTGCTGTTTACACTGTCCTATGTGCACAGCACAGCCCTCACAGGAAACAGGTTGACGGTGCCAAAGGTTCTCCTCTTTGAAGCCAAGTGTGGGTCCCCAGTTCCCAAGTCCTCTGAAAACGTGTACTCTTTTACAGTGCAGGTGACTTTTTTCTTTTTTGTGCAGAGAGTGTCCATAACTTCTTTTAGATTTTCTTTTTTTTTTTTTTTTTTTTATTATACTTTAAGTTCTAGGGTACATGTGCATAACGTGCAGGTTTGTTACATATGTATACTTATGCCATGTTGGTGTGCTGCACCCATCAACTCGTCAGCACCCATCAATTCATCATTTATATCATGTATAACTCCCCAATGCAATCCCTCCCTCCTCCCCCCTCCCCCCTCCCCATGATAGACCCCAGTGTGTGATGTTCCCCTTCCCGAGTCCAAGTGATCTCATTGTTCAGTTCCCACCTATGAGTGAGAACATGCGGTGTTTGGTTTTCTCTTCTTGTGATAGTTTGCTAAGAATGATGGTTTCCAGCTGCATCCATGTCCCTACAAAGGACGCAAACTCATCCTTTTTTATGGCTGCATAGTATTCCATGGTGTATATGTGCCACATTTTCTTAATCCAGTCTGTCACAGATGGACATTTGGGTTGATTCCAAGTCTTTGCTATTGTGAATAGTGCCGCAATAAACATACGTGTACATGTGTCTTTGTAGTAGACTAATTTATAATCCTTTGGGTATATACCCAGTAGTGGGATGGCTGGGTCATATGGTACATCTAGTTCTAGATCCTTGAGGAATTGCCATACTGTTTTCCATAATGGTTGAACTAGTTTACAATCCCACCAACAGTGTAAAAGTGTTCCTATTTCTCCACATCCTCTCCAACACCTGTTGTTTCCTGACTTCTTAATGATTGCCATTCTAACTGGTGTGAGATGGTATCTCATTGTGGTTTTGATTTGCATTTCTCTGATGGCCAGTGATGATGAGCATTTTTTCATGTGTCTGTTGGCTGTATGAATATCTTCTTTTGAGAAATGTCTGTTCATATCCTTTCCCCACTTTTTGATGGGGTTGTTTGTTTTTTTCTCGTATATTTGTTTGAGTTCTTTGTAGATTCTGGAAATTAGCCCTTTGTCAGATGAGTAGGTTGCAAAAATTTTCTCCCATTCTGTAGGTTGCCTGTTCACTCTGATGGTAGTTTCTTTTGCTGTGCAAAAGCTCTTTAGTTTAATTAGATCCCATTTGTCAATTATGGCTTTTGCTGCCGTTGCTTTTGGTGTTTTAGACATGAAGTCCTTGCCCATGCCTATGTCCTGAATGGTACTACCTAGATTTTCTTCTAGGGTTTTGATGGTATTAGGTCTAACATTTAAGTCTCTAATCCATCTTGAATTAATCTTCGTATAAGGGGTAAGGAAAGGATCCAGTTTCAGCTTTCTACTTATGGCTAGCCAATTTTCCCAGCACCATTTATTAAATAGGGAATCCTTTCCCCATTTCTTGTTTCTCTCAGGTTTGTCAAAGATCAGATGGCTGTAGATGTGCGGTATTATTTCTGAGGACTCTGTTCTGTTCCATTGGTCTATATCTCTGTTTTGGTACCAGTACCATGCTGTTTTGGTTACTGTAGCCTTGTAGTATAGTTTGAAGTCAGGTAGCGTGACGCCTCCAGCTTTGTCTGACTTAGGATTGTCTTGGCAATGCGGGCTCTTTTTTGGTTCCATATGAACTTTAAAGCAGTTTTTTCCAATTCTGTGAAGAAAGTCATTGGTAGCTTGATGGGGATGGCATTGAATCTATAAATAACCTTGGGGAGTATGGCCATTTTCACGATATTGATTCTTCCTACCCATGAGCATGGTATGTTCTTCCATTTGTTTGTGTCCTCTTTGATTTCACTGAGCAGTGGTTTGTAGTTCTCCTTGAAGAGGTCCTTTACATCCCTTGTAAGCTGGATTCCTAGGTATTTTATTCTCTTTGAAGCAATTGTGAATGGAAGTTCATTCCTGATTTGGCTCTCTGCTTGTCTGTTGCTGGTGTATAAGAATGCTTGTGATTTTTGCACATTAATTTTGTATCCTGAGACTTTGCTGAAGTTGCTTATCAGCTTAAGGAGATTTTGGGCTGAGACGATGGGGTTTTCTAAATATACAATCATGTCATCTGCAAACAGGGACAATTTGACTTCTTCTTTTCCTAACTGGATACCCTTGATTTCTTTCTCTTGCCTGATTGCCCTAGCCAGAACTTCCAACACTATGTTGAATAGGAGTGGTGAGAGAGGGCATCCCTGTCTTGTGCCAGTTTTCAAAGGGAATTTTTCCAGTTTTTGCCCATTCAGTATGATATTAGCTGTGGGTTTGTCATAAATAGCTCTTATTATTTTGAGGTACGTTCCATCAATACCGAATTTATTGAGCGTTTTTAGCATGAAGGGCTGTTGAATTTTGTCAAAAGCCTTTTCTGCATCTATTGAGACAATCATGTGGTTCTTGTCTTTGGTTCTGTTTATATGCTGGGTTACGTTTATTGATTTGCGAATGTTGAACCAGCCTTGCATCCCAGGGATGAAGCCCACTTGATCATGGTGGATAAGCTTTTTGATGTGCTGCTGAATCCGGTTTGCCAGTATTTTATTGAGGATTTTTGCATCAATGTTCATCAGGGATATTGGTCTAAAATTCTCTTTTTTTGTTGTGTCTCTGCCAGGCTTTGGTATCAGGATGATGTTGGCCTCATAAAATGAGTTAGGGAGGATTCCCTCTTTTTCTATTGATTGGAATAGTTTCAGAAGGAATGGTACCAGCTCCTCCTTGTACCTCTGGTAGAATTCAGCTGTGAATCCATCTGGTCCTGGACTTTTTTTGGTGGGTAGGCTATTAATTGTTGCCTCAATTTCAGAGCCTGCTATTGGTCTATTCAGGGATTCAACTTCTTCCTGGTTTAGCCTTGGGAGAGTGTAAGTGTCCAGGAAATTATCCATTTCTTCTAGATTTTCTAGTTGATTTGCGTAGAGGTGTTTATAGTATTCTCTGATGGTAGTTTCTATTTCTGTGGGGTCAGTGGTGATATCCCCTTTATCATTTTTTATTGCATCTATTTGATTCCTCTCTCTTTTTTTCTTTATTAGCCTTGCTAGCGGTCTGTCAATTTTGTTGATCTTTTCAAAAAACCAACTCCTGGATTCATTGATTTTTTGGAGGGTTTTTTGTGTCTCTATCTCCTTCAGTTCTGCTCTGATCTTAGTTATTTCTTGCCTTCTGCTAGCTTTTGAATGTGATTGCTCTTGCCTCTCTAGTTCTTTTAATTGTGATGTTAGAGTGTCAATTTTAGATCTTTCCTGCTTTCTCTTGTGGGCATTTAGTGCTATAAATTTCCCTCTACACACTGCTTTAAATGTGTCCCAGAGATTCTGGTATGTTGTATCTTTGTTCTCATTGGTATCAAAGAACATCTTTATTTCCGCTTTCATTTCGTTATGTACCCAATAGTCATTCAGGAGCAGGTTGTTCAGTTTCCATGTAGTTGAGCGGTTTTGATTGAGTTTCTTAGTCCTGAGTTCTAGTTTGATTGCACTGTGGTCTGAGAGACAGTTTGTTATAATTTCTGTTCTTTTACATTTGCTGAGGAGTGCTTTACTTCCAATTATGTGGTCAATTTTGGAATAAGTGCGATGTGGTGCTGAGAAGAATGTATATTCTGTTGATTTGGGGTGGAGAGTTCTATAGATGTCTATTAGGTCCGCTTGGTGCAGAGATGAGTTCAATTCCTGGATATCCTTGTTAACTTTCTGTCTCGTTGATCTGTCTAATGTTGACAGCGGAGTGTTGAAGTCCCCCATTATTATTGTATGGGAGTCTAAGTCTCTTTGTAAGTCTCTAAGGACTTGCTTTATGAATCTGGGTGCTCCTGTATTGGGTGCATATATATTTAGGAGAGTTAGCTCTTCCTGTTGAATTGATCCCTTTACCATTATGTAATGGCCTTCTTTGTCTCTTTTGATCTTTGATGGTTTAAAGTCTGTTTTATCAGAGACTAGGATTGCAACCCCTGCTTTTTTTTGTTCTCCATTTGCTTGGTAGATCTTCCTCCATCCCTTTATTTTGAGCCTATGTATGTCTCTGCATGTGAGATGGGTCTCCTGAATACAGCAGACTGATGGGTCTTGACTCTTTATCCAGTTTGCCAGTCTGTGTCTTTTAATTGGAGCATTTAGTCCATTAACATTTAAGGTTAATATTGTTATGTGTGAACTTGATCCTGCCATTATGATATTAACTGGTTATTTTGCTCGTTAGTTGATGCAGTTTCTTCCTAGCCTCGATGGTCTTTACATTTTGCCAAGTTTTTGCGATGGCTGGTACCGGTTGTTCCTTTCCATGTTTAGGGCTTCCTTCAGGGTCTCTTGTAAGGCAGGCCTGGTGGTGACAAAATCTCTAAGCATTTGCTTATCTGTAAAGGATTTTATTTCTCCTTCACTTATGAAACTTAGTTTGGCTGGATATGAAATTCTGGGTTGAAAATTCTTTTCTTTAAGAACGTTGAATATTGGCCCCCACTCTCTTCTGGCTTGTAGAGTTTCTGCCGAGAGATCTGCTGTTAGTCTGATGGGCTTCCCTTTGTGGGTGACCCGACCTTTCTCTCTGGCTGCCCTTAAGATTTTTTCCTTCATTTCAACTTTGGTGAATCTGGCAATGATGTGTCTTGGAGTTGCTCTTCTGGAGGAGTATCTTTGTGGCGTTCTCTGTATTTCCTGAATTTGAATGTTGGCCTGCCCTACTAGGTTGGGGAAGTTCTCCTGGATGATATCCTGAAGAGTGTTTTCCAACTTGGTTCCATTTTCCCCCTCACTTTCAGGCACCCCAATCAGACGTAGATTTGGTCTTTTTACGTAATCCCATACTTCTTGCAGGCTTTGCTCATTTCTTTTTCTTCTTTTTTCTTTTGGTTTCTCTTCTCGCTTCATTTCATTCATTTGATCTTCAATCGCTGATACTCTTTCTTCCAGTTGATCGAGTCGGTTACTGAAGCTTGTGCATTTGTCACGTATTTCTCGTGTCATGGTTTTCATCTCTGTCATTTCGTTTATGATCTTCTCTGCATTAATGAGTCTAGCTGTCAATTCTTCCACTCTTTTTTCAAGATTTTTAGTTTCTTTGCGCTGGGTACGTAATTCCTCCTTTAGCTCTGATAAGTTTGATGGACTGAAGCCTTCTTCTCTCCTCCCGTCCAAGTCATTCTCTGACCAGCTTTGATCCGTTGCTGGTGATGGGCTGCGCTCCTTTGCAGGGGGAGATGCGCTCTTATTTTTTGAATTTCCAGCTTTTCTGCCCTGCTTCTTCCCCATCTTTGTGGTTTTATCTGTCTCTGGTCTTTGATGGTGGTGACGAACTGATGGGGTTTTGGTATAGGTGTCCTTCCTGTTTGATAGTTTTCCTTCTGACAGTCAGAAGGACTCTCTGTTGGTCTGTTGGAGATTGCTTGAGGTCCACTCCAGACCCTGTTTGCCTGGGTATCAGCAGCAGAGGTTGCCGAAGATAGAATATTGCTGAACAGCGAGTGTACCTGTCTGATTCTTCCTTTGGAAGTGTCCTCTCAGGGGTGTACTCCACCCTGTGAGGTGTGGGGTGTCAGACTGCCCCTAGTGGGGGATTTCTCCCAGCTAGGCTACTCAGGGGTCAGGGACACACCTGAGCAGGCAGTCTGTCCGTTCTCAGATCTCAACCTCCGCGTTGGGAGATCCGCGGCTCTCCCCAAAGCTGTCAGACAGAGTCGTTCGCGTCTGCACCGGCTCCCGCTACTTCCCCTGTTGGTCTTCAGCTGTGCGCTGTCCCCAGAGGTGGAGACTACAGAGACAGGCAGGCTTCCTTGAGCTGCTGTGAGCTCCACCCAGTTCGAGCTTCCCAGCGGCTTTGTTTACCTACTTAAGCCTCAGCAATGGCGGGCGCCCCTCCCCCAGCCTCGCTGCTGCCTTGCGGATAGATCGCGGCAGACTGCTGTGTTAGCAGTGAGGGAGGCTTCGTGGGCGTGGGACCCTCCCGGCCAGGTGTGGGATATATTCTCCTGGAATGCCTGTATGCTTACAGCGCAGTATTGGGGTGGGAGTTACCCGATTTTCCAGGTGTTGTGTGTCTCAGTTCCCCTGGCTAGGAAAACGGATCCCCCTTCCCCCTTGCGCTTCCAGGTGAGGCGATGCCTCGCCCTGCTTCAGCTCTCGCTGGTCAGGCTGCAGCAGCTGACCAGCACCGATTGTCCGGCACTCCCTAGTGAGATGACCCCAGTACCTCAGTTGAAAATGCAGAAATCACCGGTCTTCTGTGTCGCTCGCGCTGGGAGTTGGAGACTGGAGTTGTTCCTATTCGGCCATCTTGCTCCGCCCCCCCTCTTTTAGATTTTCTAAGGGTGGGTAGGGCAGGTAGGCATCCCTAAGAACCTGAATGATCCACTGAATCCGCTTCTTGTCTCATTAAATTAAAAAAAAGAACTTTTTTTAAACAATTAACATTACTAAGCTTATATTAGATGCTCTGAGAACTGGCTTTATTTCTGAACTCGTGTTTGCTGGAATCAGATAAAAATGGCTGTCCTGATATTGCCAGAAATTTGCTTCTGTGCCACCTGTAAGAATGGAGATGGGGCAGATTTGCCCTCCATTTTGGGAGGGGTTACTGTGAGGATGAGCCATAAGGGTCAGTGAGGTCAAAATCCCCAGCTCCCAGGCTTCAGCGCTGCTCTACCAGGGATGGATTTCCAAGTCCAAATGTGAACTTCTGCCAAATTAATTGTATAAGCAGGGAGGGGCCAGGAAAAGTAAAAGGTATGGAAACTTTTGTTTCCTTAAATGAGGACATTTGCTATGGTCAATGTGTCCCATCAAAATTCATATGTTGAAACTTAATCACCAATGTGATAGTATTAATGTTAGGAGGTTATAAAGTCATGAGGTTGGGCCCATTGTGAAGGGTCTAGCATCCTTATAGAAGAGGTGTGAGGACGCTGTTTGCACTTCATCCATGTGAGGATGCACTAAGAGGTGTCGTCTTGGAAGTGGAGAGTGGTACTCACCAGACCTGCCAGTGCCTTCATCTTGCACTTCAGCCTCTAGAAATGAGACACAAATTTGTTCTTTGTAAATTACCCAGCCTAAGGTATTTTGTTAGGCTGGGTAATTTATTTTATTTTTAATTATTATTATTTTTTGAAATACAGTTCCACTGTTGTTGCCCAGGCTGGAGTGCAATGGCACAATCTTGGCTCACTGCAACCTCTGCCTCCTGGGTTCAAGTGATTCTCCTGCTTCAGCCTCCCAAGTAGCTGGGATTACAGGCACATGCCACAACGCCTGGCTAATTTTTTTTTTTTTTTTTTTTTTTAATTAGAGACGGGATTTCTCCATGTTGGTCAGGCTGGTCTCGAACTCCCGACCTCAGGTAATCCACCTTCCTTGGCCTCCCAAAGTGCTGGGATGGCAGGCGTGAGCCACCGTGCGTGGCTATGGTGGGTAATTTACAAATAACAAATTTGTTTATAGCGATAGGCTTGGACTAAGACAACATTTGAGACAATGGAAAATTAGAACTCTTTCTGAATATATGGTGATACTAAAGTTATTTCTTTTTAGGTAGAAAATGATATTATGGGTGTGTGTGTGTGTGTGTGTGTGTGTGTTTGTGTGTATACATGTGTATCTATTCAGTGGTAAAATACATTTTGCTTTGCCTTGAAATGCGAGGAGATGGCAGTTACCCATGGCTGACTAAAGACAAAGTTGATGTGTGAGTGAGTGAAAGTGAGGATGAGAGAAGAAACTGATTCTTAGTTGGCTGGGGACCAGTTGTTACTCATTATAGTTGAGATCTGAATTTAGGTTTCATTTCCAGAGTACACAGAAGTGCACTTCCTGCATTCCAAAAGATTCTTTGCTTATTATCTAGGTTGCCTCCAGATCTAGTATACATATACAGTACTCCTGAGATTCCAGAACACAAACCTTACCATTTAGGGTTTCTCTTAAAAAATGCAACATCTGTTATTCCCAGGAGCATATAAGACAAACAGGTTAATCATCAGCAAGGTATTGGTAACTCTGAACATTTTAAGAATTTAAAGCTGATTTCAGGGTGAATGGCTTAAGCCACAATAATTTCAAATAATATTAATAACTGATAGAAAATAAGAAAGAAATCTAGAAGACATGTAGATTGACTAGACTATGCCAAGACAATTTTTATAAAGATAGCTCAAGTTCAAGGTCTGAGCTTCTTCAATGGTATAATGCTGCCACCTGGTGGTTATATCCTTTCACTGCAGTAAGATTGTGTAGTTGACAAGTAATGCTTCAGTGGAAAGTTAGAATTTTCTGGGCAGCAACTATTTGCAATTTTATCTGAAACTAAGTTGAATGTAACTTGTTCAAAACACAAACTTCAGTGAATCATAGAAGGCTTGGATTCCCTTTGTGCTCACATTTCCTTCGTAGCATCACGAATAATAAAGGAGAGATTGGGGCATCTGTCGATGTTGGTTACATTCTGATAATTTTTGTCTCTTAATTAGAAACAAAGCCCGCCCTCACAATCGTGGTGTTGTGGGTTGATCTAACAGACAACATTTTAATATAAATCATGTTTGGAGCCCAGGAAGGAAACTTTAGAAATAATAATTTAAACTGAGGACAATACCGGAGTGTGGGAGAAATCAGACAATTCTGAATATGATGGTGGTGGTGGTTGGGAGGGAGACCACTTGGAGGACAGAGATATAATCTATCTGAAGCAATCCATGTCATACCCTGGGTGAGTTTTGGTTAGCTCACAAGTTTACTTACAAATTGCTTCAAATCTCAATTAAAAATTTCTGAGGTCTCTTTGAAAATGAGAATACTGAAATGAACTGATGTTCCCAGCTGTATAATTGTCTAGGGCATGCATTTTCCATTTTGCTCCTGTCCTCACCTGGCAAGTTTCATTTGCCAGACTGGACTCTGTAGCCATTTATATTTGCAACCCCTGTCTCATAGCTTCTAGATTTTAATGGGAGAAAAATTAAAATTGTAGCTGTTAGAGTTGGAAGAGAGAACCCCAGGGCATGCAGCCTAGCCTCCTTCTTTTCAAGTAGTAGAAAACTGGACTTGCCAAAGGTCACACACCTGCGGAAAGCAGAGCTAAAGCTTGGGACTTCCTGGAGCTTTGTGTATTTGCTCTTGCATGGTTTAGATTTTGGGTGACCTAATGCAAGTCAACTAGCTACAAGGTTTCTCATTAGCCACATTTGTACAATTGGTACAGAGTGCTAATAACATTCTCAGAAAAATATTAGTTTAGCTTTTAACACTCCGCATTGATGGAGTACATGAGTGTAGTAGTGTGTAGAAGCCATGCAGATTCCCCAAGAGAATTTCTAGGACATTATATCTCTTCTGCACTGTCCAAGATGGTAGCTACTGCTGACATTTGGCTATTTGAACTTGTATGTAGATTAGCTGAAGTTAAATAAATTCATTTCCTCAGTTGCACTAGCCACACATGGCTAGTGACTACCACATTGGATAGCCCAGACATAGAACATTTCTACTATTGCAGGAAATTCTAGTGGGCAGCACTAATGTGATTGAAAATGACTTTTTTGGGAGATATTTTTTATAGCTATGTCTTGGTCTTTATGATAAAATTAATCAGAATTATTTAACGGGCAAGAGTGGAGATTCGTCTTAGTAGACTAATTTGGGCTATAAAGTACTATAAATGGGAGCTTATAAACGATAGAAACGTATTTGTCAGTTCTGGACACTGGAAAGTCTAACATTAGGGTCGCTGCATGGTTGGGTTCTAGTGAGGGCCCTCTTGTGAGTTGCAGACTGCTGACTTGTCACTGTGTCCTCACATGGTGGAAGGGGCAGACAGGTTCCCTGGGGCCTCTTTTATAAGGGCACTAATCTCATTCATGAAGGTTCTGCCCTGATGATCTAATCACTTCCCAAAGACCCTACCTCTGAATACCATGACAGTGGGGATTTGTTTAACATATGAACTTTGGAGAGACACAAATATTCAGACCATGGCAGGAATTAAAGCCTGGTGACAGTTCACTGTGAAAGCTAAATACTGAAATGAGAAATTTCTGTGTTAAAGGGAAGGAATGAAATGTATCAAATGCAGTGTTAGAAGAGGATATATTTAGCAATAAAGTGAAGAGCAGTTGGATAAACTTATATTTTAGGAGCTGAGCCTGACATGTAGTTTCTCTGAGCTTCATCCCCATTGCTTCATGTACATGCTGGATGTGGTTGTGGGGGATGGTTGAGTGCAGTGCCTGCCCAGCACCCAGCCTACCTTTTGCCACCGGCACTGTGTACCTTCCCCTCGCCAACTCCACACAGCCTCCATGGGAATCTCAATCTGGGGGCCCAGCCCTAGCCTGCCCAAGGGTAGGCACATAACCTTCCCTAGGAATTTGAATCCTGAATAACATCAATAAGACTCCAAATGATTGGATCTGACTCATCCTTTGGTGATTCTGAAGATGCTGTTCATTATTTCTCTAGTGTTACCCTGGTTTTCTGCTTTCCTTATACCTGGCTACTCATGTTGCCTTTCCAGTTGATATATTTCTCCATTTCCAGCTGCCTTTTTTTTTCTTTTTTTGCTAAAGTTAGAACTCATTTATGTTGCATTCAATCAAATAATCGAAACCAATATGATGTTACTTGAGTGCCATGAGGGATGGGAATGAGAACATAAGGTGAAGGAGAAAGGAGGGATCTTCCAGGAGCAAAACAAAAAGAATGAAAAGCTCTAATAACACAATGACTCTGAGTAGGTCATATCCAATTGATTTGTACTCAGTGAGCTGTTGTGAGAAAGGAAAAGGCATCATCGCAAGGTCCATGATGTTTGTTTTTCCCAAGGAACCGGAAGCAAATGACTGCCCCACACTTAGCTCTCTGTTTTCAACACAGTCTCCCACCCCTGGGAACATTCTTTCAATTTTTATTGACCTTTATTTAGCTTGAGACCTTATCCCCTTGTGCCTTTGGAGGTCCTGCAATGAATGGTCTGATTGCCTGCCTTTCAGTCTGAACTTTCTCTAAGTCTGCCTACTCACAGCACCAACTTAACTATTTCCCAGCATTTGCTTGTAATTTTAAACCATACCCTCTCCCATGTACTCTGGGAAATTGAGTATTTATGAGGCTACTTTGAATAGTGAGGTAAACAGGTAGTGTAAAAGTGGATCACTTCTCTTGAGGTTGAGGTAGTTAGGTGGTGAAAGGGTGGAGTCTGAACCTGTAAGGTTGGGGAGGGGAAACAACTGGCTATAGAAAATGGAAACCTCTTAATGAAGGCTCTGCAACCACAAATGGCCAATCCTACAACTTGGCTGGGAGGGTTTTATTTATTGTCCCAAAGCCCTTCACTGTCTTTTCCTGCTTCCTGAAGCTCTCCAAGTTTTACTGTGTTTCTGTTGACTGCCAGCATATTTTCTAATGAGGGCAGAGGGGATCTGCTGCAGGATTGGCCAGACATTTTCAATAAGCTGTTAGTGGCTGCAGCAGATGTTTCTATGTTTGCACAATAGTGTTGCCTATTAGGAGCCAGCACACACAGTGGAGACTTTCAAATTCATAGCACACCAGGGCTAGAGAAGGACATTTCTAGAGTTTCTTTGAAAGGCTACTCAATCAAACTGCAGGGAGTTTCAGAGGACATTGACAAGTATGAATGCATTCATATGGAATTTTCATGGGCCAAAAATATTAGGTTGTATACTAGAATCTCATGGTTAGTGACTCTCCAATTTTATAACTAGTCACCTTTCTCCATTATAACTCTCATTGATCACCACCAAAAAAACAAAAATTAGAACAAAACTCAAACAGATCTGATTAAAAAGCCTCACCAATTTCAGCATTAGTTTCTAAGCCCAAACCACACCGTTAGACTTTTGCTGCTGTATTCCTACTAAATTGTTACTCTCCTTTGCTTTACTAAGTTGAGGAACAAATCGGGCAAACATGTTTTAACTTGTGCTATATGAATGAACAGTGAAATGAAGGTCAAGAACACCTAGTAAATATGTAAGTCAATAAAAACTAAAGGATTACTTGTCAAGGGCCACTTTATGAGGATTTAATCATTTGATATTTCCAAAATGAGAGAGCGCACCCAAATACATATAAAATACCCCCAAGTAACATGTACCTGGTAATATATCATTTTGAATATCAATGTGTATGATTCAGCTCTAATCACTACTTGAATTCACTACTTGGAAAAAAAAAAAGAGAAACATAGTGTTGAGTGGAAAACCTGATTCTATTACAGAGAACCATCCCTTAGGACAGGATTGTTCATGTCATCAGGCTATGGCCTTCTGTAACTCAAATCCTTACCTCTAGTAGGTTGTATTTCTTAGATGTCAAATCTGTGACTAGAAGACAGCTGATCATAGGCTGTAGTTATATTAATTCTTACTGCTGAGAATGTCTAATGGCATTGGACAAGGACAGCTGCAATATAACGTAATGTTCCTGTCTTCCATTTCATGCTGTACCTGACTTTTTTTTCCCTGCTCCCTGAAACGTTGATTGATTCGGTAACGTAGAATGTTTGCTTTCCAGCTGGCAGATCTAATTGTAAATAAACAGCTGCTAGCTGCATTTAGACAGTGGATGATGGTGGCAGGTACAAGAGCAGGGTGTGTAAGGATGATTTAAGGCCTGTGCAGTGGAGTGTGTGGGCGGCTGGGGAGAGACCTAGGCAGAAGATGTTCAGGTACAAAGTCCATTATGGCTCAGTGTAATCTCAGGGATGAGTCTTAAAAATTTTAATTTAAAATAAGGACCAGTACATGGATTGTAAGAGCCTGTGATGGCCAAGACTATGGACTAAATATGAGAGAGAAATAAGTTCTCTATTATGCAAGAGTCTATTTTTTGTGTTTGAAAAATAGAATCAAATATTGGGCTAATTCTTGAGAATTATTTCTCTAAACAAGGTATATTTGAGAATTCTGAATGAAAGCAAGAAGATGAATGTGTGGAGGGGAATTTTTCCAAGTCTAGAGATGATGTGAGTGTGGTCACAGTAGCAACAAAAATGTCAGGACTTCAGCACATGTCACTGCCCTAGTTATATAAGGATTGGGTGGTTCAATCCTGACATCCTCAGCTATGGGACACTTCATAACAGAACAGAATATTTCCAGAGTTGCTTGTGTTTGAGTCTGGACAACCACCTTGGTAAGCCTAGGAAAGAACACTGCAAGTATCAGTGATTATCACTGGTGTCAGCTAAAGCTATGGCATCACACGTAACCTGAGCCAAAGATCTGCATTCTTCTGTTTGCTCTCGGGAGAGGACCTCATGTGGACAGCAGCCTGCCCTCCAGTACTGGCATCAATCTGTGCCCTCAACTGATGTTCCTGTAGTGGAGATGCCCCTTTCCATGGCTCAGCACCATCGTAACCACCCCTCATTCTATCTCCCATTATACCTGGGTGGGAAATAGGATCCTGAACAGCTCAAAGATAGATGTTGGCATGGCAGAGAAAATCTCCATGGCTAGCTAAGGAGGGGGGACCAAAGAGGGACTGGATGGAGCCAGTCAAAATGTCCCTCAGTGGTGAGATTGTCCCTCATCCCTTACCTTCCCCATTACAGAACTAAGGATGAGAATTTTGCTTTAAAGTAAGAAAAATCTCAACCATATGACTGGACCAGCAGTGTGAACGAGTGACGAGACAGGCATGAGGCACCTGGTGGGATCAGAATATTTACAGCATCTCCCAGTACCAACCTTCATCAGCTCCCTGCCCACCTGATGTGAAGCCGAGCTCTGTGCTTGAATAGCACCAAAGCCGTGGATAAAAGTGGAAGCAGGATCTGGAGGCTAGAAGGTGACCTGGGAGCACTTGGTTTTCTTGGAGTTCTTGTTTTCTTGTCGTAGACTCTCCTAAAAGCTGTGGCTTGTTTTTGCTTTTCATCGACATGTCCTGAATACTTTGTCTTCTTTCTCTTCCATCTTTCCTCCATGGCCTTTTCTATGTTTTTCTTACAAACAACATTCTTCACAAACTTTTCTCTATTTTATTTCATTCTTACCTGTCTCAGCAGAAGGTCCCCTCTTCTAGGTTGGAGTATAGTGGTCTTGGTTCCCTACAACCTCCATTTCTTGGATTCAAGCGATTCTCCTGCCTCAGTCTCCTGAGTAGCTGGGATTACAGGCGCCTGCCGCCATGACTGGCTAATTTTTGTATTTTTAGTAGAGATGGGGTTTCACTATATTGTTCAGGCTGGTCTCGAACTCCTGACCTCGTGATGCACTTGCCTGGGCCTCCCAAAGTGCTGGGATTACAGGCGTGAGTCACCGTGCCCGGCCCCTCATTCTTTATGTCTGTTTTCCTCAAATGCTCTTTTAGCCATTCACAAAACACGCTGGCATGCTGAAAGCCAAGCAATACTTTTCCCTGGAAATAACTGTTTTGTTCCCTAAAACATTTTATATCATGAAAGGGAAAGGCAAGGGAGGTGATTGGTTATCTTATTTAATTATCTCAACCCCTCAATGGGGCAGTTACCTTTGTCTGAAGCCTGGATTGATTTCAATCTGCTGGGCTCCAAAGGCCACATTCACTCCACTACTATGGGGAAGAGGTTCAGACGCTTTCTAGAGGCAGGTTATCTTTCTGCATCTAGTTGTCTTAGAGTAGCTTTATGCATAAGTGTGGAGAAGGAAGACACTTTAAACTACAAACTGTGTGTCATATTCTAGCATATGAAAGGCTGTTGGCTGGGCTGAATTCATATTCCTTAAACAGCCTGATCTGTAATGACATGAACTTGAATCTATAATATGAGTTTACTTAACAAGATAATAAAATATTTAAAGTCAGTTCATTTAGAGGCTAGCAGAAATGATAGATAGCATACTCATAGTATTTCCGACCCTACGTTAGTATGCACAGCCGCACATTCTTAATTTTGGTTATAGCTGTTTTTCAGTTCTCTTCTCTGCATTTGCCATGGCAATTAGGACTGGAGGGAGCTTGTGGTGTCCTTGGAACTGAGGGAGAAGAGAAATTATGACACTAAATAATACAAAATGGGCCTAGTCCTCATTGCAGTAGAAACCACTCAGAAAAGTTAATTAAACTCAGGAAATAGGCTGCAAGATAATTAAGTTTAGGCCTAATTTTACACTGCAGGCATTCTATATTGTTTTTGCAAGGGTCCAAAGGAACATGAGATAGAAAATCTACAGGTTGTGGGCTTGATTCATAAAGGATCATTACCTGTAGTTAAATGGCCAGATAAAATGGTAATGTGTGGATGGCAAATTATATATGGTAAAGTAAGTGATTATTATGCTATATATATAAGACAATCATAATTCCTTTTAATTATCCATAGGACTGAAAGTTATCAGTGTATCTGGTGTAGGAAATAATAAATGTATATACTTCAAATCAAGATATAAGACATTTTCTAGATTAATAGTTGATAACTTATTGAGCTTGGGTGTACGTTTTACTCTGATCGCTCTTAAATTATCTTTAATTGACAAATCATAATTGTATACAATTATGGGGTACAGTGTGATGTTATATATACAATACAGAATGATTAAGCCTGGTGCGGTGGCTCACGCCTATAATCCCAGCACATTGGGAGGCTGAGATGGGCAGATCATTTGAAGTCAGTTTTGAGACCAGCCTGACTAACATGGTGAAACCCTGTCCCTACTAAAAATACAGAAATTAGTTGGGTGTGGTGGTGCACACCTGTAATTTCAGCTACTTGGGAGGCTGAGGCAGGTGAATCGCTTGAGCCCGGGAGGTGGAGGTTGCAGTGAGCTGAGAGAGTGCCACTGCACTCCAGCCAGGGTAACAGCATGAGACTCTGTCTCAAAAAAAAAAAAAAAAAAAAAAAAAAAAAAAAAATATATATATATATATATATATATATATATATATATACACACACACACACACACACACATATACATATATACACACGTATAGAATGATTAAATCAAACTAATTAACGTATCTATCACCTTGCTAATTTATCACTTTTTATGGTAAGACATTTGAAATTCTTATCTGGAAATACACATTTTATTTCTCACTTTTGTAGACTTGGCGTACAAGCACAGTTGTTACACGGACATATTGCATAGTGGTGAAATCTGGGCTTTGAGTGTACCCATCACCTGAACAGTGTACATTGGACCCTACACAATAGATAGTATTTCATCCCTGACTACTCCCCAACCTATTGGAGTCTCCAATGTCTACTATCTATTCTGTTGAAATAGACATTTTAAATGTTTCCCATGCATGAAGACATTTAATCCTCACAACTCTATGCAGGAGGATTATTATTAACCCCTTTTATAGAGGCTTAGTGACGTTTAAATAACTTATATAAGGATATTGACCTGGCAAGGAAAGAAATTGTTCCAAAAAACCCAATGTCTAGCTTGAAAGTTCATGTGTGTGAGCAAGTTCTTTACTGCCACTTGACGAGAGTCATCCTGCAGTGCAACAAATCTCAAGATTACTGCTCCTGTGGGTCTGAAACTTTGTACCCTTTGACCAACATCTTCTCATTCCTTCCCTTGCTTTCCCCCAACCCCTGTCACCTCTTGGGCTTGGGTATATTTTAAAATCCTAAGGGAGGAGGCAGCCTTGATCACTGTCTTATTGCCTTGTGTGTGGTAGAATAAAAATTCTATCCCAAGTCAAAAGCAAATCCTCCATCTCTCGTTGGTCTGTCTCCATTAGAGGAAGGAGGTGTCTGCATTCTGACTGGATTCACTTTTCACAAAGCTCTTACGGCTGCTACTCAGTACCATGTGGCCTTGAAGGGCAGGGGACAATCACACTTTCAACTCTCTGGTGTTTACTCTGGTTTTCTTGTGCCTGATGTGAACTTGGCACCGCTTCTGGACAAAACAGAATTTATTTAAAATTGACTTGTATTAGCCCTATTCCTTTCATCTATTTTTTTTGGCTTAAAAATATTCTTTAGGATATGAAGAAAAAAAAAAAACAAAGTCTGTTTGCTACCCAAATGAATTAAGTCGATTTTATTTCTCTTTCTGGAAAGTTCTGAGTCAAGACAACTTGCCTTTGGTTAAATTATATCAATGGCCATTGTTAAGACTCAATACTATACAATTTCCCTTGCTGTCTGACACCAAAATGGACTCTTCAAGGTTCTTTCTTTCATCGTGTGTAGTTTTACTGACATTTTGCAGGTGACTTGAAGTTTCCAAATGCATTCCCAGGTAAGAAGTCACCAGGCCCAAACAAACATGAATGTAAGCAAGGATGTTAAATGGACATTTCCTATTGTCTTATAATTTTGGTCTAAAAACCCTGAGGACAGGTGGCACTGAGTGCTCCATGAGCTACAGAGAGTGACAAGGAATAACCAGACTCCAGCCTCTCCAATACCTATTAAGAAGGGGCGTTGACACTGCTGCTCAGCCAGGCTTCGGAAATGAACACTGAAGTTCACTGAAGGAGGGAAGCTACTTGCATCATGAGCTGACTTAATGAAGAGTGCGTGCCATTTTTATCCCATCCATCCAAGCTGCTTATCTAGATAATGAGGGCAGAGAGAGTAGCAACCACAGTTAGAAAACTGGTGAATCTCTTCATTCTTAGAAAACCATCTAGGATGGAATTAGAGAAGTTACTAAGGAGGAAATTCCATGTTGTATCTTACTTGACCTATTGGGTTGGATACTTTGACTGCCTAGCCATATACCTGCTGCCTCTTTCAGTGAGATCCCCAAGCTAGGGACCATACCATCTTAGAGACCTCCTGGCATTCGTCCCTTAGAATGTCAATGCGAGCCAGGAAATGTGTCCTTTGGTGTGGCCCTGGGCATCTAAAGAAGCAAGAGTAATGTAATGATAGCTAATTACACTTAACACATTTATTGAGTAGTTGCTTTATGTTAGGCACTCATCTAAGTACTTAAATGTGTGAACTCATTTAGTGCTCAAAAAGAACTCATGAGTTAGGTATTCTTCTCCTTTAATTGAGAAAACGGCGAGCACAAAGTCTACACAGCTGGCAGGTAACTGACTGAAGCAGTCTGTTGGTCTAGTGTCTAACCCTGACACTGTTCTACCTTTTGTTCTTCCAAAACCTTTCTGATCGCCTCAGTTACGCACTCTGTGGCCAGAGAGGCCAGCCCCTGCCTTCTCAGTCACAGCATCCTGACCCTCAACTGACAACTTACTGACTGCCTCCTATTGCTGATGAAGCAATGGCTTTATCTTAACCCCACACTTGACTCCAAGTGACCTTGCCCTTGCTCATCTTTGCTAGGATGCTGAACTTTGTACCCAAGTTTGGGTTAAAACCATCTGAAAGCCATCAGGAAAGCCCCATGGATTCTGAGAACTATCACTAAGCACGCACTTCCACCTGGAGGGTAGCTGGGGTGATGAGCCCGGGAAGATAGGTACTTTGAATCTCTGAAGTAGGAAAAACAGAGCCAGCAGTTTTCTTGACATAACTCTTTTCATCTGTTCAAGTCATGGAGAATGCCAGCTTCCAAGGAATGGTGGGTACAAATGCCAACAGTGCAGTACTAGCATTTAGATTACTTGCCATTAGAGTTATCTGGAGAGGTAATGCAGAAGAGTAGAGAGTGCTGGAGGTAATCCCAGGGACTGCTAATATCAGGAAAGATCATGTAGCCAACTGTTTTGCCCTTTAACCTCCCTTGTGGTTTTTTAAAATGATTTTGAGAGACAAACTATAGATTGTCCTGATACAATAAAAGTGTTTCTACCATTGTTAACACAGGACTGGAGACAGTTTTAATTCTGGAAAAGATATCCACTCTGCCCTGTTAACATTTACGAACTGATTTGGCCAATTTCAGATTTATTTCTAAATCTGTTCTAAAAAATCACCAACTATTGAAACATATTTTCAGTGTCTTGCCCCTGGGATGTATACATTTTCTTGTTCCTTGTCACATTGTTGATAAAAGGATTTTAAATCATATGGAAACTTGAAGGCGTTGCTTTCAGCTATTACAGAGATGTTTCAATTAGGAAAAACAGAAGCTGTTTTCTCTTTTCTTCTTGATTGAGCTTATGACTTTTAGCATTGGTGATTGAATAAAAGAAGGTTCGTGAACTCGCCCAGATAGTCAACTTTTTGAATATTCAACTATTTGGAGCCTACAGAGAAATACCTTCTGAGACTGAACAAAAACTAATATGGCTTAAACCTCTCCTATAACTACAAATTTCTATATCTTTCACAAAGGGAGTTTTATTGTCAGCAGTGGATTTGGAAAAGGTGGAACAATGCCTCTTGTTAGACAGGGGCATTGCCCCCCACCCCCACAATGTGGCAAAGCAAAATTCAAATATTGTATAGAAAATAAGGCCTACCCTCATTGACTTGAAGTCCTTTCTGTCTTGTTTTATATATTCTTGACAGTACCTGAAATGGTCTGTTACAATGTTAATGGTGCTTGGGTAGGAAAAGGGAAGACGGGGCTGGTTCCCAAGCTCGTGGCAGTGACCATCAGTAAGGGATGAAGGCTAAGAACACAGCATGTGTAGATGTATGGCAACAGTCCAGAAGTGGCTTTCTGGTGGCCTGATTTAGGAGCAGATGGAAAACAACCCTTGCTGTCCTAAATGCATTAGAAATATGGCCTTTGGAACGGGGAAAAGTGAGTGAGACACTGTTATGATTTGAGGTGGATACATGAACAATTTGACTTGGTTTTAAAGAAAACTGAGTACACTCACCTCAGGGATCTTTAGATGATTCATTAGGGTGTGAGAAGAAAATATAGATCTTCCACTTATGTTTATTTTTTATCTCATTTAAATGCTCATTTAAATGCTGGAGGACTTGTGATAATCCAGGCAACTTAAGTTATGTGATAGGTTTGGATGTTAAAATAAAATGTAGAGCTGGTTAACATCCATATCTCCTGATGACTGATCTAATACATCTCTGGTGGTTCCATTTGAATGTCATCTGTAAAGTCTTATAACATCACTGGAAAAATTACTTTTGTTATAATTATTTTGACTGTCAGTGAAGAGTGAATAATCCCAACTGCATCTCCTAACAAGTGGCATTATTAATGTTTAGTTGCCAGGTGGCAATGCATCTGACCTGGACCGCCTGGGGTAATATTTCAGTTCCACCCCTTGCTTCTGGGAGGACTTCAGCTGGTTCTTAGCCTTCCTGGGTCTCAGTGTCTTCATCTGTAAAATGTATGAATTAAATAATATGTAAAGGAGTAGAGTGTCTAGCACAGGGCAAGTTACTTTTAAGTATTAGCCAGTATCATTATTTTATACTATCTAATTTAAGTAATACATTAACATAGGTCAAATGTCAAAAGTTACAGAAGTATACATAGTGAAACGTCCACCACCCAGTCTGTCCCAGACATCTGGTTTTGCCTTCCACTAGCAGTCATATTCTTCTCTCTCCTTTTAGTAATTTTATGTATACACGAGCAAATATAAATATATCCTCCTCCTTTTTAATCCAGTGGTAGCATACTATACGGTGTTCTGCCCTTGCTTTTTAAAGTTTAATAATATGTCTTTGAACTCATAAACATGCATGTAAAGAGGCTCTTATTTACTTTAATAGCTGTAACATAGTAAATGGACCGGATTTACCATAATTTATTTTACTTGACTCCTATTAAAGGACATTTAGGTTGACACCAATTTCCACTATTATTTACTATACTGCCATAAATAACCCTGACCATATGTTATTTGCATATATCTGTAGGATAAATTTCTAGAAGTGGAATTGCTGGGTCAAAGAGTACATACATTTTTAATTTGGTAGATACTGCCAAATGGCCTTCCACAAAGGTTGTATCCATTTGCCATCCTAACAGCAGTGAAGGAAAGTGACATTTCCTCCTGCAAAGACAGTGTGTTGTCAAACTTTAGGGTATTTGCCAATTTGATAAATTAAAAATGGCATCTCTACCTAGTTTTAATATATGTTACTCTTATAAGTGAGGGTGAATATTTTAAATGTTTATGAAGTATTTTTACTCACTTTTTCTGAGAACTATCTTTCCATATTCTTTGCTCATTTTCTATTGGATTGTTTTTATTTTTGTATTGTTGCATTTATTTTCTTTGAACAAAAGAAAATATGTGATTATAAAAATGAAAACATGCATATGAAATTCAAGTTATAGAAGGGAATAAAAAGATATATAAAATTTTGCTTTTCTCATCACCAGCTTGACCCTTTCCCTAAGATAACTATTCCTAAGCGTTTCTTTTATAGTAGAATATAAATTTTATGGGTGTGTAAAAGCATATATGTATATTTTCTTTACAAAGATGAGATATGCTTACATATATTGTTCAGTATTTTGCTTTTTTAATGTCGGCATATATTTCAGTAATCTCTTAACTGAGTACACTCACCTCAGGGATCTTTAGATGATTCATTAGGGTGTGAGAAGAAAATATAGATCTTCCACTTATGTTTATTTTTTATCTCATTTAAAAATTTGTATGTTTTATAACATTATATTAGTCAAGTGCATGAATATATAATTAAAAATGTTTATATTTTCCATGTTTCAGTTTAATTTTTTTTTTAAGCTGAAGGGGGGTATGCTATGAAAAATGTTTAGAGACAATTGCTAAACTTTAACCAGTCCTTTGTTAATAAATACTTAAGCTTTTCCTGTAGTGACTTAAAAATGTCTGCAAATTCTTCGACATATTTTTTTCAAAAGGTGGAGCCTAATTTATTTTCCCTTGAGTATGGGCTAGACTTAGTGATTTGCTTCTAGAATATGGCAGAAATGTCAGTGTGTGACTTATGAAAATAAGACAGTGTATTGTGGCATCTACCTTGGTATCTCTATTTTTTAAGAACATCTCAAGTGTGTGATCTATTTGGAATTATCTTTTTTTTTTTTTTTTTTTTTTTTTTTTTGAGAAGGAGTCTCACTCTGTCACCCAGGCTGGAGTGCAGTGGCCAGATCTCAGCTCACTGCAAACTCCGCCTCCCGGGTTTACGCCATTCTCCTGCCTCAGCCTCCCGAGTAGCTGGGACTACAGGCGCCCGCCACCTCGCCCGGCTAGTTTTTTTTAATTTTTTTAGTAGAGACGGGGTTTCACCGTGTTAGCCAGGATGGTCTCGATCTCCTGACCTCGTGATCCGCCCGCCTCGGCCTCCCAAAGTGCTGGGATTACAGGCTTGAGCCACCGCGCCCGGCCTGGAATTATCTTAAAGTAAATAGCGAGATAGCTGTCTAGCTTACAATTTTTTTCCCTTTCAAATAAGTTATCTTAACACTATTTGTGGTCTAGTCTTTTGTAAAGGAAACATATCTTTTATCAGATAATAAAGGAACAGTCATACCAGGGTCTTTTTAAAATTCTGTTTCATGGCTCCATCTTTCTATTCTTGTGGAATGTCATATTTTATTTACTGCAGTTTTATATATGTATATTTGGCAAGCCTAATTCCTTGTCATTATTCATAGTTTACATTATACATACATTATACATTAGTCTTTTTTCCTGGCCATTTTTAAATCTTTAGTTTTTCAAGCAAACTTGAGGATGATATTCTCTGGAAGTTGAAAAATGAAATAAAAAGTAGAAAGGCAGGAAGAAAAGAAAACAATATCTCCAGGAATTTTGGTTATATTCCATTGAATCTTAGATTAATTTCAGATTTCCTAATCCCTTAATCCCTCCTAAAAATAAGTCTTTCCATGTAAGACTTCTTGTATGTGCCCTCACTTTTAAACCTTTTTAAAAATACAGTTCCTACCCACTTATACCTGTTTTTTCTTTCTTAAAGTCCTTTTTCCATTACATCTTACTTTTTCTATATAGAAAACATGCTTTTTATGTGATTTTTGTAATAAGTTTAGTTTCATATTTTACTATGTAGCTTTTGAAAAGAATATCTGCATTTTCACATATACAGTCATACCTTCTACAAACAAATGTTGCCTTTAATAGTCTTCTAATATTCAACATCCTTTTATTCCTGATAAGAAACTTATTTGGTCATGGCATAATATTCTTTTAGTAAAACTCCTTGGGTCTATATGCTAATATTTAGCCTCGGTGGATATAAAGTCATAAAACAATTATAGTTTATTTTTATGCTGTATTAAGGTTTATATCATTCTTATGTTCATTTGAGAAGTTTTCTTTTGACCTGGAAATGTATAAATAGATTAAAATTTTGAAGGTTTGAAAAAATTTAACATGAAACAAGCTACTATTGGCTATCTCTTTTATAACTTCTTCCAGTTTTCCAATGTTTAAATTTCTGTCTATTTGTATAATAAAATATATGCTTTAATAAGGTTTTTGCCATTGCAAACTTATGTGATGAAACATCGTATTTTTAACATTGATTACGTAATAGAGTTAAATTGCCAGTAACTGCTGTATAGCAGATCTTGCAGTTTATTGAGGGACCCAGAAAAAATAAGGAATTTGGGTATGATAGTGGCAGCAAGAGAGCTTTCTGATAGGTGCTATTTTCATTGATTGAAAATCAGAAAGAATTAATAAATGGAAATGTTTTCTGTGCTTCTGAGAATGTAGAACAATGTTTACATTCAACAAGATAAAAAGGGATAGCCTTTCTTGATTTATAACTAAGGTAAGATAGGTTTTGGAATCAGATATTCAAAGGGGAAAATTATACTATTTTAAAAATAACGAGAATTTTATTTAAATTATGATTATGTTCTTAAACATACAATTAAAGCATGTTATTTTATTACAAGTGTTAGATTTTGTAATGCAAACTCTACAAATTCTTTGAAGTCCTCACTTGAATATTCAACTTTCTAACATTTCTAATGTTTTTTCTTCTACTATGAATAGAATGCTAAAAGAAATATGGTGCATTTAATATTTTCTTTTTGGGAACTTTGTGTCTATACTCAGTGGGCATAACACTCTCAAATGGGCCAGTAGTCTGACACATGGCCAGATACCAGTGAAAAATATGGCTTGATCTTTGTAAGTGGTTTGTGTTATACCTGATGTCCACCCCCCTCGCCCAAATCATATATAAGTATATACTCACAAACCAAGACTTTTCCTTCTCTTTCATTGTCTTAAAAATGTCATTTCTGGCTGGGTGTGGTAGCTCACGCCTGTAATCCCAGCACTTTGGGAGGCCGAGGTGGGTGGATCACGAGGTCAGGAGTTTGAGACCAGCCTGGCCAAGATGGTGAAACCCCATCTCTACTAAAAATACAAAAATTATCTGGGCGCGGTGGTGGGCACCTGTAATCCCAGGTACTTGGGAGGCTGAGGCAGGAGAATCGCTTGAACCTGGGAGGCAGAGGTTGCAGTGAGCCGAGATTGTGCCACTGGACTCTAGCCCGGGTGATAGAGCAAGACTCTGTCTCAAAAAAAAACAAAAACAAAAACAAACAAACAAAAAAACCAAAAATAAAATTCTGTGGAAGACAGCCTAATTTCTAAGTTTTTAAATGTATGTCATACTGTCGGACAACTAGAAAAACTAGAATCCTATTATAAAAGTCGAGAGAACAAAAATGGAAAACACCTTTGGTATTTTGTTCTGTTGTTTTGTTCCTTGTTTTTTTGGATAGCTGTATTCACCCTAGGAAACCTTTATGATCTTTTTGCAATCTGTGATATATAATAAACCATTTATATCTTCCTCTGTTTCAGAACCCTAAAACCCATACTTTGAAATTTTGACAGTGTATTTTTTTTTTTTTTCTGGACTAGTTATATTGAAAACTGGCTTTTCTCTGTCCTCAGAAGTATTGCTACTGAACTTCATGAATTAAATTTAATACTGCAAGCCAAAATGTTTTTTCCACTTTCTGAAACTACAAAAATATTACTGGTGGAGTTACTTTGTGAATCAAGCCTTAGGCTCTGGATGTCACTGTGTTCCTTCACGTTGGAGATTTTTCATTTTCGATTAGACTGAAGCACAGACACAACACAGGCAGAAGAGCTTATTCAAAAGTAAAAATGTAATTACAACCTTTTTCTTCATGATACGGAAAACCGTTTTTTGCTGGGCTCTTCCACTGATGTTGTTTTACATAAGAAATTGGAAAGCCTCTTCAGTTTTTGGATTTTTTTGTTTAGTTTGAAATATGTCCTCTATATTCTATAGGACATTAAAATCTCTGTACTAATATTGTGTCCAACTTATCAAGACAATTATTGTGCAAAAGATTTCAGTTTTTATATATATTTGTTTCACTGCTACCTCATTGTACAATTAGAGGAAATTCATTTTATTCTTTGTATCCAAATCTGTTTTGTAGAGTAGAAAAATTCATCCCAGGGAAGAATTTTTCATAAAGAATGATAATATTCATGACTTGAAACAGTTTTCAGTTCTTCTTACATATGACAGTTCACATGTATAAATAGTAGTTACACTTTAATGCAGTTCATCTTCAGGTACTCTGACCTGGAAATGAACAATTTTAGTAATTAAGAGGGATAGGATTTGAGAACAGTAGTGAAGATAGATTAAGCAACAGTGGTTTTACATTTTAAGTAGTAGGACAATAATAATCTTGACAAAATCTTGGCATTGCTAATTGAGAAGTTTGAACTTTATCAGTTACGATTTTTGTTTTCTGTGGCTGCAATCTAATATGCAAATTTATTATGCATTTTATAAAGGAGATTTTTACCAAAAATCAGTCTCAACTCATGATAGTAAACAAAACAATTTCAATGGACAATTTAAAGAGAAGAATTGTGCTTTTTTCCTGCATCTTAGCAGAGATAAGTGGATCAAAACAAGAAGAATAAAATTGTTAGCCAGGGATATATCTGGTGCCTAGGGTACCCTGGTATTCTTCATTATGAATATCAACAAATTACATTTTATTAAAAGTTGTATAATTTCCATATATTGAAAACAAGAGATTTGGTAGTATGTGGACCAAATATAATATTTTAACTCATTTTAGAACTGCCTTTCAATCATGACTGTAATTACACATAACTGAGTAGCATAGTGTTACATCTATTTTCTTCCCACAAGGAAAATGTATGGGAAGAGTTGGGAGGCTTCAATCCTTTAAAAGTTTGATCAAAGAGCTTCTGAAATAATCTACTTCTTAATGTGTTATTTTGCTCAGCCAATGGGAGAGATTTATTTGAGGCAAAACATTCCCTCCTATTAAGGTAAAATAGAGATAGTAGTTGGTGATGTACTGAAAATAACTTAGTGTGTTCAAGGTCCTCAAATGTACAAAAACCACTACCATTCCTATACACCAACAGCCAAGCTGAGCGCCAAATGAGGAAGGCAATCCCATTCACAATTGCCACAAATGATAAAATACCTAGGAATACTGCTAACCAGGTAGGTGAAAGATCTCTACATTGAGAATTCCAAAACACTGCTCAAAGAAATCAGATGACACAAACAAATGGAAAAACATCCCATGCTTATGGATAGGAAGAATCAATATCATTAAAATGGCCATACTTCCAAAAACAATTTACAGATTCAATGCTGTTCTATCAAACCACCGACAACATTCTTCACAGAACTAGAAAAAAATATTTTAAAATTCACATGGAACCAAAAAAGAGCCTGAATAGCCAAGGCAATCCTAAGCAAAAAGAACAAAGCTGGAGCCATCATGTTACCCAACTTCAAACTATACTACATGGCTACAGCAACCAAAACAGCATGGTACTTTGACAAAAATATGCACATTGACCAATGGAATAGAATAGAGGCCCAGAAACAAGGTCACACATCTAGGATCAACTGAACTTCGTCAAAGCTGACAAAAGCAAGCACTGGGGAAAAGACTCCCATTCCATAAATGGTGCTGGAATAACTGGCTAGCCATATGCAGAAGATTGAAGCTGTTTCCCCTCCTTATACCACCTACAAAAATCAACTCAAGATGGATAAAAAACTTAAATGTAAACCCCAAAACTATAAAAACCCTGGAAGATAACCTAGGCAATACCATCTTGGACAAAGGAGTGGGCAAAGACTTCACGACAAAGACACCAAAAGCAATCACAACAAAAGCAAAAATTGACAAATGAGATCTAGTTAAACTTAAGAGCTTCTACACATCAAAAACTGTTGACAGAGTAAGGAGACAACCTACAGAATGGGAGAAAATATTTGCAAACTATGCATCTGACAAAGGTCTAATATTGAGCATCTATAAGGAACATAAATTTACAAGAGAACTCCATTAAAAAGTGGGTAAAGGACACAGACACTTCTCCAAAAAAGACATACATGCGTCCAACAAGCATATGAAAACTCAGTATCACTGATCATGACAGAAATGCAAATCAAAACCATGAGATACCATCTCACACCAGTCAGAATGACTATTAAAAAGTCAAAAAATAACTGATGCTGGCAAGGTTACGAAGAAAAGGGAACACTTATACATTGTTGTTGGGAGTGCAAATTAGTTCAACTATTGTGGAAAGCAGTGTGGCGATTCCTCAAAGAGCTAATTGCAGAGCTGCCATTCAACCCAGCCATCCCATTACTGGATATATACCAGGAGGAATAGAAATCATTCTACCATAAAGACACATGCATGCGAATATTCATTGCAGCACTATTCACAATAGCAAAGACATGGAATCAACCTAAATGTCCATCAGTGACAGACTGGATAAAGAAAATGTGGCACATACACACCATTGAATACTATGCAACCATAAAGAATGAGATCATGTCTTTTGCGGGACCATGGATGGAGCTGGAGGTCATTATCCTCAGTAAACTAATGCAGGAATAGAAAACCAAATACCACATGTTCTCACCTATAAGTGGGATGAACTCATGAACACAAAGAAGGGAATAACAGACACTGGAGTCTATTTGATGTTGGATGAGGGAGAGGAGCAGAAAAAGTAACTATTGGGTACTTGGCTTAATACTCATGATGAAATAATCTGTACAACAAACTCTTGTGAGTAGAGTTTGTTTATGTCACAAACCTTCACATTTACTCCCAAACTTAAAAGTTAAAAAAAGAATAAAGGACAACCAAATTACTTTTACATGAATCTCTTGGTTTCCTCATGTTCTGAAACTTTGTCTCATTCTTCAACTTCTTAAAATTGTTTGTTTAAAAAAATCAATTACTTCTAGCTCAATGGACAGAACCACCTTGGATGTAAGTGCCCTAAACCCCTTTCATCCCAGTCACATGGGATGGCTCTTCTGTTGGTTGCTTATTGTGGGATCTTGCTTTGTGCTGCCGGTGTGAACATGGGCTGTGTACTTTACATAGGATAGACCTGAGTTCTGTGTCCTGCAGGAGATTCTGCTTCTTCCCCAGCTATAACTGCAGACAGGCAGAATTATTTTTAGATAAGCAGCTCATATCTGGCTCCTAGCTTTAATTGCAGAGCCTGATTTTGAGCCATGTGACTTGTGTCAGGTAGGTTTGATAGCAATCCCATCAGACCATTAAGGCCCTGGTCTCAACATCCCATAGCTAGACCCAAATTCCTTTGAGCCATGAGACTTAAGTATTCATATTACTGAGTTCCTTTCTATTTCTAATCCATGGAGATTTTTTCTTGTCTTCAACTACACATGTATGTTTATACATCTATACCTATACATACATTCTACATCTATAACTATATCCATTGTATTTAATCTATCATTTTAAGTGCCAGCTGCTGGAAAGGGGAGGTTTTTACATGCTCTCAATATGCCATCTTGACCTGGATAGTCTCTTAATGCTGGTAAAATGCATTCTACTTTCCGGTAATGCAGTTTACTTGTTAGATTTTAAAACAGGCTTTCCCCCACCATTATAATCAACTTCTTAAGAGGCATAGAATTTTAAATTTAGATAATTTCAATTTTTCTGTAGACAGTTGTGCATCATATGTTCTTTTGGTGTTGAAATTTTGCTTGGCCATAACTGCTAACTTCAGGTGACAATCGGCTGGCTGTTTTCAGGTTTGGTGCAAGGAATTGTAGTGGCCCCCAAGCTTCCTGACCGTGCATATGTACATCACAAAGTATTCAATGGAAAGAGGTGAGCACTAGGACAAAGTATTTATATTTTTCATTAGAACTGTCTAATTCACTGGGAGTGGGACCGATTTACATTTCACCCATTACGTAAAGAGTTTCATGTGGAAACATGAGTTAATTGGCACCATATTTCTGATGTCTTCCAGCCGTGTTTAAGGGCCCTTTATAGATTATATCTCTAGCAGCTGCCCTTTGACCCATCTTTTAAATCTGGCTGTACTTTCTTCTTCTGGTTTTAAGTCGTTTTGCTATGAAGTCTACAGTTTAATGAAAGGAAAATATCATCAGTAACTTTTGCCAAAATGGATGTGAAGAGTCTTTGAACTGGTGGACTGTCCTTGTAGTTTTCTTTCTGGTATCAGTTGGTGTAATGCAATCTTTTCATTCTATTAATAATATGTTATGCATGGTCACATCCCTGGTTAATTAGACTTACAGTTTTCAATTAACAGTATTTTTTGATGATACATTATTATCCTTATTAGTGAGGTCATAGACTATATTATAACAAAGACTGAAGATTCTATTGTCAGCATAATCCTGAAAGGACCATTTAACTTTATGAAATGTATCTGGCGAAGGAACTTCATACTTTGTTTGATGTATAATTTGACCCCCATAAAGAACCAAAATGATTCTCTTTTCCCTCCCCTTCTTAGAATAAAATGTCTAGGACTTTAGATAATGTGATTGTTTCTCAGTTACAATGAATAACATTGTCAGGACCTGAAATCTGAATTTTAAAATGTTGAGTAGATGAGCAGTCAGATATGCAACAGTTTATCATGTCTTTGGATGAAATTTATAGTTTTGTATGAAACTGATTAACTCCATTAGATTTTAATTATTGTTCCAAAATCAATACTTTTATGTGTATCAGGCAATTTCATTCACTTTTCTGAAAATGAAGGTGGAGCTGGGGTGGACAGATTCTTTTAGTTGACATTAAAAATACTCTATTTGGTTTAGATTGTTTATTTTTTCCCCTACTGTTTAAATACAAAAGTTGTAGGAATCAGAAGATTTCTAAAGGTTTTTATCTGAACTGTCCAGCAGCTATTGGACAGTTGATTTTTCCTGCTTTTGTCTTCCCAACTGAGGAGGCTGTAGATTGAGCTGATGCTCTTGGAAATTTGCCAGTGGCCTCCATGGTGTGATGAGGAGGTAGAGTCAGGTGGGGGTACTTTCCTATAGTTCCACCTGCTTCTTCCCTATGCTAAATGCCGTGGTCAACTTTACAGAGAATAATCAGGTGAGTCATTGCTTTGCCTGGTTATTACATTCCCCAAAATGTAACCACCATTCTGACTTCTGTGACCTCTATCTTTTTAAGTCCTGTGAAGAAGGTTGTATTATTGTCTGTAGTTACAGTTGAGAAAACTCAGACTGAGATAGGTTAAGGGTTTTGCTCCACGCCATATTGTCTGTTGGTGACAGATTATAGGTGCTAGAATCTCTGCCTTCTACAGCATGCTTTCTGTTCTTATCTTAATCCCAGATAACAGGCTACACAACAAAGCTACAAATGAAAACAGCCCTTACTCTCAAGGTGTTCCAAGTTTGTCACATCGTATCCCATTGTTTTCCAGAAAATGTTTTCAAAAACACCAAATCCAAAATATTCTCAAACTTCAGCAAAATCTGGGAAACAAATAAGATACAAAATATATAAACAGAATAGGAAGAAATACTCATCCAACTTAGTCTGGGGAAGGTAGAGCCGGGGTTTGTTCTATTGATATTTTTACAGAATGATGATTCCTAGGTTGACTTTGGGAGAAATGGGACCGATAATGCCTGTTTTCCATGAGAATTCTCTTCTATATAACTTTTTGCAATTTAGGGAAACCTGTGTTATTCTGAACATTTTTCAGTTATTTTAAGGCTAACATGTGTTTTCCTGTTAATTTATGTGTCTTGGGAAAATGTTTTTGACTGAGAATGAGTCTCATTGCCTTTATTAGGTGAGATGCATCTCAAAAAGCATAAACTGGGTCAGAAGAGACCCAGCCTTTGACCACAACAGATCTGCTCATGTGCATTGCTACGGAGTGACATTAGGGCTTGTCTGTGTCTGCCTGAGGACACAGTCTTCCTAAGTGTTTTTGGAAATATGGAAGCATGCATTCAGTTGTCACTGATCCAGAAGGGGGTTATTATTGGCATTGAGATCCTCAGGGCCTGGAAGTGGAGGGTCTTGCACGCCATATTAAAGTTTTGAATTTCACTCTGCCAGCAGTGGTGAGTAATTGGAGGCTGAAATTATTTTGGGGAGAAGCTTAATCTGGTGGTGATGGAGGGCAACTTTCAGAGGCAAAGGCCAGGGACTAGGCACCAGGTTAAAGGTGTATATGAAATAACTGACACAAGCAGAAACAAGGTGTGTTTAGACTTTGGGAATGAAGGACAGTTAGCTACATCTGCCTCAAATCCATCTCAAATATTGCTGAGAGAAAAAAGGGATGTGTTTCATATTTTGGGGCTTGAAAGAAGGAGGTGCTGAGGCAAAGGAGAAGCTTACTTAACACCAGGTGTAGCACAGAGGTAAGAAGTCTCTCCAATCCCACCCAGTCTACACTCATTAAGCTGTTGTTCTGACAGTCATGGCAACATTCTGTTCTTTAATCAGTGCCTAAAAGTGATCTGAACATTACTCAAATGCTTCCCTTCCTCAGCCCAAAGCAAATCAAATGTTGGTCCCCAATGCAAGAATAAAATGTATTAGTGACTTCTCTTCAGGCAGCAGTGTTAACAGAGCTACACAGAAAAGACAAACATGCTTCAAATGTCTTGGGAACTAATTTGGAGTTCAGCTATTTCAGGTCACAATATAAGAAAACTACATTTTTTTTAAAACAGAACTTTTCTATGAATTTTGGCAATTAAGTGAAAAATACATGAGACAGAAAAATCTGGAAATCTTAATTCCAAATTATTTCTCTCAGGGATTTAGTTGGATTAGTGAATAGTTCAGCTGAGTTTTAAGAGCAAGTCCAGTACTATTTTCTACATGAGATGTCTTCTAGATAGTAACTTCCCTCAGAATAGGGGAGAAGTCTTAATCATTTTGTGTATCTTAGTGTCTATCCTTGTACCTTGCTAATAGTAGGTGCTCAATAAATATTTATTGATTGAATTGGTGACGCTTGATAAGTATATCCAGAAGCAATAGTTTTCACTATAGAATACATTATTTATGAACTGACATGTTTCTTATTCAGCTACACAAATCTCTTAATTACATAATGATCTCTTGTTTTAATCTGTATTTTTTGTTATTTTAACAGGTGTGCTTCAGCAGGGCACAGCATTTAGCAATTTAAATTACTACCATATTCAGTATTTGTGGCAGAGGAAGTCTCATCATTCTGACAAGGGCTGGAGCTGACAGTGTTTTGAGTTTAAAATCCTTCTTAGAGAAGGATAATGTACACAAATGCCTTGCTTATATTCCAAAAGAGGGTGGGTAGAACTGGGACCGTAGCCACATTCAACAGAAGCCCTCTATGTGCACATTGGTTGATTTCTAATTGTGAAGCTCTTTATTAGCTTAGTGATAATATACACAACTATATCTGTATGTATGGTAAGATGTGTTTAGCACTACCTGTATAATTGCACAGGTAGTCAATATGGCTTAATAATTTGGGGACGTCTCTAGTTTCATCATTACTAGCTTACAGTATTGCCATCAATTCCTAACCAGAATTTCAGTGTCCACAATAGAAATTCTGAGCACAAAATGAGTTTGATACATTACAAAAAGCATCACTTAGACTTTGTCAATTTTCCTTCCTTCTGATTAGAGGTTAATTCCTAAAGGTAGTGCCTGGAATGTAAACAACCAGCATGTAGTTGCTGGGGGAGGAAGTCAGGTACTGTTCTGAGCTTAGTGTCATGAGGGCTCAATGCATTTTGATGACATCTCTGAATGACTTTTGTCCCAATGAGTTGGACTTGCTTCTGAGGTTTCCATTTCAACAGTGTCACTAAGTGCAGGGTTTTGATTATACTTTGGATCTGCATTATTTTAGAATGTTGATTATTCAGATTCTGGGAAATGAATGTCTAAGAGCATGCGCTTCAAAGTTTAAGTCTTGTTTCCACCAATGAGGAGCCTCTGATACTGGGCAAGTTAAATAACCTCAGTAAGGCTTGGTTTCCTCACTTACAAACATGAGAGGAATTAATAATGGTAGCTGCCTCATCAGGCTGCCTGAAGGTTAAAGGATAGATTAAAATGCTTGAGCAGCACTTAGTTTAGGATCTGGCAGTTCATAATTGCTCAGTAAATGTTAGCTATTATTATTTACTTCTGGTAAGCCTACTGGCTCTTATGCCATTTATCTCCAATGGTAGAGATGTCAAATACTCTCGTAGATAACATTTTCAAGAGATAAGTAACATGAGGTTGGCTCAACCTTGGAAATGCTGCATAAGACTTGACTGATCACTCTTTTCAGCTGAGAACTGGAGGGAACAAAGCATGTGACAGGAATAGGCTGGGTGTGCAATATTGTTTTTCTCAACTAGAAGTTGAGCCCGTTCTAATGTGAGCAGAAAAGATAACCTGTGTGTTGATGAAATGACATTGATTCAGCATAGACATGTGAAGAGCTACTAAATGTAATCAGATCTTATGCAAATCAAATTCCTGGAGCAGCATTTCAATGACAACTCTCCTACAAGTAACACTTATTTCAGTATCCAACTTATGCTCATTAAATGAACCCAAGTTTTTTTTGCTATCCCTAAAAAAAACCTGTTAATAGGAACTCCAAGTCAGGTTTCATACATCTATACCTCTTTCTGTGATTTACATTTGAATAGCAAATATATAAATATCTTCTAAGCCAAAAATAAAATTCTAAGACCCTCCAACCACCTGAATGGCCCCTCTCCTCTCAGCCAAGGGCATTCCAAAGTTAACCTGAAAAAGCAGTTCAGGCCATGATGGGAACGCAGAGGGTGGACATACTTCATTATACTCTCCTCCCTTTTGGAATTCAGGAAAGCTGACCAGCACTAACATCAACACAAACCGTCAGTCTGATAGGAAACATAATCTATTCTCTCTGAAGCCTGCTACCTGGAGGCTTCATGTGCAGGGGAAAACCTTGGTCTCCACAACCCCTTCTCATAACCCAGACATTTCTTTCTGTTGATAATAACTTTCAACCAATTGCCAATCAGAAGAAATTTTAAATCTACCTATAATTTGGAAGTCCCCACTTCAAGTTGTCCCATCCACCCTTCCAGATGGAACCAATGTAAATCTCACCTTCACTGACATATGATGTCTCCCTAAAATATATACAAGTAAGCTATATCCTGACCACCTTGGGCACATATCATCAGGACCTCCTGAGGCTTTGTCACGTGCACATCCTTAACCTTAACCTTGACAAACTTTCTTTCTTTCTTTTTTTTTTTTTTTGTGACGGAGTCTTGCTCTGTCGCCCGGGCTGGAGTGCAGTGGCCGGATCTCAGCTCACTGCAAGTTCCGCCTCCCGGGTTTACGCCATTCTCCTGCCTCAGCCTCCGGAGTAGCTGGGACTACAGGCGCCCGCCACTTCGCCCGGCTAGTTTTTTGTATTTTTTTAGTAGAGACAGGGTTTCACCATGTTAGCCAGGATGGTCTCGATCTCCTGACCTCGTGATCCGCCCGTCTCGGCCTCCCAAAGTGCTGGGATTACAGGCTTGAGCCACCGCGCCCGGCAACCTTGACAAACTTTCTAAATTGACTGAGACTTGTCTCAGATACTTGTGGGTTCACAATATACATACTCACGCATATGTTAAAGAACCAGAGATTTTGAGTTGTAAATAAATGAGTTAAGTGCTCCTCCTTAAATTACATTGAAATAACAGTTCAAACTTATCTGTAAAGAGCAGTTTAGATGAGGTCAAGATGTTAGTGCCAATTTCTAAGCTAGATCCGGAATTTCATTTGGTGAAATTTTGTATTAGAGGAAAAATATTGTGATAGTTTAAACCAAAAGTATTTTGATTTTGCTTTGGACATATAGTCATGAAATATTTTTCTTAGGTTTTTAGTGAGCTTCAAAATATTTAAGTTTTAATCTGCCAGTTTTATTTAGACACCAGAAACTAGTGTATACATGGGTATGTCTACATTTGAAGCAGGAAGTTGAGTTACTCACACCATGTCTCTTTTGTTCTCAACTCGAGCAAATTACTATTTACTAAAGGAAATATGAGTTGAACTTTACAACAAAAGAAATCCGGTATTGTCTGCCTAGAAAGCCTCTTTGTGCAAATACACTCTTCCTGAGTTTGGAAACTGTATCGTCTTTGGCCACTTGAAATAAAACTGGTTATTTTGACCTAGATTTCTAAAATCTAAAGGTTGATGCTTTGAACATCTTTTTAATAAACTTGCAGACTACCTTGAAAAATGTGAATTTTTCAGTGGGAATAGGTGAGTACTGATTCAGAAGCCATTATTCCTGCTGCAGAAATGCATTTTAGTAGGAGAAAAATGAGTGACACTTCCTATTTCTCATGTGAGATTAACCAAGAGTCAGTGTGAAAAATGGCTTCTGAGGAATGGTTTCATGGGAAGCAGAACAACTTAAGTTTCTGAATATTCAAGGTGATAGGCTGCAAAGGAAAGAAAATTCTACCCTTTCAGAAGGAATGTGAGGTCACTCTCTTAACCTTGGCAAACTCTAGCATATCAGGGGCAATGTAATAATTAAAAACTCATTTCACAGCAGCTGATTAAGCTTTGATTCATAATTATACTGTCTTTCAAAAGTCTCCTCTATCTGAGCATTTTGAAAATATGATGGCTTCATTATTTGTTATATTTCCAAAGTTAGAGCTTCAAAGGAACTGCAAAAACTTTCTCAATCATGTAGAAAATCATGAATAAAACATGCATATCCAGAATTTTAAATTAAAGTAATTAGACCACATTAGAATCTTAAGAAAAAAAAAAGATTTAACATCCGTGTCAATGTGGAGAAAGATGCCTTTTCATTAAATTACATCTCCTTCCTGTCCAACATTTTAAGCTGTCACTTTTAATGTAACGTTAGAAAAATAATTACTGTGATCAAGATAATTTTAAAAAGTAAATGTTAGAAAACTCAGACCACAACATTTTCACAGTATCTCATTTCAATAATTTTTTTTTGTATAAATTATTTGGAATTAGCTAAGCAATATCCTGAAATTTACAGCAGCTTTCTGGGTCCAAGTTATGTAAGCAGAAGGCTGATGCTTAACCAAAGACCCAGATGGTTCTGGGAGGGCCAGCAGATATGTACAATCTGCAGACTCTCACTTGTCTGCGAGATAAAAACATTTAAGGACTGGGTGTTGACATGCAGTACAGCTCAGAGGCAGCTCTCCACATGAAAGTGCAAAGCTAAATTTGAGACCCGAGAGTGTGCATTCAGAAGACTCCCAAATTTAGAGAAAATGCTAGCAAGCCAAGGAAGATCAAGGTATGTCCAATGCAGAACCATGGAGAGGTAGAGATGGTCCTGTGGCACAAGTATCACACAGTCATACGTCTATTTTAATTAAGCATGTTCCATATACATACTATGTTAAATTTTTCTTTCCCAAATCCCACTTCTGGGAGGCTGGGAAACTCTCCAATGTCCTGGAGAGTTTCCTTGGTATTTTCTTGTAGTAGTTTCATAGGTTAGGATCATAGATTCAAGTCTTTAACCCATTTTCGTTTGACTTTTGTATGTGACAAAAGATAATGGTCTAGTTTTATTCTTCTGGTTTTCTCAGCACCATTTATTATAGAAAATGTCTATGAGACACTTCTGTTGTTACTGTGGAAATCAAGGGAAACAGTTAATTTTATCCACTAACATAATTTTGTCTGTTAGCATAAAAACAAACTGCCAGTGATGCTGCTCCAGGAGCAGTACCTTGAGGCTCACTGTGTTAGAGCAATGGTTTTTAATCCTGGTTGAACATTAGATTCACCTGGGCCTTACTTTGGCCACTCTGGTTTAATTGGTGTGCGGCAGGGTCAGGTCAGCTGCAGGTTTAAAATCGTCACCGGTGATTCTAATAGAGTGGTTGAGAATTACTGAGCCTCAGTAATTGTATTATAATCCCACCCACTGAACTTGAGGAAAGAGTCTCATTAGACTAGAGGCTCCTTGTCAACTTGCTTCCGCATAAGGTGGGTATCCAGCATGCTTTTGGGGGATAATCTGTTTCTCTAGAATACCAAAGGGCTGATGTTTGGACTTGTCTGGGTGTATAGAATTTTTGGCATTGGGTCTATGAGTTTGTCTGGAGTAGTCAGGGTTTCTGGAGAAGTCAGACTTTCCCTTGATGTGTCTGAAGGGGTTGGGTGACCTGGTCAATCAGGGTATTGGGTAAAGTGTTGTATCTCTCCAGCTTCTCATAACCCTGTAAAGACCTAGATAATATTCTGCTTTGTCTGTGGGACGTGAGAATAGAGATATCTAGCTGGTACTCACTTTCCCATCAAAGTTCTCAAAACTTGGCTGTTAGGCTTCTAAGAGATGACAACCTAAGTTCAGGGAGAAGATGCCTCCAGTTAGAGGTTGAGAATAGGGCTAGATGTAGGGGAGACTTTATCCAGCTCACACCCTGTGGGGGCCTGTCCTGCAGACCCTGACCTAACGACTGATGAATAATGTACACTGACAGATATCTTGCCTGTCCGTCTGGCTGAGGGTCCAGGCCCCCTCACAGACACCAAGGAAGGTGATACAGAGTCAGCAGCCAGGCCTCGACTAGTTGGCCCTGCTGGCATTTATTCAGCACACATTAAATGACAAAGGCTTCAAGTCAACATACCTGTGGGTAATTGATCTTGTCATGCCCCCACCCACAGAGCCATCCTGCCTGTGAATGATTAAAGGTTAGTCTTAGGACCACATGAGTAAACAAGCTATTTAGATAAACTACATTCCTTTGTGTTTGCACCCTAAGCTCTCTGGCTTCTGATAAGGGAATCTGGCTGCCTTCAGCCAAACTATCTGAAGTTATGTAAAACTCCCTGGCCTTCTGAGAAGGTTTGCTTCTTTCTATTCCTATAATTTCTTCTGCCACTCTGACTGACCTTCCACAACACCCCAGTCTGGACTTCCTACCCTTCCTCTCAGTAGCTTACTCTGACATGGCTCTGCCCAGGACTGGGTCATGTTAGGCTGTGTGGGTGGAGAAACACCTGACTGCTGGACCACAACTCCTACCTCTGAGCTTTTGGTTGTAAGGAATGGACTGAGAATGTTCATGAGGGAGGATGGGGTCTGTGAATAGACTGACAGAGCAAATTTTGGTTTGCTCAGACTCTCCTAGTTTTAGTACTGAAAGTCCTGCATCCAGGACTCATATGTAAGCTTAATTCTGAGTCCCTGTCCTGCACTTAGCATTTCTTTTTCTGTAAAGTGGGGATGGTAATACTGGTTACTATAATGACTAAACGACAACACGTAGAGACCTAACAGTTCCTGGTACAGTCATCACTTAATGGTGTTTCTTTTTCATTTTTAATTTTTGTGGGTACATAGTAGGTGTATATATTTATGGGATATATGAGATACTTTGATATAAGCATTATGGAGAATGGGGTGTCTGTTCCCTCAAGCATTTATCCTTTGTGTTATAAACAATCCAATTATACTTTCAGTTATTTCAAAATGTGTAATTAAATCATTATTGACTACAGTTGCCCTGTTGTGCTGTCAACTACTAGATCTTATTCTTTCTACCTATTTTTTTGTACCTATTAACCATCCCCATCTCTTCCCCAATGCCCCTATTACCCTTTCCAACCTCCAATAACCATCCTTCTGCTCTCTATCTCCATGAGTTCAAACGTATGAATGAAAACATACAAAGTTTGTCTTTCTATGCCTGACTTTTTTCACAATAACCTCCAGTTCCATCAGTGTTGTTGAAAATGACTGCAACTCATTTTTCATGGCTGAATAGTACTCCATTGTGTATACATACCACATTTTCTTTATCCATGTATCTGCTGATGGACACTTGGGTTGCTTCCAAATTTTGGATATTGTGAACAGTGCTGCAACAAACATGGGAGGGCAGATATCTTTTTGATATACTGATTTCCTTGCTTTTGGGTATATTCCCAGCAATGGGATTGTTGGATCGTATGGTAGCTCTATTTTTAGTATTTTTGGGGAAACTCCAAACTGTTCTTCATGATGATTTTACTAATCTACATCCCCACCAACAGTGTATAAGGGTTCCCGTTTCTCCACATCCTTGCCTAGCGTTTGTTATTGCTTGTCTTTTGGAAAAAAGCCAATGAGCTGGGGATGAGATGACATCTCATTGTAGTTTTGATTTGCATTTGTGTGATAATCAGTGATGTTGAGCACATTTTCATATGCCTGTTTGCCATTTGTATGTCTTCTTTTGAGAAATGTCTGTTCAAATCTTTTCCCAGTTTTAAATTGGATTATTAGTTTTTTTTTCCCTAAAGGATTCTTTGAGCTCCTTATGTATTCTGGTTATTAATCAGATGGGTAGTTGCATATATTTTCTCTCATTCTGTGGGTTGTCTCTTCACTTTGTTGATTGTTGCCTTTGCTGAGCAGAAGCTTTTTAACTTGATGTGATCTGATTGGTCCATTTTGGTTTTGGTTGCCTGTGCTTGTAGGGCATTATTCAAGAATTTTTTGCCCAGACCAATGGCCTGGAGAGTTCCCTTGATGATTTCCTCTAATAGTTTCATAGGCTGAGATCGTAGATTTAAGTCCTTAATCCATTTTGATTTCACTTTTGTGTATGACAAGAGATAATGGTCTAGTTTCATTCTTCTTTCAGTTTTCCCAGCATCATTTATTATAGAGACTCTCTTTTTCCCAGTATATGTTCTTGACACCTTCGTCAAAAATGAGTTCACTGTAGGTGTATGGATTTGTTTCTGGGTTCTCTATTCTGTTCAGTTGGTCTATGCGTCTGTTTTTATGCCAGTATCATGCTGTTTTTGTTCCCATAGCTCTGTAGTATGATTTGAAGTCAAATAATGTGATTCTTTCAGTTTTGTTCTTTTTGCTCAGGAAAATTTTGGCTCTTCTGGGTCTTTGTGATTCCATATAAATTTTAAGATTGGTTTTTCTATGTTTGCAAATAATGTCATTGGTATTTTGATAGAGATTGCATTGAATCTGTAGATTGCTTTTAGTATTGACATTTTGACAATATTGAGTCTTCCAATCCTTGAACTTGGAATATTTTTTCATTTTTTTGTGCTGAGGCAAAAGACCCAGGTGCTGAGGCAAGAGACCGAGGGCACGAGCTGTTCCAGTACAATAAAACATATAAAGTAAGAAGTTATACTAGATATAGATCATAGATATGATTATATATGAATATAATTAATCATTAGTTTGTAGGAATTACTGTTTTTTTTTTTTTTTTTTTTTTTTTTTTTGAGGCAGAGTGTCATTCTGTCGCCGGGGCTGGAGTGCAGTGGCCGGATCTCAGCTCACTGCAAGCTCCGCCTCCCGGGTTTTATGCCATTCTCCTGCCTCAGCCTCCCGAGTAGCTGGGACTACAGGCGCCCGCCACTTCACCCGGCTAGTTTTTGTATTTTTAGTAGAGACGGGGTTTCACCATGTTAGCCAGGATGGTCTCGATCTCCTGACCTCGTGATCCGCCCGTCTCGGCCTCCCAAAGTGCTGGGATTACAGGCTTGAGCCACCGCGCCCGGCCAGCAATTACTGTTTATTCCAATATTAATACTCGCTCTACAGTCATAACCTAGGAAAAACTAGGCCATACAGAGATAGGAACTGAGGTGACATAGTGAGAAGTGACCAGAAGACAAGAGTACGAGCCTTCTGTTATGCCCGGACAGGGTCACCAGAGGGCTCCTTGGTCTAGCGGTAATGCCAGCATCTAGGAAGACGCCCATTGCCAAGCGGACCCTGGTCTAGCGGTAGTGTCAGTATCAAGGAAAAACACCCACTACTTAGCAGACCGACTCCCTTTCCCCGGAGGAGTTCAGAGAAGACTCTACTCCACCTCTTGTGGAGTGGTCTGACTAAATGTTAATTCTGTTTTCAAAAAACCAATTTTTTGTTTAGTTGAACTTTTGCACTGTTTTCTTTTCTGTTGCATTTATTTCTGCTCTGATCTTTATTTCCTTTCTTCTAATTTTGGTTTTGGTTTTCTCTTGCTTTTCTAGTTCTTCAAGATGCATCATTAGGTTATATATTTGAGGCTTTTCTTCTTCTTGATATAGGCACTTATAGCTATGAGTTTCCCTCTTAGTACTGCTTTCCTTGTATCCCATAGGTTTTGATATATTGTGTTTCCATTATTTGTTTTAAGAAAATTTTCAATTTCTTAATTTCTTCATTGACTCACTGGTCATTTAGAAATGTATTACTTAATTTCCTTGTACTTAGATAATTTCCGAAATTCCTCTTGTTTTCATTTCTGGTTTTGGTGTGTGCTTTTTCAATACAGCAGGCAGCTGAAACTATTTAAAGAATACCTCAACATTTCATATAGTAAGTCAGATAAGAAACCTAGGAAGCTTTGCTAAACATCAGAAGTTTAAGGTGGAAGAGCTCATGTGAAGATCATAGATGTTGAAACATTTGGGAGTGTCCTCAAAGATGAGTAGAATCATGACAAGCAAAGGATGTAGGGAGATGTTCCAGGTATAGGGAATAGCAAGACAAAATAGAGGTAAGGAAACATTAACTGTGTGTAGGGATTATCGAACTTGGGTGATTTGGCTGGAACAAATCATTGTAGAAACAGATAAATTAAAAAGGGTAAATTGGGAGACTTTAAAGGCAAGGTGAAGGGCTGGTTAATTTAGTACAGTTTAGAAATGTTGAAGTGTGAGTGTTTTAAAAAATTTTTCAGAAGAGAACACAATAAGCAGAAAAAATAGAACATGAAATATGTCTGAAGGAATATAAAAGCGTTCCTTCAAGTAAATACTAATTCTAAGAACAGATGCCAAGTGATTTTTCAAACACTTACCAAGAAATTTTCTTTTTTGTTAAGTTCTGGGGTACATGTACAGGATGTGCAGGTTTGTTACATAGGTAAACAGGTGCCATGGTGGTTTGCTGCACAGATCAATTGATCACCTAGGTATTAAGCCGAGCATGCATTAGCTGTTTATCCTGGTGCTCTCCCTCCCCAACCCTGCAACAGGCCCCAGTGTGTGTTGTTTCCCTCCCTGTGTCCATGTGTTCTTATTGTTCAGCTCCCACTTATGAGTGAGAACATGCGGTGTTTGGTTTTCTGTTCCTGTGTTAGTTAGCTGAGGATAATGGCTTCCAGCTCCATCCATGTGTCTGCAAAGGACATGATCTTGTTCCTTTTTATGGCTGCATAATATTCCATGGTATACATGTACTACATTTTACAAATCTGGTCTATCATTGATGGACATTTGGGTTGATTCCATGTCTTTGCTATTGTGAATAGTGCTGTAATGAACATATATATGTGTATATCTTTATAATAGAATGATTTATATTCCCTTGGGTATGTACCCAGTATTGGGATTGCTGGGTTGAATGGTATTCCTGGTTCTAGGTCTTTGAGGAATTGCCACACTTGACTTCTACAATGGTTGAACTAATTTACATTCCTACCAACTGTGCAAAAGCATTCCTATTTCTCCACAGCCTCATCAGTATCTGTTGGTTTTTGACTTTTTAGTAATAGCCATTCTGAGTGGCATGAGATGGCATCTCATTGTGGTTTTGATTTGTATTTCTCTAATGATCGGTGATATTGAGCTTTTCTTCGTGTTTGTTGGCCACATGTAAGTCGTCTTTGGAGAAGTGTCTGTTCATGTCCGCCGCCTACTTTTTAATGTTTTTTTTTTTTTTTTTTTTTTTTTTTTTTCTTGTAAATTTAAGTTCTTTGTTGACTCTGGATGTTAGACCTTTGCCAGATGGATAGATTACAAAAATTTTTTCCCGTTCTGTTGTAGGTGGTTGTTCACTCTGATAGTTTCTTTTGCTGTGCAGAAGCTCTTAGTTTAATTAGATCTTATTTGTCAATTTTTGCTCATGTTGCAATTGGTTTTGATGTTTTTGTCATGAAATCTTTGCCTGTGCCTATGTCATGAATAGTATTGCCTAGATTTTCTTCTATGATTTTTATAGTTTTGGGTTTTACATTTCAGTGTTGAGTCCATCATGAGTTGATTTTTGTATAAGGTATAAGGTAGGGGTCCAGTTTCAATTTCTGCATATGGCTAGCCAGTTCTCCCAGCACCATTTATGAAATAGGGAATCCTTTCCCCATTGGTTGTTTTGTCAAGTTTGTTAAAGATCAGATGATTGTAGGTGTGTGGTCTTGTTTATGAGTTCTCCATTCTGTGCCATTGGTCTATGTGCCTGTTTTTGTACCAGTACCATGCTGTTTTGGTTATTGTAGCCTTGCAGTATAGTTTGAAGTCAAGTAGTGTGATGCCTCCAGCTTTGTTTTTGCTTAGGGTTGTCTCGGCTATACAGGCTCTATTTTGGTTCCACATGAATTTTAGAATAGTTTTTTCTTTTTTTTTTTTTTTTTTTTTTTGAGACGGAGTCTCGCTCTGTCACCCAGGCTGGAGTGCAGTGGCCAGATCTCAGCTCACTGCAAGCTCCGCCTCCCAGGTTCACGCCATTCTCCTGCCTCAGCCTCCCGAGTAGCTGGGACTACAGGCGCCACCACCTCGCCCGGCTAGTTTTTTGTATTTTTTTTTTTAGTAGAGACAGGGTTTCACCATGTTAGCCAGGATGGTCTCGATCTCCTGACCTCGTGATCCACCTGTCTCGGCCTCCCAAAGTGCTGGGATTACAGGCTTGAGCCACCGCGCCCGGCCTAGAATAGTTTTTTCTAATTCTGTGAAGAATGTCAGTGGTAGTTTAATGGGAATAGCATTGAATCTATAAATTACTTTGGGCAGTATGGCCATTTTCACAATATTGATTTTTCCTATCCATGAACAAGGAATGTTTTTACATTTGTTTGTATTCTCTCTTATTTCCTTGAGTGGTAGTTTGTAGTTCTCCTTGAAAAGTTCCTTCACTTTCCTTGTTAGCTGTATTCCTAGGTATTTTATTCTCTTTGTGACAATTGCAAATGAGAGTTCATTCATGATTTGGCTCTGCGCTTGTGTGTTGTTGGTGTACAGGAATGCTTGTAATTTTTGCATTGATTTTTGTATCCCGAGACTTTGCTGAAGTTGCTTATCAGCTTAAGAAGCTTTCAGGCTGCCGGGCGCGGTGGCTCAAGCCTGTAATCCCAGCACTTTGGGAGGCCAAGACGTGCGGATCACAAGGTCAGGAGATCGAGACCATCCTGGCTAACACGGTGAAACCCCGTCTCTACTAAAAAATACAAAAAACTAGCCAGGCGAGGTGGCGGGCGCCTATAGTCCCAGCTACTCAGGAGGCTGAGGCAGGAGAATGGCGTGAGCCTGAAAGGCGGAGCTTGCAGCGAGCTGAGATCCGGCCACTGCACTCCAGTTTGGGCAACAGAGCGAGACTCTGTCTCAAAAAAAAAAAAAAAAAAAAAAAAAAAAAAGAAGCTTTCAGGCTGAGATGATAGGGTTTTCTAGATATAGGATCATGTTATCTACAAACAAGGACAATTTCACTTCCTCTTTTCCTATTCGAATACCCTTTATTTCTTTCTCTGGCTCGATTTCCCTGGCCAGAACTTCCAATACTATGTTGAATAGGAGTGGTGAGAGGAGGGCATCCCTGTCTTGTGCTGGTTTTCAAGGGGAATGCTTCCAGCTTTTTCCCATTTAGTGTGATATTGTTTGTGAGTTTGTCATAAATGGCTTTTATTTTGAGATATGTTCCTTCAATACCTAGTTTATGGAGAGGTTTTAACATGAAGGGATGTTGAATTTTATTGAAGGCCTTTTCCGCATCTATTGAAGTAATTATGTGGTTTTTGTCATTAGTTCTGTTTATGTGATGAGTTACGTTTATTGATTTGTGTATGTTGAACCAGACTTGCATCCTAGGGATGGAGCTGATTTGATCATGGTGGTTCCAAGTGTTGTTCAAAGAGGAAAGAAATGCCCTTAAGAAGCTGTCTTAATAAATGTGTGCTTATAAATACTGGGAATCAAGGATACTCTATCCTTATCTCTTTAGGAATTCCTGGAAGGGCTCACTCTTCTAAAATAGCTATCAACTTAGGAGGTATCAGTCAGTCATTCGAATTGTAGTCATTGTATTCCAACAATGGGCCCAGGAGCACATCATGCACTGAAGATGGAAAATAATGCCTAAAAGGACTATTTCCTGCCCTCAAGTAACCCAGTCTACTAGGAGACTGGGTTGGAAAGGAAAAACCACTAAGATAGAAATTATCAAGTGGATCCCAATAGAACAGTGTGTGGCCAGCCAAATGATTCACTTTTTAGATCCTACAAAACCAGTTACATTCTAGTCCTAAGACCTACTATTACTGTTTTCTTTATTGCTCTACCTCAGTTGTATACCTAACATTTGAATAGCACGTAAAATGGAATGCACATTTCTCCCACAGCAAATGCATCAGGCTGTCTTTATTTTGATCACAAATACATAAATCACAAGATGCCTCTTTAAAGTTCATCTTAGGGAACAATATAACTCAGTCTATGAGCAATTTAGAGTGATTTACAATCATCTTCTCATTTAAAAACAGCCCTACTCGGGGCGGAGCAAGATGGCTGAATAGGAACAGCTCCAGTCTCCAACTCCCAGCACGAGCGACACAGAAGACCGGTGATTTCTGCACTTTCAACTGAGGTACTGGGGTCATCTCACTGGGGAGTGCTGGACAATCGGTGCTGGTCAGCTGCTGCAGCCCGACCAGTGAGAGCTGAAGCAGGGCGAGGCATTGCCTCACCTGGGAAGCACAAGGGGGAAGGGAATCCCTTTTCCTAGCCAGGGGAACTGAGACACACAAAACCTGGAAAATTGGGTAATTCCCACCCCAATACTATGCTTTAAGCAAACGGGCACACCAGGAGATTATGCCCACACCTGGCCGGGAGGGTCCCACGCCCACGGAGCCTCCCTCATTGCTAGCACAGCAGTCTGCGATTTAACCGCAAGGCAGCAGCGAGGCTGGGGGAGGGGTGCCCGCCATTGCTGAGGCTTAAGTAGGTAAACAAAGCTGCTGGGAAGCTCGAACTGGGTGGAGCTCACAGCAGCTCAAGGAAACCTGCCTGTCTCTGTAGACTCCACCTCTGGGGACAGGGCACAGCTAAACAACAAAAGGGGAAGCAGCAGAGGCCTATGCAGACGCAAACGACTCTGTCTGACAGCTTTGAAGAGAGCAGTGGATCTCCCAACACGGAGGTTGAGATCTGAGAACGGACAGACTGCCTGCTCAAGTGGGTCCCTGACCCCTGAGTAGCATAACTGGGAGACATCCCCCTCTAGGGGCAGTCTGACACCCCACACCTCACAGGGTGGAGTACACCCCGGAGAGGAAGCTTCCAAAGTAAGAATCAGACAGGTACACTTGCTGTTCAGCAATATTCTATTTTCTGCAACCTCTGCTGCTGATACCCAGGCAAACAGGGTCTGGAGTGGACCTCAAGCAATCTCCAACAGACCTACAACTGAGGGTCCTGACTATTAGAAGGAAAACTATCAAACAGGAAGAACACCTATACCAAAACCCCATCAGTACGTCACCATCATCAAAGACCAGAGGCAGATAAAACCACAAAGATGGGGAAGAAGCAGGGCAGAAAAGCTGGAAATTCAAAAAATAAGAGCGCATCTCCCCCTGCAAAGGAGCGCAGCTCATCACCAGCAATGGACCATAGCTGGTCAGAGAATGACTTTGACGAGATGAGAGAAGAAGGCTTCAGTCCATCAAACTTCTCAGAGCTAAAGGAGGAATTACGTACCCAGCGCAAAGAAACTAAAAATCTTGAAAAAAGAGTGGAAGAATTGATAGCTAGAATAATTAATGCAGAGAAGGTCATAAATGAAATGACAGAGATGAAAACCATGACACGAGAAATACGTGACAAATGCACAAGCTTCAGTAACCAACTCGATCAACTGGAAGAAAGAGTATCAGCGATTGAGGATCAAATGAATGAAATGAAGCGAGAAGAGAAACCTAAAGAAAAAAGAAGAAAAAGAAATGAACAAAGCCTGCAAGAAGTATGGGATTATGTAAAAAGACCAAATCTACGTCTGATTGGGGTGCCTGAAAGTGAGGGGGAAAATGGAACCAAGTTGGAAAACACTCTTCAGGATATCATCCAGGAGAACTTCCCCAACCTAGTAGGGCAGGCCAACATTCAAATTCAGGAAATACAGAGAACACCGCAAAGATACTCCTCCAGAAGAGCAACTCCAAGACACATAATTGCCAGATTCACCAAGGTTGAAATGAAGGAAAAAATCTGAAGGGCAGCCAGAGAGAAAGGTCGGGTTACCCACAAAGGGAAGCCCATCAGACTAACAGCAGACCTCTTGGCAGAAACTCTACAAGCCAGAAGAGAGTGGGGGCCAATATTCAACATTCTTAAAGAAAAGAATTTTAAACCCAGAATTTCATATCCAGCCAAACTAAGTTTCATAAGTGAAGGAGAAATAAAATGCTTTACAGATAAGCAAATGCTTAGAGATTTTGTCACCACCAGGCCTGCCTTACAAGAGACCCTGAAGGAAGCCCTAAACATGGAAAGGAACAACCGGTACCAGCCATTGCAAAAACATGCCAAAATGTAAAGACCATCGAGGCTAGGAAGAAACTGCATCAACTAACGAGCAAAATAACCAGTTAATATCATAATGGCAGGATCAAGTTCACACATAACAATATTAACCTTAAATGTTAATGGACTAAATGCTCCAATTAAAAGACACAGACTGACAAACTGGATAAAGAGTCAAGACCCATCAGTCTGCTGTATTCAGGAGACCCATCTCACATGCAGAGACATACATAGGCTCAAAATAAAGGGATGGAGGAAGATCTACCAAGCAAATGGAGAACAAAAAAAAGCAGGGGTTGCAATCCTAGTCTCTGATAAAACAGACTTTAAACCATCAAAGATCAAAAGAGACAAAGAAGGCCATTACATAATGGTAAAAGGATCAATTCAACAGGAAGAGCTAACTATCCTAAATATATATGCACCCAATACAGGAGCACCCAAATTCATAAAGCAAATCCTTAGAGACTTACAAAGAGACTTAGACTCCCATACAATAATAATGGGAGACTTCAACACTCCACTGTCAATATTAGACAGATCAACGAGACAGAAAGTTAACAAGGATATCCAGAAATTGAACTCATCTCTGCACCAAGCGGACCTAATAGACATCTATAGAACTCTCCACCCCAAATCAACAGAATATACATTCTTCTCAGCACCACATCTCACTTATTCCAAAATTGACCACATAATTGGAAGGAAAGCACTCCTCAGCAAATGTAAAAGAAGAGAAATTATAACAAACTGTCTCTCAGACCACAGTGCAATCAAACTAGAACTCAGGACTAAGAAACTCAATCAAAACCACTCAACTACATGGAAACTGAACAACCTGCTCCTGAATGACTACTGGGTACATAACGAAATGAAGGCAGAAATAAAGATGTTCTTTGAAACCAATGAGAACAAAGATACAACATACCAGAATCTCTGGGACACATTTAAAGCAGTGTGTAGAGGGAAATTTATAGCACTAAATGCCCACAAGAGAAAGCTGGAAAGATCTAAAATTGACACTCTAACATCACAATTAAAAGAACTGGAGAAGCAAGAGCAAACACATTCAAAAGCTAGCAGAAGGCAAGAAATAACTAAGATCAGAGCAGAACTGAAGGAGATAGAGACACAAAAAACCCTCCAAAAAATCAATGAATCCAGGAGTTGGTTTTTTGAAAAGATCAACAAAATTGACAGACCACTAGCAAGACTAATAAAGAAGAAAAGAGAGAAGAATCAAATAGATGCAATAAAAAATGATAAAGGGGATATCACCACCGACCCCACAGAAATACAAACTACCATCAGAGAATACTATAAACACCTCTACGCAAATCAACTAGAAAATCTAGAAGAAATGGATAATTTCCTGGACACTTACATTCTTCCAAGACTAAACCAGGAAGAAGTTGAATCCCTGAATAGACCAATAGCAGGCTCTGAAATTGAGGCAATAATTAATAGCCTACCAACCAAAAAAAGTCCAGGACCAGATGGATTCACAGCTGAATTCTACCAGAGGTACAAGGAGGAGCTGGTACCATTCCTTCTGAAACTATTCCAATCAATAGAAAAAGAGGGAATCTTCCCTAACTCATTTTATGAGGCCAACATCATCGTGATACCAAAGCCTGGCAGAGACACAACAAAAAAAGAAAATTTTAGACCAATATCCCTGATGAACATCGATGCAAAAATCCTCAATAAAATACTGGCAAACCGGATTCAGCAGCACATCAAAAAGCTTATCCACCATGATCAAGTGGGCTTCATCCCTGGGATGCAAGGCTGGTTCAACATTTGCAAATCAATAAACGTAATCCAACATATAAACAGAACCAAAGTCAAGAACCACATGATTATCTCAATAGATGCAGAAAAGGCTTTTGACAAAATTCAACAGCCCTTCATGCTAAAAACGCTCAATAAATTCGGCATTGATGGAACGTACCTCAAAATAATAAGAGCTATTTATGACAAACCCACAGCCAATATCATACTGAATGGGCAAAAACTGGAAAAATTCCCTTTGAAAACTGGCACAAGACAGGGATGCCCTCTCTCACCACTCCTATTCAACATAGTGTTGGAAGTTCTGGCTAGGGCAATCAGGCAAGAGAAAGAAATCAAGGGTATCCAGTTAGAAAACAAGAAGTCAAATTGTCCCTGTTTGCAGATGACATGATTGTATATTTAGAAAACCCCATCGTCTCAGCCCAAAATCTCCTTAAGCGGATAAGCAACTTCAGCAAAGTCTCAGGATACAAAATTAATGTGCAAAAATCACAAGCATTCTTATACACCAGTAACAGACAAACAGAAAGCCAAATCATGAATGAACTTCCATTCACAATTGCTTCAAAGAGAATAAAATACCTAGGAATCCAACTTACAAGGGATGTAAAGGACCTCTTCAAGGAGAACTACAAACCACTGCTCAGTGAAATCAAAGAGGACACTAACAAATGGAAGAACATACCATGCTCGTGGATAGGAAGAATCAATATCGTGAAAATGGCCATACTGCCCAAGGTTATTTATAGATTCAATACCATCCCCATCAAGCTACCAATGAGTTTCTTCACAGAATTGGAAAAAACTGCTTTAAAGTTCATATGGAACCAAAAAAGAGCCCGCATTTCCAAGACAATCCTAAGTCATAAGAACAAAGCTGGAGACATCACGCTACGTGACTTCAAACTATACTACAAGGCTACAGTAACCAAAACAGCATGGTACTGGTACCAAAACAGAGATATAGACCAATGGAACAGAACAGAGTCCTCAGAAATAATACCACACATCTACAGCCATCTGATCTTTGACAAACCTGAGAGAAACAAGAAATGGGGAAAGGATTCCCTATTTAATAAATGGTGCTGGGAAAATTGGCTAGCCATAAGTAGAAAGCTGAAACTGGATCCTTTCCTTACTCCTTATACAAAAATTAATTCAAGATGGATTAGAGACTTAAATGTTAGACCTAAAAAACCCTAGAAGAAAATCTAGGTAGTACCATTCAGGACATAGGCATGGGCAAGGACTTCATGTCTAAAACACCAAAAGCTACGGCAGCAAAAGCCAAAATTGACAAATGGGATCTAACTAAACTAAAGAGCTTCTGCACAGCAAAACAAACTACCATCAGAGTGAACAGGCAACCTACAGAATGGGAGAAAATTTTTGCAATCTACTCATCTGACAAAGGGCTAATATCCAGAATCTACAAAGAACTCAAACAAATTTACAAGAAAAAAACAACCCTATCAAAAAGTGGGCAAAGGATATGAACAGACATTTCTCAAAAAAAGACATTCATGCAGCCAGCAGACACATGAAAAAATGCTCATCATCACTGGCCATCAGAGAAATGCAAATCAAAACCACAATGGGATACCATCTCACACCAGTTAGAATGGCAATCATTAAAAAGTCAGGAAACAACAGGTGCTGGAGAGGATGTGGAGAAATAGGAACACTTTTACACTGTTGGTGGGATTGTAAACTAGTTCAACCATTATGGAAAGCAGTATGGCAATTCCTCAAGGATCTAGAACTAGATGTACCATATGACCCAGCCATCCCACTACTGGGTATATACCCAAAGGATTATAAATCATGCTGCTCTAAAGACACATGCACACGCATGTTTATTGCGGCATTATTCACAATAGCAAAGACTTGGAATCAACCCAAATGTCTATCTGTGACAGACTGGATTAAGAAAATGTGGCACATATACACCATGGAATATTATGCAGCCATAAAAAAGGATGAGTTTGCCTCCTTTGTAGGGACATGGATGCAGCTGGAAACCATCATTCTTAGCAAACTATCACAAGAAGAGAAAACCAAACACCGCATGTTCTCACTCATAGGTGGGAACTGAACAATGAGATCACTTGGACTCGGGAAGGGGAACATCACACACTGGGGCCTATCATGGGGAGGGGCGAGGGGGGAGGGATTGCATTGCGAGTTATACCTGATATAAATGACGAATTGAGGGGTGCTGACGAGTTGATGGATGCAGCACACCAACATGGCACAAGTATACATATGTAACAAACCTGCACGTTATGCACATGTACCCTAGAACTTAAAGTATAATAAAAAAGTAAATAAAAAATTTTAAAAAAAACAGCTCTACTCTGAAGGAAGTAAAAAAATAGCTTTTTTGGGGGATTAAAGTAAGTTATTTGTGCTTTTTTTAAAAAAATAACTGACTCAGGTGGTTAATTTGCAGTTTTGAAAGCTGGTTTCTTGCCAATCAACTTAAAAAATTAAGCAGGAATATAAAATTCAGTTTATTTAAAACTAACATAAGAGGAAAATATGCTTTTTGATATAATTGTAACAGCTTGGAATCAAAGTTTTTTAGAGCTTTTAAAATCTTTTTTTTAAAAAAAGCTTTGTTTTAACTTTCTGACAGGAAAGTAAAAGCATGTGTAAAATGCTTTCAATTGAATATTGATACATTTCATAACGTCCTCCAAAGTGTATGACCCTGTCTCTGCCTTCTAAGACTTTCCAGTAAAGTGATGATTTATATCAACGAAAATTAAATATCAGGCAGCCTATAGAAAGTGCTCACTAAATTGAATAGAAAGCGCTCACTAAATTGAATAGAAAGCAAATGTATTAATGCGGGTCAGGCACTGCAGCTTATGCCTAAATTTCCAGCACTTTTGGAGGCCAAAGTGGGAGAATTGCTTGAGCCCTGAAGTTTGATACCAGCCTGGGCAACATAGTGAGAACCCATGTACACAAAAAATTAAAAAATAAAAAAGTAGATTGGTGTGGTGATGCATGCCTCTAATTCTATCTACTCAGGAGTCTGAGACAGGAAAATTACTTGAGCCTAGGAGGTCAAGGCTGCAGCGAGTTATGGTCTCGCCACTATACTCAGCCTGGGCAACACACTGAGATCCTGTCCCTTTAAAAAAAATGTTAGTGTGTGTTTTTAATTATTGAATTCAAATGAACACTTTAGATCTAATATATGCCAGACATCAAAGTTCCAGTTGAGGCAGAGTTGATGGCAACTAGCAGAGGGAAGTTTCTCTGTAGATATAATGAAAGTTTTTTTAAATTTTTATTTTTTGTAGAGATGGGGTCTTGCAATGTTGCCCAGGCTGGCCTCAAACTCCTGGCTTTAAACAATCCTCCCATCTTGACCTCCTGAAGTGCTGGGATTATAGATGTGAGTCACCTTCCCGCCCACTGAAATGTATTTTTATTGAAATGACTTAGATGCATTTCAATTAGAAAAGTGTTTTACTGCAACAGAGGTAAACTCTACTTGAGTCACATAAACAGAAGGGGTTTGTTTCTCTTTCTGTTTTTGTATTTAATCAGAGGTCCAGAGAGAGGCTTGCCAAGATTATTGCAGCTGCTTTGTGATGTCAATGTGCATCAAGGACTCAGGCATCTCTTGAATTGCCGTGGTTTCTCATAGTTGGAAGTGGGCTACTGTGCCTCTATCAATATATTTGAATACAAAAAAGGGGAAAAATGAAGGGCCCCAGAGCTGAAAGGACATGCCAGTCTGCTCCTTTCCAGATTCTCCCATAGTCTTGTCTAGTAGTGTTTGAGATCTATGGGCAGTGTGTTGGTGATGTACTGGCAATATAACCAATATTTGACTTTCAAGACCAGTGTGCAGAGTGCTGAATGATAAAAATGAAGTGTCCTTGTTAACAACTAGGAATAGCTAACTCTTTCCAGTTTTGGATAAAGATGGGAGAAATGTTTGGTAGTGCTGCCCCTTCGGGACTCTCATGTACTAGCCAGGTGTGCATGGCCAGTGCTTCAGCCTAAAACACACAAAGTCACTAGTGTGCCTATCAGTGGAAAATTGTAAGTCATATATATATGAAATAGGTGCTAGAAGTAGAAGTACATGCAGAGAATAGCGAATGCACTTGGGTAGTGATTTTGTTGTTCATTGTATGGTGTAAATCTACAAATATTAATTTGATAATGTTTTAAGAAATTTGGCAAACAATTTAGTTATCAATGAGCTCAAAGGAATGGAAATACAGGCATAATAAACTTTAAATACTAAAACATTTTTAAAGAAACTTGATAATGAATGGATAACATTTGCTACCCACCGCCTGTGGGGGCCATACTGGTACCACTGACCACATGGAAACGGGAAGACACCAGTCTGCTGAAGCATCATCAATAGCTACTCCAAAAGTTAGTTCTAAAAGACTGCCCAAAGGCAGCGATTTAATATGTGTAGCTGCAGAAGGTGCGTTTATGAAGTATGATTTTTTTTAGGTCAAATGAGTCTTCTAAATTAATTTTGCTTATTTTCAATTCCAAGTTTTCTGGTGCTCATACGAAAGTGAAGCAATAGCTATTACACTGCTGGCTCCATTAGTAGAAGAACTTTGCAAACAGAAGAAAAAATAATTTGTTTTTGTTCTGGCAATCTGAATGTAAATGTTAGTGGTGCACAGATTTGAAGTAAAATAATCTTACAAAACTAGGAAACCTATGAAGTTGGAATACACTTGGAATTGGTTGTGGTATGCATAATTCATAATGGTATCCAAAGAAGCTATACAGTTATATATATACACAACAGAAATGTGTAGCTCTGTACAATAGGCTTGTGCATTCTTGTTCATAGCAGCACAATTTGCAATAGACGGAGTGGAAACTACTCAAATACTCAGTGATGGTAGAATGAACATATGAATTTGAATATATTCATCCAGTGGAATCACAAACAATAGGAATGAACAACCAACGACATGCAGCAGTGTGAGGAATCTTACAGACAAGCTGACACAGTTTGATTCCACTTACTAGAAAGTTTAAAAACAGACAAAGCTGGTCTAAGGTGTTAAAACAAGCTTGTCCACCCCAAGGGCCATGGCTCACATGCGGCCCAGGATGGCTTTGAATGTGGCCCAACACAAATTTGTAAACTTTCTTAAATATTATGAGATTTTTTGCATTTTTTAAAGCTCACCAGCTATCATTAGTGTTAATGTATTTTATGTGTGGTAGAAGACACATTCTTCTTCCAATGCGGCCAAGGGAAGCCAAAAGGTTGGGCACCCCTGTAAAAGTTAGGTTAGTAGTTACTCTGGTTGCAGAGCAGAGGGGAGGAAAGAATGTAATTACTGTAAAAAGGGTAAGGGATCATTTCAAGGGTGCTGGTAATATTCTGTTTCTAGATCTGGTGCTGGCTACAAGTGTGTTTACCAGTACCATGCTGTTTTGGTTACTGTAGCCTTGTAGTATAGTTAGTGTGACAGTTCATCAAACTGTATATTTATGGCATGTGCACTTTGCATATTTCTATATTTCAACAATGGTATACTTTGAAAAGAATAGTGACTGGAAAACAGTCTGTAAGCAAATACCAATATAGAAAGATCTTAATGAGCAGATGTATGAAAAGAGCAATCTCCAGTTTGTAAAGTTTGTAAAATATCTCCTTGAAGATGCGAGCAACGCTCTGGTAGAACACTATGCTTTATATTGTGTGGCAATATTATTTTTTAATTGCAGGAAAACCCAATGTTGAATTTCTTGAATAATTTCCCAAACAAAATAATGAACCTAAGAAAATCTGTAGTTATCACACAGAAAGTAAAAACAACATGTTTTTCCTTGTGAGAAAGTCTGAGATACACAAAACAAAACAAAATAAAATATTGGACTATCAGTAAGCACTTTCTCTCTTTATTGCCCATGATCAACCAACTTGTGGAAATCTTTGAGCTTTTGAACATTTGCTTTTAAATCAACATAAGTGTCTTACAATCTCATTAAACATTTTAAAAACAAATACTCCAAGTCTTGTTGCATATTCAAAATTAAGAATCTTTAGGCAAAAAATTCAACAAAACACTACAACTCCAGCTTTTTAGCAAATTTCAATTACTGAAAACAACACGTACCAACAGGAGCACATTGAAAGTTCTCCCTAAAAAGCAAGAGAATAAACAACTTAGTCAAAGCTAAATGGTTTCAAATTTTAATTTTAAAATTTTATGTTAGTGATTGGCAATATCTCAATTTCTTGAGTCTTTTAATAGACTTTCATTTTCAATAGGATAAACATATATTGGATTGGAATGAAATTGAGAAGCCCCAAGGTTTTACAACTTTAAAATTTAGTGTAACAATTAAAATAACCAGACAGAGATATTTGACAAGTTGTGCTTGTACCCTGTAGGGAAGTAAAAAGATAATACCTGTGAATATGTTTGGGCTAAAATGTTTATGCAATGAATTTCAATAAGAAAAAATTGGAGTTTAGACTCTTCTCTATTTAGCAGTTTGCATTCAGCTTACCTTAGCTTCTTTAGAGACAATATAGTCTCAATTTAAAAATATGGTGTGTATGAGTCATTTGAAGATGTCAACAAGTTCAAATTTATTAGCTATAAATGCAAATTTAACAAATATTACAGATAATTTAATGAAAATCCAAAACAACTCAATTAAAAGAAAATACATTTGTAGAAAAAAGGTAACATGGTATTATGGACAGATGTGACCAATAAGTTGAATAATTTTATTTTTAAAAAAGTTTTAGGCCGGGCGCGGTGGCTCAAGCCTGTAATCCCAGCACTTTGGGAGGCCGAGACGGGCGGATCACGAGGTCAGGAGATCGAGACCATCCCGGCTAACACGGTGAAACCCCGTCTCTACTAAAAAATACAAAAAAACTAGCCGGGCGATGGTTGAGTAGTATTCCATCATAAAAGGAATGAATTAACGGCATTTGCAGCAACCTGGATGGGAATGGAGACTATTATTCTAAGTGAAGTAATTCAGGAATGGAAAACCAAACGTCGTATGTTCTCACTCATAGGTGGGAGCTAAGCTATGAGAACACAAAGGCATAAGAATGACCCAATGGACTTTGGGGACTCAGGAAAAGAGTGGGAAGTGGGTGAGGGATAAAAGACTACAAATTGGGTTCAGTGTATGCTGTTCAGGTGATGGATGCACCAAAATCTCACAAATCACCACTAAACTTATGTAACCAAGCACCACCTGTTCCCCAAAAACCTATGGAAATAAAAAATAAAATAAAAAACCTCAAGGTTAGTCAGCCCTTGTTTCACATCTAAGGCAGAGGCAGATACTATTAGATTTTTGTTACATCATGGAATGAAATTGCATACTTTGAAAGAGACTTGTGTTTTTGGTTAGAAGTGAAAATGATCGTCCTTTTTATTCCACGTTGCTGATTTTTTTTTCAAAAAAAACCAGTGTACATGTTTGTGTTTGATTAACTGCACTGTCAGATCTTGGTATTTGTTTGGCAAATATTGGGTCTTTTGAAAGATAGTATGTTTGCTCATAAAGATGATACCGAAGACCTGCTGAACTTTGATTTGTTTTTGTAATGACATTATTTGGTTATCATAAACTCATTTCTCCTTATCCTCCTAGTGATCAAGGTCTCCCTTATAAGGATTCTCATAGGGGTTATTGGATTATTGGCATAGCTGGTAATAAGTAAAAAATGAACATAATTTACATGCATAATTTATATGACTATATTATCCCTGTGATGACTATATTAGCCAGGTCTAATCAATGAATGTGAATTTTAAGCATCATTGCCAAGGAGATAAGAAATAGAGTAGTTAATGTTTTCTGAAGTTTTGATTTTTCTAATTAAAAGCTAATTTAGGAAGTCTATGGGAAAAAATACAAAAAAAAAATTAATCTTGACCATGCTTTAACATTCAATTTAATTTTCATGCAGTCCTTTTTTTAAAAATATAATTGTTTATGCAATGGAGAGCATACTGTGTAAATGTTGTATCTAATTGTTTTCCTTTAACATTGATTACATCACAAATATTCTCCCATATCATTACAATTCAATGACTTCTCTAGATTCCATTTTATGATTTATATAATTTGATTATACCTTCAGTTTTGAGTTTCTAGTTTTTAATTATGAATACTGCTATGAGCATCTTTAAAAAATACTTGTCTTTTGAATAGGAATGCTTTTACACTATTGGTGGGACTATAAATTAGTTCAACCATTGTGGAAGACAGTGTGGCGATTCCTCAAGGATCTAGAATCAGAAATACTATTTGACCTAGCAATTCCATTACTGGGCATATACCCCCAAAATTATAAATCATTCTATAAAGACACATGCACACGCATGTTTATTCCAGCACTGTTCACAATAGCCAAAGACTTGGAACCAACTCAAATGCCCATCAATGATAGACTGGATAAAGAAAATGTGGCACATACACACCATGGAATACTATGCAGCCATCAAAAGAATGAGTTTATGTCTTTTGCAGGGACATGGATGAAGCTAGAAACCATCATTCTCATCAAACTAACAGAAGAACAGAAAACCAAAGACTACATGTTCTCACTTATAAGTGGGAGTTGAACAATGAGAACACATGGACACAGGGAGGGGAAAATCACACACTGGGGCCTGTCAGGAGTTGTGGGCCTATGGGAGGGATAGCATTAGGAGAAATACCTAAAGTAGATGATGGATTGATGGGTGCAGCAAACCACCATGGCACGTGTATACCTGTTTAACAAACCTTCACATTCTTAACATGTCTCTTAGAACTTAAAGTATAATAAAAAAATTTCTCTTTTGCTTCATTCTTTATAATAATTTCCAATAATTCTTTTGGAATCTGAACCACAAACTGAAGTATATATTATTTGAGCTCTTTTATGTCAATATATTTTTACATACAAGTATTGGATATATACCACCTTGATGACCTACAAAAAATACAAGTGTAAGGTCTAGTATTGAGATAGATATCTAACAGTAACTTTTAACACACAGTGATAAGTATACTAATAGCAGTGTATTCAACAGAGATGAAAAATTAAAGACAGTTGAATCTGGCATAGAGGTATCTTTTTGTTGGCTTTTATATTTAAAAATATTTTCAATTATTTTTTAAATGAGGTTTTAAAAAATTATACTTTAAGTTCTAGGGTACATGTGCACAATGTGCAGGTTTGTTACGTAGGTATACATGTGCCATGTTGGCTTGCTGTACCTATTAACTCATCAATTACATTAGGTATTTCTCCTAATGCTATCCCTCCTCCAGCCCCCAACCCTATGACAGGCCCCGGTATGTGATATTCCCTGCCCTGTGTCCAAGTGTCCTCATTGTTCAGTTCCTACCTATGAGTGAGAACACGCTGTGTTTGGTTTTCTGTCCTTGTGATAGTTTGCTGAGAATGATGGTTTCCAGCTTTATCCATGCACCTGCAAAGGACATGAACTCATCTTTTTGATGGCTGCACAGTATTCCATGGTGTATATGTGCAACATTTTCTTTATCCAGTCTATCATTGATGGCCATTTGGGTTGGTTCCAAGTCTTTGCTATTGTGAATAGGGCCGCAATAAACATATGCGTGCATGTGTCTTTATAGTAGCATGATTTATAATCCTTTGGGTATATCCCCAGTAATGGGATTGCTGGGTCAAATGGCATTTCTAGTTCTACATCCTTGAGGAATTGCCACACTGTCTTCCACAATGGTTGAACTAGTTTACATTCCCACTAACAACAGTGTAAAAGCATTCCTATTTCTCCACATCCTCTCCAGCATCTGTCATTTCCTGACTTTTTAATGATCACCATTCTAACAGGTGTGAGACGGTATCTCATTATGGTTTTGATTTGCATTTTTCTGACCATTGGTAATGAGCATTTTTTCATGTGTCTGTTGGCTGCATAAATGTCTTCTTTTGAAAAGTGTCTGTTCATATCCTTTGTCCACTTTTTGATGGTTTTTTTTTTTTCTTGTAAGTTTGAGTTCTTTGCAGATTCTGGATATTAGCCCTTTGTCAGATGGGTAGATTGCAAAAATTTTCTCCCATTCTGTAGGTTGCCTGTTCACTCTGATGGTAGTTTCTTTTGCTGTGCAGAAGCTCTTTAGTTTAATTAGATCGTATTTGTCTATTTTGGCTTTTGTTGCCATTGCTTTTTGTGTTTGTAATGAAGTCCTTGCCCATGCCTGTGTCCTGAATGGCATCGCCTAGGTTTTCTTCTAGGGTTTTTATGGTTTTAGGTCTAACATTTAAGTCTTTAATCCATCTTGGGTTAATTTTTGTATAAGGTGTAAGGAAGGGATCTAGTTTCAGCTTTCTACATATGGCTAGCCATTTTTCCCACCACCGTTTATGAAATAGGGAATCCTTTCCCTATTTCTTGTTTTTGTCAGGTTTGTCAAAGATCAGATGGCTGTAGGTGTGTGGTATTATTTCTCAGGCCTCTGTTCTGTTCAGTTGGTCTATATATCTGTTTTGGTGCCAGTACTGTACTGTTTTGGTTACTGTAGCCTTGTAGTATAGTTTGAAGTTAGGTAGTGTGATGCCTCCGGTTTTGTTCTTTTTGCTTAGGATTGTATTGGCAATGTGGGCTCTTTTTTGGTTCTATATGAACTTCAAAGCAGTTTTTTCCAAGTTTGTGAAGAAAGTCATTGGTAGCTTGATGGGGATGGCATTGAATCTATAAATTACCTTGGGCAGTATGGCCATTTTCACAATATTGATTCTTCCTATCCATGAGCATGGAATGTTTTTCTGTTTATGTCCTCCTCTATTTCGTTGAGCAGTGGTTTGTAGTTCTCCTTGAAGAGGTCCTTCACAACCCTTGTAAGTTGGATTCCTAGGTATTTTATTCTCTTTGAAGCAATTGTGAATGGGAGTTCACTCATGATTTGGCTCTCTGTCTGTTATTTGTGTATAGGAATACTTGTGATTTTTGCACATTGATTTTATATCCTGAGACTGTTGAAGTTGCTTATCAGCTTAAGGAGATTTTGGGCTGAGATGATGGGGTTTTCTAAATATACAATCATGTCATCTGCAAACAGGGACAATTTGACTTCTTGTTTTCCTAATTGAATACACTTTATTTCTTTCTCTTGCCTGATTGCCCTGGCCAGAACTTCTGACACTATGTTGAATAGCAGTGGTGAGAGAGGGCATCCCTGTCTTGTGCCAGTTTTCAAAGGGAATGCTTCCAGTTTTTGCCCATTCAGTATGCTATTGGCTGTGGGTTTGTCATAAATAGCTCTTATTATTTTGAGATGCATTTCATCAATACCTAGTTTATTGAGAATTTTTAGCATGAAGCGCTGTTGAATTTTGTTGAAGGCCTTTTCTGCATCTATTGAGATAATCATGTGGTTTTTGTCATTGGTTTTGTTTATGTGATGGATTATGTTTATTGATTTGCATATATTGAACCAGCCTTGCATCCCAGGGATGAAGCCGACTTGATTGTGGTGGATAAACTTTTTGATGTGCTGCTGGATTTGGTTTGCTAGTATTTTATTGAGGATTTTTGCATCGATGTTCATCAGGGATATTGGTCTAAAATTCCTTTTTTTGTGTGTGTGTCTCTGCCAGTCTTGAGTATCAGAATGATGCTGGCCTCATAAAATGAGTTAGGGAGGATTCCGTCTTTTTCTATTGATTGAAATAGTTTCAGAAGGAATGGTACCTGCTCCTCTTTGTATCTCTAGTAGAATTCAGCTGTGAATCCGTCTGTTCCTGGACTTTTTTTTGGTTGGTAGGCTATTAATTATTGCCTCAATTTCAGAGCCTGTTATTGGTCTATTCAGAGATTCAACTTCTTCCTGGTTTAGTCTTGGGAAGGTGTGTGTGTCCAGGAATTTATCCATTTCTTCTAGATTTTCTGTTTATTTGTGTAGAGGTGTTTATAGTATTCTCTGATAGTAATTTGTATTTCTGTGGGATTGGTGGTGATATCCCGTTTATCATTTTTTTTTAATTGCATCTGTTTGATTCTTCTCTCTTTTCTTCATTAATCTTGCTAGTGGGCTATCAGTTTTGTTGATCTTTTCAAAAAACCACCTCCTGAATTCATTTTTTTGAAGGGCTTTTGTGTCTCTCTCTCCTTCAGTTCTGCTCTGATCTTAGTTATTTCTTTCCTTCTGCTAGCTTTTGAATTTGTTTGTTCTTGCTTCTGTAGTTCTTTTAATTGTGATGTCGGGGTGTCAATTTTAGATCTTTCCTGCTTTATCTTGTGGGTATTTAGTGCTATACATTTCCCTCTACACACTGCTTTAAATGTGTCCCAGAGATTCTGGTATGTTTTGTCTTTGTTCTCATTGGTTTCAAAGAACATTTTTATTTCTGCCTTCATTTCGTTATTTACCCTGTAGTTATTCAGGAGCAGGTCGTTCAGTTTCCATGTAGTTGTGCAGTTGTGAGTGAGTTTCTTAATCCTGAGTTCTAATTTGATTGCATTGTGGTGTGAGAGACAGTTTGTTGTGATTTCTGTTGTTTTACATTTGCTGAGGAGTGCTTTACTTCTAACCATGTGGTCAATTTTGGAATAAGTGTGATGCGGTGCTGAGAAGCATGTAGTCTGTTGATTTGGGGTGGAGAGTTCTATAGATGTCTATTAGGTCCTCTTGGTGCAGAGCTGAGTTCAATTCCTGGATATCCTTATTAACTTTCTGTCTCGTTGATCTGTCTAATATTGAGAGTGGGGTGTTCGTTTCCCATTATTATTGTATGGGAGTCTGTCTCTTTGTAGGTCTCTAAGGACTTGCTTTATGAATCTGGGTGCTCCTATATTGGGGGCATATATTTAGGATAGTTAGCTCTTCTTGTTGAATTGATCCCTTTACCATTATGTAATGGCCTTCTTTGTCTCTTTTGATCTTTGTTGGTTTAAAGTCTGTTTTATCAGAGACTAGGATTGCAACTTCTGCTTTTTTTTTTTTTTTTTTTTTTTTTACTTTCCATTTGCTTGGTAGATCTTCCTCCATCCCTTTATTTTGAGCCTATGTGTGTCTCTGCGTGTGAGATATTTCTCCTGAATACAGCAAACTGATGGTTCTCTCGACTCTATCCAATTTTCCATTCTCTGTCTTTTAATTGGGGCATTTAGCTCGTTTACATTTAAGGTTAATTTTTTTTTTTTTTTTTTTTTTTTTTGAGACAGAGTCTTGCTCTGTCGCCCGAGCTGGAGTGCAGTGGCCGGATCTCAGCTCACTGCAAGCTCCGCCTCCCGGGTTTATGCCATTCTCCTGCCTCAGCCTCCAGAGTAGCTGGGACTACAGGCGCCCGCCACCTCGCCCGGCTAGTTTTTTGTATTTTTAGTAGAGACGGGGTTTCACCTTGTTAGCCAGGATGGTCTCGATCTCCTGACCTCATGATCCGCCCGTCTCGGCTTCCCAAAGTGCTGGGATTACAGGCTTGAGCCACTGCGCCCGGCCAAGGTTAATATTGTTATTTGTGGATTTGATCCTGTCATTATGATGTTAGCTGGTTATTTTGCCCATTGGTTGATGAAGTTTCTTCCTAGCATAGATGGTCTTTATTATTTGGCATGTTTTTGCAGTGGCTTGTACCAGTTCTTCCTTTCCATGTTTAGTGCTTCCTTCAGGATCTCTTGTAGGGCAGGCCTGGTGGTGACAAAATCTCTCAGCATTTGCTTGTCTGTAAAGGATTTTATTTCTCTTTCACTTCTGAAGCTTACTTTGGCTGGATATGAAATTCTGGTTTGAAATTCTTTTCTTTAAGGATGTTGAATATTGGCCTCCACTCTCTTCTGGCTTGTAGAGTTTCTGCCGAGAGATCCACTGTTAGTCTAATGGGCTTCCCTTTGTGGGTAACCTGACTTTTTCTCTCTGGCTGCCCTAAACATTTTTTCCTTCATTTTCAACCTTGGTGAATCTGACAATTATGTGTCTTGGGGTTGCTCTTCTCTAGGAGTATCTTTGTGGTGTTCTCTGTGTTTCCTGAATTTGAATGTTGGCCTGCCTTGCTAGGTTGGGGAAGTTCTCCTGGATAATATCCTGAAGGGTGTTTTCCAACTTGGTTCCATTCTCCCCGTCACTTTCAGGTACACCCATCAGATGTAGGTTTGGTCTTTTCACATTGTCCCATATTTCTTGGAGGCTTCGTTTGTTTCTTTTAATTCTTTTATCTCTAAACTGGCATAGAGGTATCTTTTTGTTGGCTTTCATATTTAAAAATTTTCTGAATTTCTTATTTTTTAGATGGTTTTATAAATACATAAATACCTGGATTGATAGCTTGTCTTGAAAATTAGGTAGATTTGATAACACTGGATCCACACTCTTGTATGGCATCCACCTCCTGTAGCTGAGTACTGGCCATTACAGACTGTATTAGGCCCCCTTTACCAAGATTGGTAGCCTGCTTAGACCTTGTAGAAATTTGAGTTTGTAATTTCTGGTGCATAATGAATGTATATTCATTATGTAACACAAAAGGCTTTTTGATTCAGAAATTTATATTCTGGTCTAATTGATTATTTCTAAATTTCAAGAACTGCTAAGATATATAGGCTGTTGACTGGGCGTGACTATAAAAGTAAACTAGTTGCAACTCATCTCTAAGCATTTTCGTTTGAAACAATCTCCAAATTATTGATAAACTATCTTGTGTTTAAAGACCATTAAAGAAGGGACATTTTTCTTTTTGAAGATGGACATTTTCTGCTATTAGAGAAATGAGAAATCAGTGGAGAGTATTTCTAAGCTATTAAAAGGAAATGAGGTTCTTGTAGTTTTTGAGGTGTATGTATATTTAACGGTTAAAAATGAATTAAAGTACCTTAGCTCTTCCATTCTTCTCTACATTCCTAATGTACTCTAAGATGAATTACTATCACTATCCTTTTAGAGTTGACCTGATTAATTCCTTTCTGTTACCTAAGAGTAAGCATAATGAAGCATAATGAGTCTATTCTTTTTTAAAATAACAACTTTATTGAGATATAATTCACATATTATAAAATTTACCCTTTAACTTTTGAAATTACAATTCAATAATTCTTGATATACTTACAGAATTGTGTAGTCATCACTACTATCTAGTTTTAGAATATTTCATCCCCCTAAAACAAACCCAATAACTCCCCATTCCTTCCTCCCCCTAGCTCCAGGAAACAACTAACCTACTTTCTATGTTGCATCTTGTATCTGACTTCTTTCACTCAGCATGCTTTCAAGGTTCATCTATGCTGTAGCATGTATCAGTATTTCACTACTTTTATGGTCTAATGATGTTCCACTGTATATACCACATTTCATCTACATATTCATCAATTGGTGGACATTTGGGTTGTTTCCACTTTTTGGCAGTTATGAATTATACTACAATGAACAGTTACATACAAGTTATGTGGACATATGTTTTCACTTCTTAGGAGAATTGCTGAGTCATGGTTACTCTATGTTTAACATTTAAGGACCTGCCACACTGCTTTCCAGAGTGGCTGTACCATTTTGGAATCTCACTAGTAATGAATGAGGGAGGGTTCCAATTTGTCCACATGCTCGCCAAAACTTGTAATTGTTCGTCTTTTGATTACAGCTATTTTTGGGAGTTTGAAGTGATATGTCTTTATGGTTCTGACTTACATTTACCTGATAACTAATGATGTTAAGCATATTTTCATGTACCTATTGGGATTTGTTATGTCTTCTCTGAAGAAATTCCTATTTGAATTCTCTGCTTATTTTTAAATTGGGTTGTCTTTTTATTGTTGCATTATCAGTTTTTATATCTGGATAAAAGTTACTTATCAGATATATGATTGTTAATATTTTCTCTCATTCTGAGGTTTGTCTTTGCTTTCTTAATGGCGTCCTTTGAAGCACAAATGTTTTTAAGTTTGGTAAGTTCCATTTATTTTTCATTTTGTCACTTCTGCTTTTGGTGTCATAACAGAAAAAGCATTACCCAATTCAAGGACACAAAGATTCACACCTACGTTTTCTTCTAAGAATTTTATAGTTTTGGCTTCTATATTTGGTTTTGAACTACTTTTTAAGATAGGGATTTAGCTTCATTTGTTTACATGTGTATATTTAGTTGTCCCAGCACCAATTATTGAAAAGACTATTGTTTTCCTCATTGAATTACTTTGGTTCTCTCGTTAAAAATCAATTGACTATAAGGGTAAGGGTATATAACTGAACTCTCATTCTATTCTATCTCTATGTCTGTCCTTATGCCAGTACCAAATTGTCTTGATTACAGTAGCTTTGTTGTACTGTACTATACGGTACTGTACTATAGCTTTGGATTCTGAAAGTATGAGTCCTTTTATCTTCTTTTTTAAGGTTGTTTTGGCTATTCTGAGTCCTTTCCATTTCCATATTAATTTTAGAATCAACTTTCCAATTTCTTCCCAAAAGACAGCCAGGATTTTGATAGATATTGCATTTACTCGGATATCAGTTTGGGGAATATTGATATCTTAGCAGTAATAACTTCTGATCCATGAACATGAGATGTCTCTTCATTTATTTATTTATTTATTTATTTATTTATTTATTTATTTATTTTTTTTTTTTTGAGAAGGAGTCTCACTCTGTCACCCAGGCTGGAGTGCAGTGGCCAGATCTCAGCTCACTGCAAACTCCGCCTCCCGGGTTCACGCCATTCTCCTGCCTCAGCCTCCCGAGTAGCTGGGACTACAGGCGCCCGCCACCTCGCCCGGCTAGTTTTTTGTATTTTTTTAGTAGAGACGGGGTTTCACCGTATTAGCCAGGATAGTCTCGATCTCCTGACCTCGTGATCCGCCCGCCTCGGCCTCCCAAAGTGCTGGGATTACAGGCTTGAGCCACCGCGCCCGGCCTATTTATTTATTTTTTTGAGACGGAGTCTCGCTCTGTCACCCAGGCTGGAGTGCAGTGGCCGGATCTCAGCTCACTGCAAGCTCCGCCTCCCGGGTTTACGCCATTCTCCTGCCTCAGCCTCCCGAGTAACTGGGACTACAGGCGCCTGCCACATCGCCCGGCTAGTTTTTTTGTATTTTTTCAGTAGAGACGGGGTTTCACCGTGTTAGCCAGGATGGTCTCGATCTCCTGACCTCGTGATCCACCCGTCTCGGCCTCCCAAAGTGCTGGGATTACAGGCTTGAGCCACCTCGCCCGGCCTCTTCATTTATTTAGGTGTTTAATTTTTTAAATTTTGTTGTTTTCAATGTACAAGACTTTCACTTCTTTTGCTAAATTTAGTACAAAGTATTTAATTCTTTTTGCTGCTTTTATAAATGGAGTTGTTTTCTTAATTCTGTTTTTGAGTTGTTTATTTGTAGTGTTTAGAAATAAGATTTTGCACATTCATCTTGTATCCTACAATTCTGTGAACTTGTTTATTCTAATATTTTTTTGAATGCATATCTTAGACTTTTCTTTATACAATATCATGTCATTTGTGAATAAGATCTTCTTTACAGTATGGATATCTTTTATATCTTTCTTGTCAAATTTCTTGAACACTTTTATTATGAAAGGGTTTTGGATTGTATTAAATAATTTTTTGCCTCTATTGAGATAATTATGTAATCTTTTTTTGTAAATATTATTTAATGTTTATTGATTTTCATATGTTATACCTACTTTGTATTCTTAGGATAAATCCCACTTGGTCATGGCTGTATAATCTTTCTTATATGCTGCTGGATTCTGTATGCTAATATTTTGTTAAAGATTATTGTGTCTGTATGAACAATATCGTTCTATAGTATCCTTGTGATATCTTTTTCTGATTTTGGTGTCAGAGTAACACTAGCTTCATAGAACAAATTGGGAAATACTCCCTCCTTTACTAATTTTTGGAAGAGTTTATGAAGTGTTGATGTTTCTGCCTTTATTTTTCTCTACTTCATTTCTTTCTGCTCTGATTTTTCCTTCTATTTGCTTATTCTGGCTTTAGTTTGCTCTCTTCTTTCTAGTTTCTTAAGGTGCATAACAAACAAAGTTATAGACTTGCAATCTTTTTTCTTGTTTAACAGGCATTTACAGCTATAAATTTGCCTTTAAAATTGTGTTAGCTGTATGCTATACATTTTGATACTATTTGTTTTTATTCCTCTCAAAGTATTTTTTTAACTTCTCGTGGTCTTTCTTTCAACTTACTGGTTACGAGTGTGTTAATTTCCATCTATTTGTGAGTTTCCCAAATTTCCTTCTGTTATTGAATTCTAATTTTTATTTCACTGTGGTTGGAGAGTATATTTTGCATGATTTCAATCCTTGAAAATTTATTGAGGTTTGTTTTCTGACTTAAATATGGTTTATCCTAGAGAATGTTCCTTGTGCACTAGAGAAGAATGTATTCAGCTGTTTGGTGGAATGTTTTACAGATGTGTGTTAGGTTTAGTTGTTTTATGGTGGTATTCAATACTTCTATTTTTGTTGAACTTCTGCCTAGTTCTGTCCATTGTTGAAAGGAGGTCTTGAAGTCTCCAACTATTGTAAAATTATTGATTTCTCCCTTCAATTCTGTCAGCTTTTGCCTTTTGTATTTTGGGCCTCTATTGTTAGGTACACATACATTTATAATTGTTATCTCTTTTTGATGCATTGACCCTTTTATTATAAAAATCCTTACTTATCTCTTAAAAATTTTGTCTCAAAGTATATTTTGACTAATATTAGTATATCAACTCAAGCCCTATTTTGGTTAATGTTTGCATGGTGTATTTTTTCCTTTTCTTCTACTTTCAAGTACTCAAGTTTTTGAATCTCAAGTATATTTCTTGTAGGTTGCAAAAGATGAATCTTTTATATAATTCCATTCCGATTTCTAGCCTTTTAATTCATGTGTTTAATACACTTATATTTAATGTAATTACTAATAAGGAATGATTTATAGCTACCATTTTTCTATTTGTCTGCACGTCTTTTGCCTTTTGTTCTCTACTACCTGTCCTCTACCAATAAATTTTGTGTTAAAGAAATATTTTCTAGTGCACCATTTAAATTTCCTTGCTGTTTCTTTTGCTATAGTTTTAAAGTTTTTTCTTAGTGGTTTTTCCAGGGATTAAAATTATCATCTTAACTTAAAACGATCTAGTTTGGATTAATAACAACTTAATTTCAATAGTACACAAAACTTTTTTTCAAATATAGCATTTTCTATTTAAAGCTTATAAAGAAGCAATATATTGTTTAGACATAATACATATGTGGTAAGGCATTAATGAAAATCAAGGGACAATAAACACAAAAGCTCATTGTAAAGCTTCACCTCCATGGGTGGCAGGGGAGTGGGATAAGACCAAAGATTTTTTTTTTTTTTTTTTTTTTTTTTTGAGATGGAGTCTTGCTCTGTCGGCCAGGCTGGAGTGCAGTGGCGCAATCTCAGCTCACTGAAAGCTCCGCCTCCCGGGTTCACACCATTCTCCTGCCTCAGCCTCCTGAGTAGCTGGAACTACAGACACGTGCCACCACGCCTGGCTAACTTTTTTGTATTTTTAGTAGAGATAGGGTTTCACCATGTTAGCCAGGATGGTCTCGATCTCCTGACCTTGTGATTCGCCTGCCTTGGCCTCCCAAAGTGCAGGGATTACAGGCATGAGCCACCACGTCCAGCTGACCAAAGATATTCTTAGTATTTTATTTCTTAAACAGGATAAGCATATAAGTGTTTGAGTTATAAATTTTTTTTTACATTAAAACATCTAAAAATTTACTTATAGTAAAATTAAAGCTTTATTTTTGGCATACAGTTCAGACAAATGCCTAGAGTTGTGTAACAGCCTTTGCATTCAGGATACATAACTGTTCCATTTCCCCCAAATTCCTTTGTACTGCCCCTTCTACCCAAACCCTCATCCTATTCCCAACCCTTTCCTAGAATTTTGCATTTTCCGGAATGTACAAATAGAATTATACAGTAGGTATTTTTTCGAGCCAGCCTTCTTTCCATCACGTAGCACAGTGGTTCTTAAACAGTACATTTGGCCATATCTAGAAACATTCTTGGTTGATTAAATTGGCATAGGGAGGGAGAGACAACTGGCATCCAGTGGGTAGAGGCCAGTGATGCCTGCAAATATACCTTACAATACACAAGACAGCTCCCCACAATACAAATTTATCTGGCCTGAAGTGTAATAGTGCCGGGTTTAGAAACCGTGTTAGCACAATGCGTCTGAGATTTGTCTATGTTGCTGAATGTTGTTCCTTAGGATGTACCACAGTTTGTTTATTCATTTTTGTGTTGAAAGACATTGGCTTATTTCCAGTTTTTCTATAAACAGTTACATAAATTTTTGTGTCAACATAGGGTTTCATTTCTCTGGGTGCCTATCTAGAAGTGAGACATCTGGATTATATGGGTTCACTTTATAAGAAACTACCGAACTATTTTCTATTACTCCTGCACCGTTATGCATTCCGACCCGCAATGTGTGAGTTTCCAGTTGTCTTGCCAACATTTGTTGTCATCTTTTTCAAATGTTGATTCAGGCTTGCATCCCTAGAGCAAACCTAAATTGCTCATGATGTATTTTTCCGTTCATGTATAGCTGGATTTGATTTCCTAATATTTTGTTGTGTACTTTTAAAAATCTATATTCATGAGGTATGTGTCTGTAGTTTTATTGTAATACCTTTGGGTTTGATATTAAGGTAATGCTGGATCCACAATGTGTTGGAAAATGGTCCCTTCTCTTCTATTTTCTGGTAGAGATTGTGTAGGGTTGTTATTATTTCTTCCTTACATATGTGGTAGATTTTGCTAGTGAAGCCGTGTGGATCTAAAGTTTTCTTTATTTGAAGGTTTTAAACAAAGAATGCAATTTGTTTATAGATACAAGATAATTGAGATTATTACTTCTTCAGTGAGTTTTTGTAGTTCGTATATTTCAAGGAATTGGACCATTTCACCTAAGTTGTCAAATTTATGGGCTTAGAGTTGTTCATAGTGTTTCCTTAATGCACTATTGATGTCTCTGGAGTCTCTGGTGATATCCCTGGCATCCTCTATGTTGGTAATCTGTGTTTTCTTCTTCTTTTTTTTGATCTGTGTGGCTAGAGGTTTGTTGTTTAGAAACACATACATCTGTGATAAAACTTTCAAGATAAGCAACAATAAATACAAGAGTTCAGTGTAAAGGTCACCTCAATAGGTGACAGGGGAGGGGAATTAAACATGGAAGTTCTAGGGCTTCAAAGATATTTATAATCTGGTTCTTAAAGAGTATGATAAATATATGGGTAAACAATTATTAATCTTTAATTCACTATAATCCACATATTTGTATGTGTGACATATGATGTATTCATCCTAAAAATGACATAATACATATCTCAGGAAACTTGCAAATAACCTGGACTCCATAGTTTTGTGCGGATGTTGGATTTAGATGGACAAGTAAAGGATGATGACCCTAGGAGACATGGTAATTAAGACGAAAGACCAACTTTCTACTTCCTTTACCTAACTCCAGGATGAGTATAAAATAAATATTCTTTTTGCTTTCCCGAAACCCATGCTGGAGGTGAGAATTCATTCTCACACTCTAAACATCCTCTCTCCTGACTAGTCTACAATTATTCTTAAATTCAGAGAGTATTTTGACCCTTTGAAGAGACTGAAAAGTTGAGTGTGCCTAATGGTTTGTATGTGTAATGCCCCAGGCAGAGGGACTTCCTAGGAGCTAAGCTGTTGCTTGGTTATCTTTGTGCCATACGTGACTTCTGTTTGAGTTCCAGCATTAGCCGGAAAGTCTAACATATATTGCCAACGCTCTTCCTGTCCAGAACTCTTGTGGCTGGCTCTAAGGCAGATAGGGTGTTTATTCCATATCCTTGATGATAAACTGTGATCTTGTTCTGGGGAATGTCCCTTTTCCCATTCAAGTGTATGATCATATTTTCAAGCAATCGCGTTTACATTCAGCCTGGAAACTTTCTGCCCAATTCTCAAGTTCTACCGCCAGCAGCTTGGATACTGCAGAATGCTGATTTAGCTCATAGGCTGCATTGAGCCACATTGCCATGGTAACCAGCAGACAGACCTGAGAGAAGCAAGGCTGCAGAGAAACTGTAGCCATCACCAAACAGCAAATCAAAGGGAAGTGTCTCAGGAGAGATTTCTAATTATCACACATTTGTCCTTGCAGCCAAACCAGGATGCAATGGAAATGGTGCCTTTGGCACTAGCATCTTAGGTCACAAAATCAGGTAAACTTTCCTGGGCTCCTTTGGGAATGCCACAGAGTCTCCTGCTGCCTTAGGTGTATTGAAATAGATTTTTACATTGACCTTTCCCTTAGAGTTGTCACCAAGTCCTTGGCAGTGATAACTAAAATGCTGTACAGCTTAAGGTATTTTATGGATGGCAAGGCAATTTTAAAAAGTCTCACATCTGTAGGGGGTTGAGCCGGATATCATAGCTAATAGCATCTGAGATGATTCTGACATCTTAACGAGATTGCCTCTGTTGATTCCTTATTTTATTCTTTTTTTACATTCTCTTTAATATAAGCAAGCTTATTTCAATAATCTTTAATGCAAGTGGAGTACTAACTGATATGTTTATATGCAAATGTATGCAAATCATATAGTAAGATAGGGCTCCTAGGGTAACAACTGGTAACATCCATGTTTACTTATAAAGAAAGTGCTCAAGGTTACAAAGCTATCACGAAAGATTTACTAATAATTTGCTGGGGAAATAGTTGTAGAAATCCTTTTTCTGCTTTTAAATGTGCTGAGATCAAGGCTGTCTGATTCTTGAGACAGGGAGAATGTGATAAATGAAGACACAACATCACATGAATAAAATTCGAATTGCCTGTGCTAAGAGAGTGGCTTTGAACTTCTCCTTGCAGTCGGACCAAGCTGCAAAGGCATCTGCATTAGTAGAGGTCTTTAACGTATCTGTTCTGCATTAATTCATATTTCTGAATGGCATATGCTGGAGGCTGGCCTGAATCACCTTTGTTTTATTAAAGGTGCATTTAAGGTCAACTACCACTAACTGCATTGTTAAATATTGATTTAGCCATTTGAATTAATGTAATTTTCAGTACTTTTTCTACTTAATATACACCAGCACTCCCATGACCCAGTCAGACAGGAGATCAATACATGGGCACTCAGCTTGTATTGAAGCTGGGGTTGACTGCTTGCTTGTTTTCCTGTGAAGGCCAAAGTGTCCAAGATAATGGGCTATTGGCTTATCTACTTACCTTCTGCAAAACTTGTGAATGCTTTCATCTCTTGCAGGATGTTTTTGACCTATTTAGTGATCAATGTCTCTCAGAGTTCTGAGCGATTAGGTTTCCCTTGTCGAGGAACAAATGGTAGCAAGAAAATAGGCAGGTCGGCACTACATGGATTCGTATTTCAAGACTTGAAACAAGCCTTAGGTTACTTTACTCAGCACTTTCATCTTACTGGTGATGAAACTGAGAGTTTAAATGACTTTTCAAATTGCTAGAGTCAGAACTAGAATCTTTGACTTCTAAAGATTCACTTTTCATTGTACTTATTGACTTGTAGTATGTATCATTTATTTTTCTGCAAACTGAGGCAAAGTAAAGGAATTTTGTGACCATATTCATTAAAAATATCATTGTATCAGGCTTAGAGGAGGTTGGTATTCAAATGAAATAGTTTATTTTAGTGGACTCTAAATGGAGACTCCATCCCTATGAGCTGCCATGAGAATATTGCCTCCTTGGTAAACTTTCAGCTTAGCTCTCTAATCTCTAGATAATACCAACTGGCTTCACTTACTCTGGTTTATTGAGATCAATTAATCTGTAGTTGGTGTATGTTCTTTTCCTGCCTACCCTCCAGTTAAGCCTAGAGGTGCCAGGGGCTGTCTTTGCCACTGTATACAAAAAGTCTGCCTAAGAATGCAGCAATCATTTGAGGAAACAGTCAAGAGTCAGAGACCAAGCCCTGGCAATGTGAAGTGTCTGGATTTAGACATGCCTAAAGTTAGTGATACCCCTGAAAATTTAGATTATGTAAGTGAGTAAATACCCTTATTTGCTTAAACTGTTTTTTTTAAAAAAATACAACAGAGTCTCAACTTCCTGACGAATACATAAGCTGAGTTGGGTATTTGGGAAATACTTGGATCTTGATGGTGTAGTATCAAGCTTCAAAATCATGGGGTAGTTTCACAAAAATTTCTTACAGCATTTCTAAATGTGTTACAACAGGCCAGGTAATAGGTCTCAGGTAAACATCTATATCCAAGATCCCTCTTTTCAGTCTGTATCTAGATAAACAGATGTACAGTATGACCATTGTAAATTGCCATTTTATGTTCAAAGTCATTACATAATGTCAGTGCTTCCAGGGTTCAATAATACCTTAATGATGGTAGGGTATCATCTTCATTGTAAAAGCTAAAGTTATCTAAGTTGGTTTTTTTGGTCAAAACTTTCACTTCAGGAAAATTTTTCTGTTCCAAAACTGAAATTGATTATTAAGAAAGGAAAGCACAGAGATTGAAATTACAGACTTTTTAGCACTGGAAGAATAACCTTGGAGATGGTTCGAGACTCAATTTACAGGTAACACTGAGGCCCTGAGGATTTAGATGACTTCGCCTCAGCTGTACAGCTCCTTTAGCGGTGGAACTGACGCTAATACCCCCATCTCCAACTGGAGCACTTTCCTCTGTTCTGACATTCACAGCCTGATGGACTTGCTTGTCTCCTCTTATTTGGTAGCATGCTGGGAGATACTTTCTATCACTGGGCTGCCTGCGGTCAAAAATTTCTAATGTTTAGATGATATAGGACAGTAGCACAATTTACTGACAGCTGTGGAAGTAATTTGGTTTATGTCCGCATTTTCTAAGTGCAAGCAAAGGTGTTGTAGCACTCCAGTCCCTGTAGAGCTTACGAATGTAATTAGAAAATAGAAGTTTAAACCAGGCAAAAAGAATTAAATTAAGTGGAACAAACGCAATAAACAGAATCAAATCTTTTGTCTCAGCACCTGGTTACAAAATGAGGCCCAGGCATCAATGATGAGAGCCACACAGCTTTTAGGTAGTATCTCCACCTGCAAGAGATGGTAGTGGATGCAGATTTGTTCATTCCATTTCTTTGGGCAGTTTTTATTCACATCACATAGACCTCCTCACAAACACTCTGCAGTTATGTGTAATTAAATGAACTCATTGATGTAAAGGATACTTGATATATTAAAAAATATTAAATATTAATGATTTTTGCCTCTATGTATTGGATGTAGTGTTCATGGAGAAAAAGTCTATAAGAACGGTAACATCAAAATTATAAAATGTCTAGATGTGAAGTTCATAAAGCTGAAACTACTTTTTTCTTAAACAAAGGCAGATGCTTTGTGTAGATGGATATCTTTTTCTGTGTTCCAGGCATTTGCTTTCATTTTTGAAACCCTTTTAAGTGCTACATGAGGCACCTGGCCCTGGAGTGAAAAGAGATTAAAAACACCTTGGGGAATCTTAATTCCCTCTAAATCACTTTTTTCTCCCTTAAAAAAAAGAAGTTGGTCTTGAATGAAATATGGAACCTTATCCACCTTGCGAATAATCTACTCTCCTCTCCTCTTGCCCCAGAGTTCCAGGGCTTGCTGACAGATAGGGGGTGATTAAAAATTCTCATCATGCCCATGTGCCTCGTGCCCTCTCCTTTGTCATTCTGCAGTTGGGTATCAAAGCTGTAGCATCTATGTTCTTTGAAGACTAAGCAGGTTGGACATGCAATTTAGATGAAAAACATTACTCTGTGTTAGCTTGCTTTTGGCAAGAGTGTATTAAGGCTCATCTCACTGATGGGAAACAAAAGCTGCACTTCATCTTCATGAATTTCACATGAGGGAGAGAGAGAGAGGAGGAAACAGTTTTCTGGCAGGAGCTTTTCTGCATAACCTTTCTCTGATGAGTGGGTTCCTTTCTTGATAGAATACCCTCAGTATTGGCTTGGATAATAATGTGTTTCTCTCGATGCACAGATGGTGCAAATGATCATGTGGTTCTACTGGTGGGGAGCCTTTGAAACACAAAAAGAGGGCTAAGCAGATGAAGTACATTCTGTGGCATTTTTTTGAACTTACGAAGGGAAGAGAATTAATAGCCATATTGTGCTGGTATCTTTTGTTATAAATGTGTTTGGTTTTGAGAAAACAAGCAAACAAAAGGCAAATTTGCATATTTGTGAATCGTCTATGCTTCGAGTGAAATTGAACCTTGAGAAAGAGCACTTTATCTCCATGAGTTCAGTTCAGGTAGTTACACTAGATCACCAACTTGTGGATAACATGTCACACATTTTTTGTGATGTCAGAATGAGTTCTTGGCCTTGACTATTGAAGACAGAGCATCCTGAGCCAAATGGGACAGTTGCTGAGTGAGGACACCAAAACTACTCTCAGGAGGCACATATTGCCAACAATATTATCCAGATAAAAAACACAAAAGAAACATCAACGGTAGTACTGAAAGGGAATAAAGGTCACCCCAGGCCAGCAGGCATCACATGTGTCTACAGGAATGTGTGTTAAGGGGAATAAGGCCAGATTTATGGATATGAGACCTGTGCAATCACTTGAGGCCCTGTGCTTGGAAGACCTCATGCTTGGTTTGAAAAATGGTTTGGCTCTGTGTTCTCACCCAAATTTCACCTCGAATTGTAATCCCCATGGTACCCTCATATTGAGGAAAGTGACCTGGTGGGAGGTGATTGGATCATGGGGGCAGTTTCCCTTATGCTGTTCTCATGACAGTGAGTTCTCACTAGATGTGATGGTTTTATAAGTGTTGGACAGTTCCTCCTCCACATGCTCTTTCTCTCACCTGCCACCATGTAAGATGTGTCTGCTTCCCCTTCCCCCATCATGGTAAGTTTCCTGAGGCCTCTCCAACCATGCAGAACTGTGAGTCAATTAAACCTCTTTTCTTTATAAATTACCCAGTCTTGGGTATTTCTTTACAGCAGTGTGAAAATGAACTAATATACTTAACTTGATGCTCTGTTCTAGCTGTCTTGAAATTCTTACTAACTTTTGAACTCGGAACCCTACATCTTCATTTTGTACTGGTCCCCACATGTTTTATAGCCAATCTGAAGGAGGAGCGAGAGGTGATGGGGGATGAAGGGTGTGGGGAGTGTATGCTATGGCTGCCCGCTGTCAAAGTTCTCCAGGTGTGACATTAGAGTACAACTCGCCTACTATAACCAGTAGAGTCAATTGCTCCTTGAGGGCAGACAGAGTGAATGGTATCTTCTGGAGACAGCTTTGAAAGAAAGGTCGCTTTCCCCCCATGAGCTATGTGTCTCTTCACGTATTCACCTCAGCATGTTATATTCTTAGAGTCAAAACTTGTACCATACCTGAAGGTAATACTATGTGAGTCACTTCAAAATAAGACATGTTTTGTTGACTCGTGGCTAACATGTAGAAAATCTATGATTTTTTTCCTAGAAAGTAAGGCCTAGATTTCAGTTCAGGCTATGAACAGATTTTTATTTCTGTATGACATTTGTGGTTTTAAATTAAATCACAATTTTCCCTTATAGTCTGTGGTTAAATTCTAATCCCTAAGCTAGTTAATGTTGGAGATCTGGTAAGATTCTACTAAATTCTTCAACTTTAAATATATCCTATAATGAAAAAGTGGCTCTAGGCTTGATATATATATTGTAGGACATTTATGAGAAGAAATACAGCATAGAGAAGAGGCTTTTATTGAGACAGAATTGGATCCAAGTTCTGGCTCTGCCACTTACGAGCTCCTTGCTGTTAGAAAAGTCATTTCATTGCATTAAGATAGTTTCCTCAATAGTAAAATCAGGAGGAGCTTATTACTTTTCATGGGTTATGTCAGTATTAAAAGAAATAGCAAATATAAAGTGATTAGAATAGTTCATGGCATGTGGTGCAGGTGTTTTTAGAAGTATATGAATTTAGACTGGGCATGGTGGTATGCATCTATAAACCCAGCTCCTTGGGAGGCTGAGGAGGGAGGATCACCCGAGCCTAGGCATGTGAGGCTGCAGTGAGCTATGATTGCGCCACTCTCCTCCAGTCCAACCTGCTTGACAGAGTGAGAACCTGTCTCTAAAAAACAACAGCAACAAAACAATATGAATGTAGTTATTTGTAGTTACCTGGCTACTATTCACTCTTCTTAATATTAACCTTATTGTGTGGACTAACCTCACTATTCAAAGTCCATGTTCAAATGAGATTTCATCCTAAATGCATGTAGAAAAGAAAGGAAAACAATCTGGAAAGTATAAACTAACTTAATTTTTAAGCATATTTATTCATAAAATGTTTATAACTTTTCTATATAAAGTATGTGACTTTTTACTCAACAGGCTTAGAATTAGATCTATATAGGGTGTACATAAAAATTTTTTCAACTCTGAATCTGAATGTTTCCCTTTGTCTTTTACAGCCTCCCAAATGTCCACATAGATAATATCAACCCTCAATGCAAATTACAAGAATGTTATTTTAAAATGTAATAAAAAGTGACCAAGCTGACCTAAACCCCACCACACCATGAATAGCTTCCATTTATCTAGCATTTAGTTCACTCCTAAATGGTAAGTATATCAGTTGTAAGTTCACCGCCATGTGTCTCCCTTAGAGAAGGCCCTATTTCATGGTTAACATCATAGCTGTGAAATTGAAACCTCTGCTTTCCATCCTATGAGGGAGGCCCTCTGTGTTGGGGGTTGGGGTGGGGTTTAAAAACATAGGATGTTTATAAATTCCTGATGAAACTTTAAAATGTAAATACAATATACGAAAGAAACTTGTAAACATCTCCTGCAAACCTATTTTGTAGAGTTTTTAACACTATACAATTAAAAAATCTAGACCAGCACAACCACCATCTTTGGTGATGCATTGTTCATTCTGATTTTCCAAGCCATTGAGAACATTCTGCACTTGGTGCTGAGTGATTTCATGAACTTCCATCTGTGAACACAATCGTAAATGTATTCACTGTGTGGTTTTGATGAGGAGGCAGGTTTATGTAGGACCTGTTTTCTTTTTAAAAGTCTGAGTGGGTTTTGAGAATGCAGCCAAGTAATTCATCCCAGTCTACTCATATTTTCTTAAAAGGATATCATGGATGAACCATTAACCCTTTGAAATAAAATCACCCAGGAAGAAAACATGATAAAAAATAATGAAATTGTTATAATTTAGGGAAAAACTTCATAACATCTCAAAGTAACACCACATAAACTGTGTATATATTTTACAAAAAGAATCAGTTACACTTCCCTGACAGCAAATATTGAGTAAAATCAACATTAATATTAAAAACTTTCTATTAAAAATTCAAATTGTGTACTTTTATAAAATCACCTTATGTATACATCCACATACCCCCATCTTTAAACTTACAGACATTTCACATTGCTGCATAGATCTAGTAAATGTGTTTTCTGCCTTCCAAGGGACATGCATTTTTAAGTGAATAAATCACTTAAATGAGTCAAAGGATTGGTACGCTGTGTTAACAGAAGGAAACTTCTATCACTTTTAGAAAATATCTAAACTCTCTTTCAGAGACTTCCTTTTCTTCTAAATTCCTGGTTAGGCCAGGCGCGGTGGCTCAAGCCTGTAATCCCAGCACTTTGGGAGGCTGAGACGGGCGGAGCACGAGGTTAGGAGATCGAGACCATCCTGGCTAACACGGTGAAACCCCGTCTCTACTAAAAATACAAAAAAAAATTATCCGGGCGAGGTCGCGGGCGCCTGTGGTCCCAGCTAGTTGGGAGGCTGAGGCAGGAGAATGGCGTGAACCCGGGAGGCGGAGGTTGCAGTGAGCTGAGATCCGGCCACTGCACTCCAGCCTGGGGCACAGAGCGAGACTCCGTCTCAAAAATAAATAAATAAATAAATAAATAAAAATAAATTCCTGGTTAAACTAAGAGAACAAAATCCGAAGTGAGTGAAATTTTTACTAGAATAGTTCTAATTTTAATATGGTATTTGGTTGTAGTGTTAAGGGGGAGCAGTTTAGGAGAATACTGTTTTCTTTTCATAATTCTTTGAAGTTATTTATTTCTTTACCTAACTTTTTTACACTAGAAATTTTTGATTAGCTATAATATACTTTCATCACACCATTTTATGACTTTTAAAAATGAAGTTATAATAAGTAATATTGAGTGACTTGCATTAGGGTGGCCACTGTGGATGGACCCTTAGGGGGGAGGAATATGATTCAGAAAAAAAAAAAAAAGTCTGCGTCACAGTAAAAAAAAAATGTAGGTTTGGGGCCTGCTGACTTTCTTCAGCATCATGTTGCTCTAGAGCAATTGTATATATACAATTCTTTCTCAGAAGTCATGGCTATAACACCAAAAGCAACAACAACAAAAGCCGAGATTGACAAATGGAATCTAATTAAACTGAAGAGCTTCTGCATAGCAAATGAAACTATCATCAGAGTGAACAGGCAACCTACAGAATGGGAGAACATTTTGCAATCTATCCATCTGACAAAGGGCTAACATCCAGAATCTAGAAAGAACTTAAACAGATTTACAAGAAAACCACATCAAAAGGTGGGCCAAGGATATGAACGGACACTTATGAAAAGAAGACATTTATGCAGCCAAGAAGCACATGAAAAGCTCATCATCACTGGTCATTAGAGAAATTCAAATCAAAACCACAGTGAGATACCATCTCACGCCAGTTAGAATGGTGATCATTAAAATTTCAGGAAACAACAGATGCTGGAGAGGATGTGGAGAAATGGGAATGCTTTTACACTGTTGGTGGGAGTGTAAATTAGTTCAGCCATTGTGGAAGACAGTGTGATGATTCCTCAAGGATCTAGAACCAGAAATACCATTTGACCCAGCCATCCCATTACTTGGGTATATACCCAAAGGATTATAAATCATTCTACGATAGACACATGCACACGTATGTTTATTGCAGCAATATTCACAATAGCAAAGACTTGGAATGAACCCAAATGCCCATCAATGATAGACTGGATGAAGAAAATGTGGCACATACACACCATGGAATACTATGCAGCCATAAAAAGGATGAATTCATATCCTTTGCAGGGACATGGATGAAGCTGGAAACCATCATTCTCAGCAAACTAACACAAGAACAGAAAACCAAACACTGCATGTTCTCACTCATAAGTGGGAGCTGAACAATCAGAACACATGGACACAGTGAGGGGAACATCACACACTGGGGCCTGTCGGAGGGGTATGGGGCTACGGGAGGGATAGCATTAGGAGAAATATCTAATGTAGATGACGGGTTGATGGGTGCAGCAAACCACCATGGCATGTGTATACCTATGTAACAAACCTGCACGTTCTGCGAATGTCTCCCAGAACTTAAAGTGTAATAAATTTCTTTGTCTTAGTTTCTTAATCTGAAAAGGTGGTTGTTTAGATTGGAAGTAATGTGCAAAGCACCCAGTACACTAGATAGAATGATATAGTTGATGGCTAACAACACTAATTACAGACAGGTATATGCTGAACCCTTCAGACTTCCTATTCTGCACACAGTTTGCAGAAAGCCAGAGTACTCAAAAACTTATGAAGTGCCCTTGAACTCCTTTCTACAGAGTGGGCTGTGAAAATCTACAGTAACATACATCCTTATGCCACAGAATAGAGTTGTGCTCAAAAATAGCCTTTTGACCTTTCTTTGGTTTTGCTTATAACAGAAAATAATGATTTTTTTTTTTTTTTTTTTTTTTTTTAGGTCTTGGAATACAGCATCATGCTAAAATGAAGTGGTTATCTTTACCAATAAATATGAGTATTGTCCTTTTTAGAAGAGTATTTTCCACTTATATTCCTTACATTATGAATGTATAAAATCTAGTCATGTTTTCTTGCTTGAAATCAAGACTTTGTTTAGCTAAAATGAGCAGAACTTCCAATGCTGCCATTCTCAAATGCAGTGTTTTCTTTTTGGTGGTGAATTCAGAATTTCTCTGTACTTAAAAATTAAAACACATGTGGCATTTTTTCCTTAAAATCAGTTCAGAGATCTATTTCTATTTTAGATTATCCCAAATTTCTACTTAAGAACTATGAATTTTAATAATCAGCAATCAGGTCTTTCTACGCATCAGGCTGTTGGCTGTAATTAAACAAAATGCCTAGAGTTTTCCAGTTGGTTGGATATGACAATGAATCTGATCAAAAATGGTTGTCGAATGAAACAATACCAATAGGGGCCATCTGCATTTGCTCAGAATTCATATGGTTCTGGCATGTATCTACTTTTCTATAAATCTTGAGCTTCAAAGAGGCTGAAAATTCTTTTTGTAATGATTTTTCCTGGTTGATTTTGCCTAATAAAACTAATGTACAGTTGTTGAGAATGGATACAGAAAAGGGCATTGGGAACATGTGGCTTTTGTCTATTTTCCAGGACAAGAGGCTAGTACCTTTGAAAACAAAATCTATTCTGGAAATGATATGGAACATATGCTAGAGTAATTTTAGAGTCTGCATTCATCTTCACCATGAAATCCTAGAAACTTTGAGAGTATTCACTGGAAATCCAGAAATCCTTTTTGGTTCTGACACATTTCTTCTTCTTTCAATAAAAGCCAGACTTGGGCTGGTGCCAGCATTAAGCCCTAGGGCAGCTGGAATGAAGCTGACACCAGGTGAAATTCCACGATCTATCATACCAGCTACACAGGGAACTTAAATACTTCACCCCCAACATTTTGACACAATGCAATTATTTTGTTTTCGACAGACAGCATTTGTTTGTTTGAAAAGGTTATTGCTAAAAGTACCATCTTCAGATAAATGTACTCAGATTTGTATTTTAGATGTATTTCACAGCTGCACTTTTATAAATAGGTCGAAAAATAGCTAGATACTGATTTATGTTTGACAGCTCATTTTAGTGGTATTCAGAATTTCTGCAACGATACTTTGGCTTGTTCCCTTGAGTCTTCACAGCTCATGAAAACTCCAAACAGCATTAAAGGCACAAAAAAGAATCTTTAATATGATATGTTCAAACCTCAGTGGATTATCTTGCTCCAAATTTTCCAAACTAGCTTCAGTTTGGAACCATTTCCTTCAATTCTTTGTTTGAACAATTATTGCAGTTGGCTGAATATGTTCAGTCAATAATGAAAGGCTTGCTCAGTGTTAATTTAGACAAGAAAATGGGCCAGGTGTAGTGGCTTATGCCTGTAATCCTAGCACTTTGGGAGGCCAAAGTGGGAGGATCCCTTGAGCCCAGGGGTTTGAGTCCAGCCTGGGCAACATACAGAGACTCTGTCTCTAAAAAAATAAAAAAGCCAGGCATGGTGACACCACACCTGTAGTCCCAGCTTACTTGGGAGGCTGAGATGGGAGAATTGCTTGAGCCCCGGAGGTTGAGGCTGCAGTGAGCTGTGCTTGCACCATTGCACTCCAGCCTGAGTGACCAAGCAAGACTGCCTCAAACAAACAAACAAAAATTACCCAGGCCAAAGTGCTATATCTGTGGATAAGTGTGCTTTTTATGTATTGGTTTTTCCTGTTTATAAAAACCATGGATTCTGGAGCCTGACTGCCCGTCTTTCAAATAGGCTCTGAAGGGAATGTTGCATACGTTTCCAAACTTCTTGTTTCAGTTTCCTCATCTGTACATTTTGGACACCAATAGTGTATTCTCTTCATGGTGAGTTATGAGGATTAAGCAAGTTAATACACATGGAAAATTTAGAAATGCTTGGCTTATGGGGGATCTGCAGTTATATATATGTATATATGCATACATATATGTATATGTTTGTATCTATACCTAGATGTGTATGTATTATATGAACTATGTAGTACAAATAGTAACTGATAATCTTGCATCTTATTCCTGCTTCCATCATTGATTATGTGAAAGTTGTACTACCAAATGTGTTGAGTAGCTTATGAAATAACTGAACTAGACTCTATCAAAGATATAAAGAAAATACATGTAGCTGTTTTGAAAAAAATTATCATAAATTCTCTCATTTGATCCGCAAATATTTTCAAGGTCCAGAGAGGATTTAAGTTGCTGGAATAATCCACCCAGTCTTCCAGATGTGATTATATAATTGATGGGATCTGGATATCACTGATCACAAAACACAATAAAGGACCTAAGGCAACATCTTTGTACTTTCTCCATGTGGGGAAAATGTTTTTGTTCTGCTTGGTAAATGGCCTCTCCAGTGTTTCTTGGAGACCTCAATAAATGATTATTTGCCAGCATTCCATCACATGCCAATTTGATGGAATTTGGCATTCCATCACATGCCAAATTTCCCTGAGGTTCTGGTCTGTCAGCACTTGTCCTGAAGCCGAGTACAGACATGGCATAGGTAAAGTGCACAGTGAAGATTGCTGCAGGAAAGTCTGAAGCCCTTCCCTCTTGAAGGTGAAACATCTTCTGGACTCACCCCCACCCCTCCAGCTCGTAAGACTGACTCTCGTTTGAAGATGTGTGTTTTGCTTTACTTTCCTCTGTGAGTGCTCAGCACAGAGCAGTATCTACTTTTCCTGTTTTACATTTTTCATTTTAAAGATCCAATTACCTCAAGTCCTTTTCTTGAATATTGCAGTGGGCCTGCTGACCTAATAATTCTCTCATCTCTAATTTCCATCATCATCTCTACTCGAAGCTGTATCACACATACACCCACCTGAATGTGTGAGAAGGACAGAGACAGTTCCCCCACCGCAGGAAGAAATGGCTCATATCATTTGAGAACCTAGTCTCAAGGGCATGGTCAATGCTGTTTCCTCATGTTCAATGGCATTTTCTGGTGTGTCGTATTAGATTTAGTTACAGTATCACCAACTATAGTAATGCAGCCGCTCTGCTCTTCAGAAATGCTGAAACAGGCACAGCTTTCAGGCGCTAGGAAAGTCCATTGCTCAGTGAGTCTAATGGTTCAATAGTTTGGAAGCTTTTCTAAGTTCATTCCTTGATCATTGTCTGTGGCTGCTAGAGCTAGCCAGTGGTTGGTTATATGTTTTTTTTTTTTTTTTATTATTTGATGTAGTATTGTCAAATCTCTGATAAATTTACAATTCCTTTTTCTTGAGGATTTGGCAATGAGAAGAAGTTTCCGTTTTCTTGAAGGTGTTTGAAAGGATAACTCTGAACTTCATTTATAGAAAGTATAATGCTGTGAAATAAAGATAATATGAAAATAATGATAGCTACCATTGTTGAGGGTCTGCTTTGCACCGAACACCATTACAAGTGTTTGATGTATCATACATTTTTTAGCTACACAAGAATACAGTAGTCTTGCAAGGCAGGTATTTGCACTGTACCATAGGTAAGCTCAGAGAAGAGGGTTCTTGCTTAAGATCGCATAGTACAAAAGAGAGAGGAAAGCCTTCTTGTGACACATCCTCTCTTTTCTCTGATGAGGAGCTTAGCTTCTGAGATGCGGGTCTAGTGCATTTTGCTTTCTGGAGGAATTGCCTACTGATGGGGATGCCAAACAAAGTGCCGACCCACTGAGAAATAGTGTGAGACCTTCTGCTTCTCGGCTGCTTTGGGTCATATGTGAGTGTTGCAGTCCTTAGGGGAGGATGTGAGGTGGGTTGCCAGGCAAACAGGGCAGCTTGCCTTCTCCACAGTCTACTCATCACAGGGCCTGGCTGACATTCATTCATTCATTTACTTATTTTACTTGTGTGTGTGTGTATATATATACATACAACATATAATTGTATATTAAATTATATATTAAATATGTGTTATATATAATATAATTAATATATAATAACCAATATATATAACACATACCATAATTATAATTTTAGTCATTTGTGAATATACTCTCAGTGGCACTAAATGCATTTACAATGTTATGTAACCATGACCACTGTCAATACCCAAAACTTTTTTCAACATCCCCAACCAAACCTCAAAGCTTGTCAAACAATAACTCTTCCTTTCTCTCACTCTCCAGCCCCTGGTAACCTCTACTTTATTTTCTGTCTCTAAACTTGCCTCTTCAAGGTATCTTGTAGAAATAGAATGATACAATATTTTTCCTTTGGTGTCTGGCCTATTTCACTAAGCATAATGTTTTCTTGTATTCCTTTTTTTTTTTTTTTTTTTTTTTTTGAGACAGAATCTCACTCTGTTGCCCAGGCTGGAGTGCAGTGGTGTGATCTTGGCTTGCTGCCACCTCTGCCTCCAGGTTCAAGCAATTCTTGTGCCTCAGCCTCCCAAGTAGCTGGGACTACAGGCGTGCACCACCACATCAAGCTAATTTTTGTATTTTTAGTGGAGATGGGTTTTCACCATGTTGGCCAGACTGGTCTTGAACTCCTGGCCTTGAGTGATCCACCTGCCTCCGCCTCCCAAAGTGCTGGAATTACAGATGTGAGCCACTGCACCCAGCCTACTAAGGCTAATGTTTTCAAGGTTCATTCATACTACAGCATATATTGTCAACTTAATTCCTTTTTATGACTGAAAAAGATTTTATTGTATGTATATATACCATATGTTTTTCCATTTATCTATTGATGGGTTAGTTTTTGAGAGGAAGTCATTGGATGATTTAATTCCTCAGGGGACCTCATGCCACACATGGCACACTCAAAGGTTTGTTTTGGGGCATATGTGGTGATTTGCGGGAGTTCTAATACCTTCAGGATGAAGCACACAGAGTAAAGATTGACAGCTTAAAATCCATTTCTACTGTGTATTGAGCCCCAAGTAGATATCTGCTGCTATATTTGACAATAGGTGTCCACAAGCAGTTAAGGAGTTCAGTCTGCCCTTGGGGAAGCTCCACACAGGCCCACGTGCATGCATACACTTGCATTCCTTCACACCCCCAAACACCATCCCACTCCATACATGTATACCCATCTTCCTTTCCCAGATCCCTCCCCAAACAGTTAAGTTACCATGGAGGTATGCATCTAAATGAGTTATAGAAAAGATGGGAAGTCTTGAGGGGGAAAAAATGGCTGTAATTTTGGATGGTCAGGCTTGCCTTTGAAAAAAGAATTTGAACCCTTGTAGAGGTTGGAGATGCTTTGTGTAGGAATGAAGGTGGGAGAGGGTAAGGAGGGTATATCTAGAAGAAGAAACTACTTGAGCAAAGTCTGAGCCCAGAGATGGGGAGGTATAACGGGTGGGAGGAACAGACGGCAGAAGGCTTTTAATTCTAGGCCGAGGAAAGTGAAATTTATCCTGCAAGCAGCAGAGAACTTTGGTACAGACAAATGACAAAATTGCAAAGAAATCATAAAATTTGTGTCAAAAAATCTGTAAATCATAACCTGCATTTATTGAGGGGCTCCTATGTGCAAGGAACAGTATTGGGTTAGGCACCAGGAAAGATGACAGTAACACCAAAGATGGAACCTGGTAAGTTTGAGTAGCAGGAAAAGGGAAGCCAGAAAAGAAGGCAGAAAATAAAAATTTAAGGGGAAAGAGGAGTCAAGAGTGTAATCTCAAAGTTAGCAGGAGAGAGTTCACAGGAAAGCAAGGTTATCTGTGTTAAAAGCTACACGAAGATCCCAGAAAGGAAGAATGGAATTTCTGCTATTGGTTTTGACAAGTAGGAGGCAGATGGTCACAATACGCAGAGTCTCTGGAGATCAGGGTAGTGGTGTTACAGGCATTTGAACCAGAGCAACTCCATCTTGAACAGGGATTGGGTAAAATAAGGCTGAGACTTATTGGGTTGCATTCCCAGATGGTTAGGCATTCTAAGCCATAGGGTGAGATAGGAGGCTGGCACAAGATACGGGTCATAAAGACCTTGCTGATAAAACAGTTTGCAGTAAAGAAGCCAGCCAAAACTCACCAAAACCAAGATAGTGATGAGCGTGAACTCGGGTTGTCCTCACTGCTACACTCCCATCAGTGCCATGGCGGTTTACCAATGCCATAGCAATATCAGGAAGTTAATTTATGTGGTCTAAAAAGGGGAGGCATGGATAATCTACCTCCTTTTTAAGGATATAATCAAGAAATAACCATAAAAATGGGCAACCAGCAGCCTTCGGGGCTCCTCTGCTTAGGGAATAGCCATTCTTTTATCCCTTTACTTTCATAATAAACTTGTTTTCGCTTTCTACTTTGGACTCACCCTAAATTCTTTCTTGTGCAAGGACCTCTCTTGGGGTATGAATCAGTTCTCCTTTCTGGTAACAGTGGGGCTAGAAAAGAGGTAAGTGTACAGCAGTAGCTGGAGAAGCCAATATGCTCAAGAGAGCAGACTATTACTATGCTATAGTATAAAGAGAAACCAAAGCATATTTTTGTATTAGTGGGAAAGAATGAATGGAGAGGCACAGTTTGATTAAACAGCCAGAAGAGTAATCAATGGAAGAAGTTTTTTTTTAAATTTATTATTTATTTATTTTTTGAGACAGTCTTGCTCTTGCCCAGGCTGGAGTACAATGGTGCAATCTCAGCTCACTGCAATCTCTGCTTCCTGAGTTCAAGTGATTTTCCTGCCTCGGCCTCCTGAGTAGCTGGGATTACAGGCATGTACCACCATGCTCGTCTGATTTTGTATTTTTAGTAGAGATGGGGTTTCTCCATGTTGGTCAGGCTGGTCTTGAACTCCTGACCTCAGGTGATCTGCCCGCCTTGGCCTCCCAAAGTGCTGGGATTACAGGCGTGAGCTACCACGTTCAGCCTGGAACAAGTTTTTAAAATAAATGGTGGTTTAGAAAGACAGATCTGGCAATGGCACACAGACTGGACTGAAGTTTATAGGTCACCAGAGGTCAGGAGTCTATTTGTAGAGATGTGGCAAACAGCACTGAGGATGTCACTGAACTGCATCCTGGACAGAAATGGAGTAAAGGGGTAGAAATCGTTATCAATGAAGCTTCAGGAAAAAGAATAGGATTTGGTGTTGGAATAAAGACTGAGAAGTAAGTACATCAAAGAAACCTCAAATTTGGTTTAGGTATCTGAGGCATTTAATGTACGGGGGCCATTTCTGCTGCATTCTCTAAAACACTCCAGGTTCATTATGGCACTGCTTGTCCAGGGCCTCTGTCAGTGACCCTGAAGAAACACCAGACTCGGTTTTTCTTTGAACTGTGTCCTTTTGTATTAGGATTGGTATTATATGATCTTCCAAAACTAATTTCTCTGATTACTGTGTATGTCCTCTGTCATCTTCCTTCCCATGAGGGAGCAGCCATTGAAAACAGGCTGAGTCATTAGGGGAAGAAAGAGGCTCAAAGGCCATATCCACAGGGACTAAATGACTGACCTGGTAGGATAAGAGCCGCGAGCTACTGCACAATGTACCTACCTGTTCACATAATCATTTTGTTGTCAAAGCTGCTTTTTTGCTTCCTTCCCTTTTGCTCCTGCTTCAAACTTATTTTTGGAGCATTTTCATGACCTTGAACATGAAATGAAATGAAATGGTGATGCCACTTCTCAAGGGAGCTGCGTTTAAGATGTGCTTGTTCATGAAAGAGAATCATCTGAGTTCCCCAAGGGCTTAACCTTCATCCGCTTTTCAAAGAGAAATGCTGCCTCCTTCCACTCACACAGAAAGCTCTCCCCAGGTTCCTTTCCCTCTCCTCTTCCCACTGCTTTCCTGCACAACAGTCAATTTTTTTTTTAATCTTTTGAGTCTTGTGGTGTGGATGCACCATCTGTAGTTCAATAACATGGTAACTTTCTCTCTTTTTCACTTTTCTCTCTATTCTTCCCTGCCTCACCAGTTTCCATCGTATTCCTATAATGAAGAGCAAAATGTTGAAACTGTGTGCACGAAATGCTAATTCAACTGTTGCTCACAAGTTGGGTGCATGTTTGGGAAATCTTAGTATCTATAGCAGAATCTGGATGAGTGTTGGATGTAGTTTGATAGCAATAGAAACTATTTTCCTTTCTGCAGGATTTCTTCTGTAAGGAAGAGTCAAAGAATGGTTTACCCCATAAATGTATACAATTATAATTTATCAGTAAAAATATTTTAAAAAGACAAACTCAAAGAGGGGGTTATGTTTTTTTGAAGACAGCCGTGTAAATTTCCCCTGTCCCTGCAACCTCCAACCATCCCATGGATGGGGAACCACTTTTTTGTTGCTTATGATTTGAATATTTTATGGGTAAGTGAAGCTCTTCCTGAAGAGTCATTCAGGCTATCATGAAAGAAAATAAGAGAACAAGACTTTTGGTGTGACTGGATAAAGAGAATGTAAGATGGGAAGCTTGCGATGCTGCAGAAGGAGGAGGCTGAATGCCTGGGGCCCAGAGCTGAAATTAGCAAAATGGTAGCAAGAGGGCTGAGGAAGAAACCACAGTGAAGGATGGGCATGGTTTCATTGTTCAGAAGCTGGCCAGGGTCTAAGAAGACCAGTTTGGTTTCCAGTCAGTCTTCATATCAATTGGAACTTTGTTCTACTTTCTCCAGGTATTCTCAGTTGCAGAGTGCCTGGGAGTAATTTACAGGCCTGACTTGAGCTTCTAAATTTAGGTCACTGATTTTCTGGACACCCAATAAAAGTGCTTACAAGAGCAATTGTTGGACCCCAGGTGAGCCCTGGATCCCTTGTATTGGGGGAGGAGATGACAGAATTCTTTCAGTGCCGCTTCACCAGCTGGAAATCTCCATGGCCAGCAATGCTTCTGCCTGGGCTTCACTTGGGCCCACTGGGTTCACCCTGCCCATTCAGCCTGGCAGGCTGCACTTGACTTGCGCTACTGGCCTAGATCTTATGTGTGCCATGGCTCTGCACTCAACCTGTGGCTGGTCTGGGCATGCTGCAGCCAGCTTCTGCTTTGGGGGCCAGCATTTAGATAAGGGGAATTCAGCAGTGCCAACTGCAGAGCCCCAAGGGATGGTACAGCTTTTGCTCAGGGAGTTCTGCGGTCTGAGGCCCCAGGAAGCGTTACAGCTCTCATTTGTTCTTGTTGCCTGCTGCTTTGGCAAACAGGCTGTGTCACAGCTTGTTCTTACTACCAGCAGTTCAGCGAATTGGGGTGTGTGGTACCCAGCAGCTTTTTCTCCTCTGCTGCCCTCACTGAGTGGGACAGAGGGTACAGTGTTACAGCTCTTTTCATGCCCACTCTTGGGGGACTTCTGAGTTCTTGTCCCCCAACCAAGAGGAATGAGGTAGGTGGACACCAGAGAGTGAGCAAGACAGAGAAGAGTTTAATTGAGCAACAGAAAAGCTCTCAACACAAGAGGGGACCCAAAGTGGGTAGCCCTCTGTGTGAGAGGGGGCCAGAAAGCAGGTAGCTGTGAGGCTGAGTCAGGGGTTTTTATGGGCTCAGAATGGGGGAGTTCATGCTAATTGGTCTATGGGCAGGACTGGAAAAGGCACCATTTGATTGGCTAAAAGGACTCAAAGTTCTTACTCTGGTCTTGGACTCCACGTGGAAGTGGCAGCTTGGTTTTCAGGCTTCAGGCTGTCGTTGGCTTGAAGGTCAGGTTTCACTGGGGACCCATCCCTGTTTGCCTTGGAATTTGTCTCCTGCCGCTATCAAAAGCAACTTTGGTGCCTGCAGTTAGAGGCCTGATGATCTCAATGTGAGTCTGTGGAGAGTTGATACCCACAGTTACAGTCTGGAATTACACAAAGCGTGAGTCTTTACTACTTTGGACCTACCCCTACAATGTCTTTTTCTTTTGTTCTGGGTGAAATCTTACCTAATAAAATGGGTCATCTTTTCTGGCAGAATTACTTTTCCTTCCTCTCTGTCTACATTTGCTTATTCTTCCTTTACTTAAATTTCCTTTTTGATAAATTTTAAAGAAAACAGTGGGCCACCCTTAATCCAAACTACTCGTCTAACTTAAAAAAAAAACACACATTTGTGATGAATTTTCAGGCATAAATCTGAATTGTGTGTATGTGTATGCATATATATATATATATATATATATATATATATATATCTAATTCAGTTATTTTTTCACTGTGAAAGTAGCCACATAGGAAAAGCTGAGATATACCAGATGAAGGCCCCTGACTTAGGTTTTGTAGTTTGGCTACACAAATGTGAAAACGTAATAATTGTTAAAAATATTTGATTTCATGAAATTTATTCTTGCTTCCACATATTGACAAAGATACTTCCTCTTAAAATTGACATAAAATTGTTCTCTATTAATATCTAATACGAGTCTCCAATCTGTGAGACTTAGGCGTTTGAGAAACTGTGGTAAGAACAAAAGAAATAGCTCTAAGGCCGGGCGCGGTGGCTCAAGCCTGTAATCCCAGCACTTCGGGAGGCCGAGGCGGGTGGATCACGAGGTCAGGAGATCGAGACCATCCTGGCTAACACGCTGAAACCCCGTCTCTACTAAAAATACAAAAAACTAGCCGGGCGAGGTGGCGGGCACCTGTAGTCCCAGCTACTCGGAGGCTGAGGCGGGAGAATGGCGGGAACCCGGGAGGCGAAGCTTGTAGTGAGCCAAGATCGCGCCACTGCACTCCAGCCTGGGCGACAGAGCAAGACTCCGTCTCAAAAAAAAAAAAAAAAAAAAAAAAAAAAAAAAAAAAAAAAAAAGAAATAGCTCTATAGAGAGGATGGAGTTCAAGAGTTTTAAAATATTTGAAAGAAGTTTGAAAAAACAGTTTTTGATGCTGATTTGAGTGAAACTTGAATCTCTTTTTTTAAAATAATTTTTTGAGTGGAGGAAATTAGAAAAGAATAGAAGCATCTCTTAAAAACACTTCTTCAGAAAATTCCTTCTTCCCTTTGAAATTATAAGAAGACAATTGCTTTCCAAATCATTAAGAGTTAGCTTCTTTTAGATTCTTTTCCAACAGCTAGCTCCAAATAATCTAGCAATGATTTCTTTTCAAGAATATAATCATAGGTAGGTTGCTTCATAAAAGAAGTTGAAACTGTGCTTATTCTTTTTCTCTCCATATCTGTATCTCAAAGATAACTATGATAAAAATAATACAAACTATCCAAAGAACACAAACAATAAGAACACTGGCCAATATGTTAATTTATTTAGCCAGCACGAGGGCAAAGGAGCAGCTATGACTGACAGTTACTGCATGATATCAGTAAAATTCATTCTCTGTGAGATGTTTCCTATATTGCTAATAGATTTACTATGAGCTGATCCTGTATACAGGGTACAGGCAGGCATGCAGGGAGAAATGTAGCAGCGATTTAGAAAGGGAAATGGCCTGGGATGATAGCCCAGCTGGAAGTAAGGATGTTCCTGTGTTGAAAATCAGTGCAGTTAAAAGGATTTAGTAGCCAGATTATCAAGTTAATAGCTGGAGGGCTTAATCATTGGCCTCAAGATTTCGGTTGCTGCTGTGATTTGAATGGGAGGGATGATGCAACAGTCATAGTCCCTTGAACTAGGTAGGTTTGAGTCCTACAGCTTCACATTAATAGGATTCCAGACCCAGTGTTGGGGATTGTGCAGCCGGGGGTGGTAGTGGGTGCTGTGAAGTGGTAAGAGACTTAAGGAGTCAGGGGCTATGAATAGAGGGCAGATTGTGATTATAGAGACTTTTTGCTTCTGTCATCTGCAGGTCTTGATGTTTTAGGGTCTTTCTCCGGAGTGCTGAAGTTTTATTACAGATTTTTAATCAACTTAAAATCCAGGATCTCAGCGCTAAAGGTGTTATATCTGCTGGACAATTCTAAAAGTATATTGTTAGTTCCACCTGTATTACATGTTAAAATTATTTCTGTAACCTGTAGGTGGCATGGTAGAAAAGAATGAGATTTGGGCTTCTAGATGGATGATGTTAATTTCCAGACCTGGACCTGCCACTTCAAACTCTCTGGACTGGAGCAAATCATCTATCCTCTGTGTGCACAGTTATTTTGTCTATAAAATGACCATACTGCCATGGCTCCTACCTTCTCCAGGGGAGGTTGTGAGGATCAAAGGAGATGCTCTGCTGAATAGAATTTTATAATGAAACCACCTTTGCAAAATTATTACAATAAGAGAAAATCTGACATGGCTGCCTCCATCGTCTAGCCTGATAGGCTGCCTGTCTTTGCTCACTCCTGGGTGTGGGCCAAGCTATTAAAACTTTGGGAGAAATTTAGTCTATAGTTTAATAGTTTAAATAATAGCTCTTCTCAAAAATTAAACTGCCCTTGTAAAACTACTGAAAAGCTACCAAACTAGGAGGATGAGACGGGCCTGAATTCTAAATAATTACCAGTCACTATTCTGGAGGTCATAAGATGTGTGACTTCTCCAATTAATCTTGTAGTTGATGTCACTGTTGTAGAGCCTAAGATTGACCTTTTAAAATGTCTTCTCAGGTTTTTGCATTTCTGACAACCAAATGGCCCCACCTGGACCCACCAACCAGCCCTGTGGACCCCCAACCCAGAAACTTGACTCATCACAAGAGGACAGGTTTCATTCGCTATGCTTTCATCTCCAAACCAACCAATCAGCCTGCCTTCTACTGTAGCTCTCTGCCCACCAAACTATCTTTGAAAGACCCCTAACCTCTGAGCCTTCAGGGAGATTGATTTGAATAATAGCTTTGTCTCCCACGTGGCATGGCTGGCCCCACATCAATCAAACTGTTTTACTGCAATGTCATGGTCCTGGTGAGTTTAGTTTGTGCAGTGGGCAGGAAGAACCCATTGGGCAGTTACAATAATGACGCACTAAAATTCCTTCCCCCATTTTCCTTTACTCTTTCATTTTTGTCTTATTTTTAATGATTCTGATTTATGATTGTTTGTGTCATGTGACACAGATGCCATTGGTCTAATTCATCTTAACTTTTTGGAAATACATAATATACTTTAAAATGAGCTGCTATTATCAGAAGAAAATGTTTCTCTAATTGGGGATTTAATAACATTTTAAAATCTGATATATTTGCTAATAGTTTGTATTTTGCCTCTAAAGTATAAAACTACTTAGTCTAATTTATGTACACTATATATGCTAATATAGAAAAAGAAAAAAAAATGCCACAATATTTGCTCAGGAATGGGGAAGGCATATATTTTACTATACTATTATTTCCTTTTTTGAGACAGGGTCTCACCTTGTTGCCCAGGCTAGAGTGCAGAGATATGAGCACTGCTCACTGCAGCCTCAACCTTCCAGGCTCAAGCAATCCTCTGACCCCAGCCTCCCAAGTAGCTGGGACTACAGGCATGCAACAGCACACCTGGCTCTTTCTTAAATTTTTTGTAGAGATGGGGTCTCACTATGTTGTCCAGGCTGGTCTCAAATTCCTGAGCTCAACTTTCTTTGTTTCTGTGCTTCTGTGGTGGTTGGAGTACTAAGAATTTGATCCAGAGTACATTAAGAAAAACTATCATTTCAAAGCTCTGGCTGGTTCTTCCTCAGGTAAAAATGGACATTTAAGTGAGATGACTGTTATTTAGAAAAACACATCAATGGTTTTATTTAGGTTATGAAAGTCAACTCCTCTGACCACTACCACCTCGACCTTAGATGGAAGAGTCTTGATAAAACAGGGCAAAACAGCTCTGACAAATTTTAGTGTTCTTTTGGGGTGGGATAAAGGTATGTGGGATCCCTAGAACTAAGAGGTCATCAATGAAGGTAGGGTGGGAGGGGCTGGCAAAATGACAACGTGTGAAATCTCTGTTTATGGAGAAGAACAGCCAGGGAGACATTCACATGGTAGAAACAGCCAATTACTTCTGTTATTCCCAACCTCTTGGGGAGAGTTAACACCAACAGCATTCTGTTAGTAGTGCTTAAGGGAGGAGTTGTTAATTACATCTCGATGGGTGCCGGATTTCCTAGGATTTAAGGGCCAGGGCTTGCATATTAAATCTAATACTTTTAAATAAATATATAAACCCAGAAAATTAGACTGGGGGCATATAGACTACACTATTGTTAGGAAAAACTGTAAAATACTTAGAATGAGCACAAAGATTTCTGAGTTATATAGAAGTGTCATATTCATAACAAAGCAAATGGTACTTGTTCAGTGAGATGCAAATATTGACAGATGGGTGGTAATGAATTTGATGCCCCCAGCTGCCCCCAAGATAATTCAAAATATTATATTTTTTAATATGAAGAACTCATTGTAAAGATTTTTTTAAAATTGCATGCAAACCTATAGAGTCACTAGTGAATCAGGGCTCAGCAAACTTTTTCTATAAAGAGCCAGGTAGTTATTTTAGGCTTTACAGGTCCCATATATCTTTTTGCTAAAAAGATTTAAGTTGATTCATAATAACTGTACATATTTATGAGGTATATGTGCTATTTTGATACATGTATACAATGTGTAATAGTCCAATAGGCTATTTGGAATATCCATCATTTCAAACATCTGTCATTTCTTTGCTTTGGGAACATTTCAAATTTTTTCTTCTAGCTATTTTGAAGTAATAAATTGCTGTTAACTATACTCACCCTACTGTGCTATTGTACACTAGAACTTATTCCTTCTATTTAACTGTGTGTTTGTACTCATTAACTAACCTCTTTTCATCCCCCTGCCCCCTCCCAGCCTCTGGTAACTATAATTCTACTTTATCTCCATGAGATCCACTTTTTATAAGCTCCTACATATGAGTGAGAGCATGATATATTTATATTTCTGTGCCTGGCTTATTTCACTTAACATAATAACCTACAATTTCATCCATGTTGTTGCAAATGACAAGATTTCATTCTTTTTTATGGCTGAATCGTATTTCGTTGTGTCTATATACACAACATCTTAAAATCTGTTCATTGTTGAGGTACACTTAGGTTGACTCCGTATCTTGGCTATTGTGAATAGCACTGAAATAAACGGAAGAGTGCAGGAATCCTCTTGATACACTGTTTTCCTTTCCTTTGGGCAAATCCTCAGCAGTGGCCTTGCTAGATCAGATGATAGTTCTATTTTTGTTTTTTTGAGAAATCCCCAAACAGTTTTTCATAATGGTTACGCTAATTTACATTCCCACCACCAGTATTTAAGAGTTCTTTTTTCCACAGCCTCACCAACATTTGTTTTTTCTCTTTTTGATAATCGCCATTCTAACTGGTATGACATAATAAATTATTGTGGTTTTAGTTTGCATTTCCCTGATGGTTAGTAATGTTGAAACATTTTCTTCATGTACTTTTTGGCCATTTGTATGCATTCTCTTGAGAAATACCTGTTCAGATCATTTGCCCATGTTTTAATGGGATTATTTGTTTTATTGCTGTTGAGCTGAGTTCCTTGTATATTTTAGATATTAATACCTTGTTGAATGAATAGTTTGCAAATTCTACAGATTCTCTTCACTCTGATTGTTTTGTTTGGTGTGCAGAAGCTTTATTTTCATCTTGTCCCATTTGTCTGTTTTTGTTGGCTGTGCTTTTGGAGTTTTAGCCGTAAGATTATTGCCTAGACTAATGTCCTGAAAAATTTCCCCTATGTTTTTTCTAATACTTTTTAAATTTTGAGACTTATGCTTAAGTCTTTAATCCCTATTGAGTTGATTTTTGTGTGTGGTGAAAGATAGGGTTTTAATCTGATCCTTCATGTGGATATCCAGTTTTCTCTGTTCCCTTTATTGAAGAGTATTCTTTTTTTTTCTTTTTTTTTTTTAAAGATGGAGTCTCACTCTGTTGCCTAGGCTCTGGAATACAGTGGCATGATCTCGGGTCACTGCAACCTCTGCCTCCCAGGTTCAAGCGATCCTCCTGCCTCAGCCTCCCAAGTAGCTATGATTATAGGTGCGTGCCACCACGCCTGGCTAATTTTTGGATTTTTAGTAGAGACAGGGTTTCACTATCTTGGCCAGGCTGGTCTCAAACTCCTGACCTTGTGATCCACCTGCCTAGGCCTCCCAAAATGCTGGGATTACAGGCGTGAGCCACTGCGCCTGGCCCAAAAAGAGTATTCTTTCCCCAATGTGTGTTCTTTTTTTTTTTTTTTTGAGGCGGAGTCTCGCTCTGTCGCCCGGACTGGAGTGCAGTGGCCCGATCTCAGCTCACTGCAAGCTCCGCCTCCCGGGTTTGCGCCATTCTCCCGCCTCAGCCTCCCGAGTAGCTGGGACTACAGGCGCCCGCCACCTCGCCCGGCTGGTTTTTGTATTTTTAGTAGAGACGGGGTTTCACTGTGTTAGCCAGGATGGTCTCGATCTCCTGACCTCGTGATCCGCCTGTCTCGGCCTCCCAAAGTGCAATGTGTGTTCTTGTTGCCTTTGTTGGAAATCAGTTGGCTGTAAATATGTGAATTTATTTCTAGATTCTCCATGTGTCTGTTTTTATGCTAATACCATGCTGCTTTAGTTACTATAGCCTTGTAATAGATTTGGAAGTCAGGTAGTGTGATATCTCCAACTTTGTTCTTTTTGATCAGGATTGCTTTGGCTATTCAGAATCTTTTGTGGTTCCATATAAATTTTATAATGTTTTTCTATTTCTGTGAAAAATGACTTTTTTGTTTTTAATAAAGATTGCATTGTATCTGTAGATTGCTTTGGGAAGTATGGTCATTTTAACAATGTTAATCTTTCCAATCTGCGAGCATGGGATCTCTTTCCTCTTGTTTGTGTCCTCTTCAACTTCTTTCATCAGTGTTTTGTGGTTTTCCATGTAGAAGTCTTTCATCTTCTTGACTAAATTTATTCCTAGGTAGTTTTTGGGTAGCCTTTGTAAATGGTTGCTTTCTTGATTTTTCACCTAGTTTGTTATTGATGTATAGAAATGCTACTAATTTTTGTATGTTGATTTTGTATCTTGCAACTTTACTAAATTTATCAGGTCTAAGAAATTTTTGGTAGTCTTTAGATTTTTCTCTATATAAGGTCATATCATGTCATCTGCAAAGAGGAACAATTTCATTTCCTCTTTTCTAATTTAATACTTTTCTTTGTCTTACTCTGATTGCTTTGGGTAGAATTTACAGTATTATGCTGAATAAGCGTGGTGAAAGTGGGCATTCTTGTCTTATTTCAGTTCTTAGAGGTAAAAGCTGCCTTTCCTCTATGAAGGGATGTTGAATTTTATCAAATGCTTTTTCTACGTCTGTTGAGATGATCATATGGTTTTTGTGCTTCATTCTGTCAATGTGACATATCACATTTATTGATTTGCTTATGTTAAATCATCTTTGCATCCTTGATCATGTATTTTTTGATTGGATTGTTCAGTTTACTAGTATTTTGTCAAATTTTTGTGTCTATGTTTATGAGGGATATTGGCCCATAGTTTTCATTTTTTGTTGAGTTCTTGTCAGGTTTGGTATCGGTAATACATAGAATGAGTAGGAAGAATTCCCTTCTCTTCAATTTTTTGGAATAGTTTTGAGAAGAATTGGTGTTAGTTTTTTGTAAGTTTGGTAGAATTCCACATTGAAGCCATTTGGTCCTGGGTTTTTCTTTATTGGGAATCTTTATTACTGATTTAATCTCATTACTCGTTATTGGTCTGTTCAGCTTTTCTATTCCTTTGTGGTTGGTGGGTTTTTTTTTTTTTTTTTTTTTTTTTTCCCTAAGCTGGTAGTCCAGCAGGGAAAATCTCGGTAGGTTTTATGTGTCCAGGTTTTGGTATCAGGGTTTTGTTATTGGTGTATAGAAGTGCAGACTTTTATTTATCCATTTCCTCCAGGTTTTCTAGTTTGTTAGTGTACAGTTGTTTACAATAGTCTGTAATGGTCCTTTATATTTTTGTGGCTTAAGTTGAAATTTCTCCTTTTTTTGCTTCTAATTTTATTTACTTGTGTCTTCTCTCTTTTATTCTTGGTTAGTCTAGTTAATGGTTTATTGATTTTGTTTACCTTAACAAAACCCAACTTTTCATTTTTGTTGATTCTTTGTGTTCTTTTCCAGTCTCTATTTTGTTTAGTGCTGCTGTGGTCTCTATTTTTCTCTTCCTACTGATTTTGGGTTTGGTTCATTATTACTTTTCTAGGTTATTTGAAATCTTATTTTATAATATAAGCATTTGTTGCTGTAGCCTTCCCTCTGAGCACTGCTTTTGCTGTATTCTGTAGGTTTTGGTATGTTGTGTTTATATTTTTGTTTCAAGCAATTTTTTGATTTTCTTCTGAATTTCTTCATTGACCCAATAGTTATTAAGGAGCATGTTATTTAATTTCCATGTATTTATACAGTTTTCCAAATTTCTCTTATTATGGATTTCTAGTTTTATTTCTTTGTGGTCTGAGACGATACTTGAAATTATTTTAATTTTTAAAAATTTGCTGAGAGTTGTTTGGTGGCCTAACATATGGTCTATTTTAGAGAATGTTCCATGTGCTGATTAGAAGAATGTGTATTCAGTGGTTAGATGAAACCTGTAAATGTCTGATAGGTCCATTTGGTCGAAAGTGTAGTTTAAATTCAATTTTTTAAGTTGATTTCCTGTCTAGATGATCTGTCCAATGATGAGAGTGGGGTGCTGAAGTCTCCAACTGTTAATTGTATTGGAGTCTATCCTCCCTATAGGTATAATAATATTTGCTTTACATATCTCGAGTACTGTGGTGTTAGGTGCGTATATATTTATAATTGTTGTATCTTGTTTTGCCAGATTGATCTCTTTATTATATAATCTTCTTTGTATCATTACAGTTTTTGACTTAAAGTCTGTCTTATCTGATGTAAGTATAGCTACTTCTGCGGGAATATCTTTTTCCATCCCTTCACTTTGTGTATCTTTACAGGTAAGTGAAGTGAGTTTCTGGTAGGCAGTGTACAGTTAAATCACGTTTTTAAAATTTATTCAGCCCATCTGTCTCTTTTACATAGGTGATTTAATCTATTTACATTCAAGGTTATTGGTAGGTGAGGATTTATTCCTGTCATTTGGTTAATTGTTTCCTATTTTTTGTATGTCGTTTGTTCCTTTCTTCTTTTCTCATTGTTTGTCATTGCAGTTTTGTGGTTTTCTGTAGTAATAACATTTGACTCCGTTCTCTTTTTCATTTGTGTGTCTGCTCTACCATAGGTTTTATACTGTGATATGTTTTCATCATGGTTTTAGTTGTGCTTTCACTTCCAGATGTAGGACTCTCTCAAGCTGTTCTTGCAGGGTTGGTTATGGTAATGAATTCCCTCAGTTTTCACCTGTCTAGGAAAGACTTTATCTCCTCTTCAATTTCGAAGGATCACCTTGCTGGGTATACTATTTTTGTTGGCTAGGTTTTTCCTTTTTTTACTTTCAGCAATTTGAATATATCATTCCATTGTCTCCTGGCCTATAAGGTTTCTACTGAGAAATACGCTGTTAGTTTGATGGAATTCCTTTATATGTGACTTGATGCTTTTCTGTTGTGGGTTTTATTTATTTTATTTATTATTATTACTTTTTTTAGAGACAGAGTATTGCTCTGTTGCCCAGGCTGAAATGCAGTAGTGTGATCTCAGCTCACTGCCATGTCCGCCTCCCAGGTTCAAGTGATTCTTGTGCCTCAGCCTCATGAGTAGTTGGGACTATAGGCATGTGCCACCACACCCAGCTAATTTTTGTATTTTTGGTAGAGATGGGGTTTTGCCATTGTATTGGTCCATTCTCACACTGCTGTGAAGAAATACCTGAGACTGGGTAATTTATTAAGAAAGAGGTCTAATTGACTTACAGTTCCATATGGCTGGGGAGGCCTGAAGAAACTTACAATCATGGTGGAAGGCACCTCTTCACAGGGTGGCAGGAGAGAGAATGAGTGCTGAGTGAAGGGGGGAAGACCCTTATAAAACCATCAGATCTTGTGAGAACTCACTACAGTGAGAACAGAATGGGGGAAATCACCCCCAATGATTCAACTATCTCCACCTGGTCCCCATCCTTGACAGATGGGGATTATGCAATTAATACGATTGAAGGTGAGATTTGGTTGGGGACAAAGAGCCAAATTATATCAGCCATGTTGCCCAGGCTTGCCTTGATCTCCTGAGCTCAGGCAATCCACCTGCCTTGGCCTCCCAATGTGCTATGATTATAGACGTGAGCCACTGTGCCAGCCTCTGTTGCTATTTTTAGATTCCTCTCTTTATCTTTGACTTTTGACAGTTTGACCATCATGTTCCTTGGAAAAGACCTTTTTAGATTAAATCTGTTTGGGGAATCTTTGAGCTTCCCATATCTAGCTGTCTATATTTCTTGCAAGGCTTGGAAAATTTTCATCTGTTTTTAAAAATAGGTTTTCTCTGCCTTTACCCATCTTTTCTCCTGGAACTCCTTACATTTGAATATTTGGTCACTTTATGGTGTCTCTTTATGCTACTTGGCTTTCTTCATTCTTTTTATTTTTATATTTTTTTATTTTTATCTGCCTGGGCTATTTCAAAAGACCTGTGTTCAAGTTCAGAAATTCTTTCTTCTACTTGTTCTAGTCTAGTGTTTAAACTCTTAATGGTGTTTTTTTAAAATCAATTGAATTCTTTAGTTTTAGAATATTTGGTTCTTTATGATATCTGTCTCTTTTTGAATTTCTCGTTCAGATCATGAATTGTTTTCTTGGTTTCTTTGTATGGTTTATCTGTGTTCTTTTTTGTATCTCACTGAGTTTTAAAAATGTCATTTTGAATTCTTTGTCAGGCATTTTATGGATTTCTTTTTTGTTGAAATCTGTTATTGGGGAATTATTGTGTTCCTTTGAAAGTGTCATATTTTCTTGCCTTTTCATGTTTCTTGTGTTCTTGTATTGTTATCTGTGCATCTGATGTTACAATTATTTCTTCCAATTTTATGGACTGGATTTTGTAGAGAAATACTTTTAAAAATAGATGTATCTGTAGTTTTGGTTGGGCAGGGCACTTTGGTTTTGATTCTGGGTGGGTAAAATAATGTGGTCTCTGTTTATTTCTTTTGCTGTGATCAGTGTCTGTGGATTCCTCAGGGGCCATTTGTAGTACATGCTGTAGCAAGGCTTTGCTGGAAATTGGGATATCAGGCAGGCTGGTCCTCAGGCCCCAGTGATGGCAGCAGTAGGCTGGGTATGGCAGTTATTGGGCCCCCAGACAGCATACATAAGCATTGGTGGTAATGAGTTCTGGCAGGCCAATCCTTGGGTTTTCAGGTATCTTGCTTGTGTGCTGGCAGTGGCAGTGGTGGGCTGAGTGGGTGAGCAGTGTGTGTGGCATTGGCAATGGCAATAGCAATGGTAGGTCAACCCTCAGGCCCCCAAACATCACATGCAGATTCCAGTGGCGGTGCAGCAGGCTGGGCAGACAAGTGCTAGGTGGCACATGCAGATGGTTGCTGCTGGTGGTGGCAGTGGCAGATTGTGTAGGTCCATCCTCAGGCCCCTGGAAGGTGCTGGTGGTGGCGGGTGGGATGGATTGATCCCCAGGTCTCTGAGTATACATGTGTTACAGGTGAAGGCTGTGGGTAGGGAGGGCCTGTCCTTAGGTTCCCTGATGGTGTGCATGGGTATGGACTACAGTGGGTAGAGTGGGTCAATCTCCAGGCCTCTGAATGGTGTGTGTATTTGTTTGTGTGTGTGCCAATAATGGTAGTGGTGGTGATGGGTGATATAGGCCCATACTCAAGCCTCTGGATGGCATACATAGGCACTGGTGATAGTGGGCATCATGCGCCTGTTGTCAAGCTCCCTCACATTGTGTGTGGGCTCCAGCAGCAGTAAGTAGGCAGATCCATGGCCAGGACCCCAGATGGCATGCTCAGGCACCAGTAGCAGTGGTTGGGTCAAATATTACATTTTATTGGACTTGGATATTGACAGTTTTTGCATCTATTGGCAAACTCATTTCAGCATTGGCTATATATGTGCCCTTTGAATATTCATTTAAGCTATTTTTGACATCTTACTAATTCTCTCCATTAATAAGTTAAAATCTTGACATATGTCCATTTTACATTTGTATGAGAGTCATGATTTTACCTTTTAAAAAACTATCCTTTAACACGTTTCCATAGAGCAAGTGTGATCATACTGGTCTTTCAAATGATGAAATTCTTGACACATTTTCTGACTTTAGTACCATAATCCTTTGCCTTATGGGAGACATTGAATAATTTATACCTTTAACCCTCACTCATGAATTAGTGTTCAATGACAATATTCACCACTTTCTCAGATCTCAGGCCAAAGGACCAGGGATTAGCCACTCAAAGCCCTACTCTGAGAGGTGCCATGCTCAGAAGGAAAAAAAGATTAGTAAAGACTAGTCTGGGGCTACACATAAAAATATGTTATATTTGATTCTCACCTCCATACTCTATTTTAGGAAGATATGTATATATTCTATATATGCAGTAGTGTAAACTGAATTAAAAAATAAATGAGTTATACTACATAATAACTACTATGATTATAACTGATGTGAATTCCAATCAATATAGAATTAAGCAGTTAAAAGAACAGCATTTTCAGGAAGAAAGGATGAAAGTGATGAGTTGTAGAACCATGGAGATTTACTGTTGGATCTACAGTTTCCTCCCTAGAGCTATTATTTTCTTGCTTCCAACTGTTTGATTTAATCTTATGTTATTTACGGGCAGAGGAATCTGGAGCATATAGTTTCCTTCTGGTAGTGCAGTAAGAGGTTAGGTTCTATGATCATTCTTGCTCAGGAATATTACTATCCTGTTAAGATGAGTAAACTCTGGTCTTAGCATGGTTAGCATAATACTTTGTGTCTTTCATTTGTGAATTGTCAAGAAATTGATTCTTATTAAATACATTTATAAAATGCTCCCCAGAAAATACTGGATTCTCCAATTAATAAATGCTATGGTCTGAATGTTGTATCTCCCCAGAATTTACGTGTTGAAATTCTGAACCCCAAAGTGATTGTATTAGGAAGTAAGATATTTTGGGGGATGATTAGGTCATGAGTGCAAAGCCCCCATGAATGGGATTAGTGCCCTTAGAAAAGAGGCCTTAGAGAGCTGCCTTGCCCCTTCCACTGTGCAAGAACTCAGTGAAAATGTATCATCTGTGGACTAATAATGGGCCTTCACCAGACACCAAGTCTACCAGTGTCTTGATCTTGGACTTTCTAGCTTCCAGAGCTGTAAGAAATAAATTTCTGTTGTTTATAAGCCACCCAGTTTATGTTTTTTATATAGCAGCCAGAATGGACTAAGACAATGTGATTATCATTTCACATGTGACTATTGACATCTGATGTAGTACCTCAGTTCTTGTGTTCTTGATTTAAAAGAATTGAAACAAGAGACACACAGCAAAGGAGATGCAGCATAGAGTAATTTACTACAAAATAAAAAGTATTTTGAAAGTTAAGTGCAGGACAGACAGTATACACACACACACACACACACACACACACACACACACACACACACAGAGGGAGGGGGAGGATTCAGGGCGGGCTGTTCTTAAGGATGAGACAGTAGACACTGGCACTAGGGAGACTCCCTTTATGGGAGTCTTACATGATTATTCATAGTGAGGTGGAAAGAGGTGTAACTAGTAAGCATGTTCTGGGTGGTCCTCTGGGTGCACATATGTAGTAGCTGTACATGCTTGTTCATACGTTGCATGTCTCATTAGCATCTTAAATATTCACCTAGGAGTGTGTTTTGTACTATTATAATGAGCAAAGGCTCTGTTTGAGGACAGGTAAAATCAAATGTGCGTGCTCTCTAGAAGGGAAAGTCTCTACTCAAGATATAGCTTTGCTTGAATAAGCACAATTACAATGCGAATGCTGACACTTACTGTGTTGACTCTGTGGTCACCATGGTTGCTGCGTCCTGAGAACAGGGTCACTTCCTTGACTACCTATCCTGCCTCATAACTGCAAGATTTTTAGATAGTATAACCTTTGTTAATTCCCACTTATTTCACATCTTTAAAATTTTCGGCTGGGAGCGTTGGCTCACGCCTATAATTCCAGCACTTTGGGAGGCTGAGGCGGGCGTTATCACTTGAGGTCAGGAGTTCAAGACCAGCCTGGCCAATATGATGAAACTCTGTCTCTACTAAAAATATGAAAATTAGTTGGGTGTGGTGGCGGGCGCCTGTAATCCCAGCCACTTGGGAGGCTGAGGAAGGAGAATCACTTGAACCTGGGAGTCAGAGGTTGCAGTGAGCCGAGATTGTGCCACTACACTCCAGCCTGGGCAACAGAGTGAAACTTTGTCTCAAAAAAATTTTCATAAAGGTTTTCTATTTTTCTCTTTTCTCTTAAATGCATTATTAAAATATATCTGTTCTATTATTTCCACCTCAGATGATATAAACTTTGGTTTGTTATTTTTATTACCAAAATGACTTTGTTCTTTTTATTATCAAAACAGTATATGAAAAATAACATAAATCACTGTAGAAAAGATAAAAGTATTGATAAAAAAGAATTCCTTTTCACCCATACTCCATCCTTCAGAAATAAGCACTATCCCTCTGAGTACTTCATTTCAGATCTTTATGAATAAATGTGGATATATTTTATGCACATATTTAACATTATCATCTTGCAATTTTTAAACTTTTTTGATCAAAAGTAATTTCATGAAATCCTTCCATATTCATAATACATATTTTAGAGCATATGTTCTTAACCCTGGCCTCTGGTGTTGGGGTGGATCAAACCCCAGTCCTGGTTGTGTGACCTTGGGAAGTTTCTTAACTTTACTAAGCCAAAGTTATTTCATCTATAAAATACATTTAATATTAAGTACCTATTTTATAAATTAGTTGTGACAATTAAATGAAATAGTATATGTAATATATCCAACAATAAGAGCATTAAGTAAATATTAACTATTATAATTTATAATTAAATATGATTCTATCTGACTAGTTTTTCAGGTTGAATTTAAAGTTGAATTGGGGTTGAGGGAAAGGGGATTGTGGAGATTTTTTTTCTTTTATTGCCTTTAGAGATAATCTTAAATGTGTTTGTTAATCTGATGACATAAAATTTATTAGTAATTTCCTTCATGCCATTATCCTGGGTTAGTGGTTTCTGACCCACTTATCTGCAGGGTTAAGGGTTACACTCTTTGTGTGATTGTTTATAGCTGAGGGTGAGCTACAATGTTCATTATTAGATTAGACTGTAGTGCTAGTATTCAGGAGACAACTGAACTTTTGTGGTTGGCAGCTGTGGAAATTAAATTTTGGCTGAATGTGACCATTAATGATTAACAAAAGAACTCTATGCTTGAGTTCATCTTAACAGCTAAACTCCTTACTGGGTTTCTGGGGATGCAAAAGTCATGACAAATTAAATCACATCTAATTCAAAGCAATATTTATTGCAAACTGGTCATACATAGAATTGATGCTAAATCCCATGCCATTTCTCGATTTCAGCAAGGAGATGTTTAAGCATGGAAGATAGTGCATTAATATAATTTAATCAATTTTTGTTAGTGAAACCAGTCTAGTTCATTGATCATGATGTCAGAATGACTGACTAAGCAGCCATTTTAAAATCAAAATTATTTTGTGCTAATATTTTGTTTTCTCTTTTTGCCTTCATTTATGATAAGCATGTAGTAATTTGAAAGTGAAATTTAAGACACTGGGAATTATATTTTCTGTCTTAATTGAATCTGCCAACTCACTGTATTTTGATTGAAGACAGGTACTTGGTTTTAAAAATATATAATTTTTGACCATGCCCTTGCTTACCCTGTTTACTCTTTTTAAAAGTAAAGACCTATTAATTTTTAAAAAGTTATTTTAAAATCGTAAAAATATTCTGAATAATATAAAGCACAAGTGTTTGAAGGAAAACACAAACTGAAAAGAAAAGTTCAGAGAACTAAATGACTGGTCAAGCTCACACATCCGTCAATGGCAGGCCTCACCTTGCATTCTAGGTCTGTTCATACCTGGGCTAATAATGCCCCTTCTATGGCACCACACAGTTTTTTTCTATAAATGTCACATGAATGAATGTATAGCCACAAAAACTGTATATGCGCATTGCAGAGAAAACACATTGTTCTTTCTGTCCTATTTAAAATGAATAGGCTTGCTATCATCAGCATTAATTAGAAATACTTTTCTTATTCTTCATACAAATTAGAAATCAGCTCGAGATCGTTTGGGCACATTGTACCTCTTGAGGGGCCCAGTAGACTTGAACTAACCCCATTTTTTGTTTGTGATGTACCCAGGGCAGATCTGCATGTTTGGAGGTTCAGCCCTTTAATTGTGAGGCAGTGGAGACCTGCAGTCTTCTGTGTTTCCCCCTTTCCTGTCACCCTTTACTTCCTTACTCATGCCCCATCTCCCACCTCTACTTCCTACTCCGTGCAGGTCGACGCCCTTTCCACTGTTCCACATAGCTTCTTTTATGAATTGTGAAGGATGAGCCTAGGTAAATCTTGAAATGAGATAATATTATGCATAAACTGTAATAAAGTAAAAGGATCTCTTATTAAAATTCTTCCATTTTAGCATTTTTATGGACCCCACTGATGATTTCAGTTTCACTGTCCTTGTGTACCTTGTGTAGAACATGAGAAGTTCAGGTCTTTGTGACTTCTAATGCGAGACGGTGTCTTCCAGAAAAAAATCAAATAGCTTTTTTCTAGAGTGGGTGTGTAAGAATTTTGCAATGCTTTTGGAGGTTTGTAAAGTTTAGCTATGTGATATTTTATTTGTCATGTTATAAAAAAGTAAGGTTGACTGCATTTAAGAGTCTTAAGTACTTTTCATTTTTATGTCTGTGGCATATTTCATGATACATACATTTGTATATATTTACATATATATTTTTAGGGGAAAAATCGTGGCATTGTGTCACCTTATATATTTCTTTAGAATCAAATTTTCTCATACAAAACAATGTAATCACCAAAAAGCAGAAGACATAACTTGAAAAAATGCTATGTTATAGATTCTGAATAAAATGTAAAGAAGTGTATTAGTTGTAGGACCTTCCAATATTACGTTAAGTATCTTTTAAGGTCCAGTTTTCAGGTTAGCCTTTTAACTTCAGTGTTGCTCTGCTTGTGAGTCTCTCTCATACAGATGGTAAATAAAGTGCTTCGTTTGTTGATGTTTTACTTGCCTAGAGATCATATTTTCCCCTGAGATTTGTCCTGGGATGTTGCATTAGTATTGTCAAAAACTGCATGTGAATGTCACTGTGGTGTCACAGAAACTCATATTCAAACATGGCACTTTATTCTCATCACCAAACAAGTTACCTGATTTATTTGAGTCTCAATTTTCTTTGGTGACGATGGAGTTTGTGAGGATTCAAGCATCAGCACAGATGGAGACATAGAGAAAATCTCAATACATGCTGGTTGTCTGTTCCTTCTTTTTATAAGCAAAACAAATGGAAGAATAGAGCCTATTATGGGATGAATTGTGTTCCCTGCCACACCACAAAATATGACATAGCTCCCAGTAGCTCAGGGTATATGATTTTTTTGAAAGTAGGTTTGTTGCAGGTGCAATTAGTTAAGGTAAAGTTACAGTGGAGTGGGGTGGGCCCTGTTAAAGAGTTAGGCACATTACAATTTTAAAGAGTTTATTTGAGCCAACAGTGATTCATGAATTGTGTAGTGGCAAACCACAAGTTTCTTGATCTACACCAAAGAGATGTGATGAGGAAACTTTTATAAGGTGCAGGTGAAAGAAAGACAAAATATTTTATTGATTAAATTGGAACAGTAGCCTTAAAGTCCTTAGTAGAGTAGAGGTTAGCTGGCAGTTTCTGATTGGCTAAGGTAAGTTTCATTTTGCTGTTTATATTATGTTTCTATTTGCTTAGGTACGAACCCAAGGTGCTGATGCTGTCTCAGCCTAATGGCCTCCCAATTATTTTTAATAGCCTATAATTCAATATGACTGTCATCCTTAGAAGAATAAAATTTAGACACAAAGACACAGGAAAGTGGCCATGTGAAGACAGAGGCAGAGATTAGTTTTTCTTTCACAAAACAAAGGAATGCCTGAGGCTACCATAATCTGTAAGAGCCAGAAAGTATCCTTCCCAAGAGGTCTCAGAGGGAGCATGGCCCTGCTGACACTTTGATTTCAGACTTCTGGCCTCCATAACTCTGAGAACGAAATTTCTGTTTTAAGCCATCCAGTTTGAGGTACTTTGTTACAGCAGCCCTGGAAATTAGTGCAGAGACCAAGTAGACCTGGAGGTGTCAAGCTCTCTTGGGATAACCTCCTGGCTTGTCCATCATCAAGTACTTTGGGATTCCAGGACTTGGATGCTTCATTGTGTGTGCAGCTTGGGAAGAGTGTGAGCACACCCCGATACTCTGCATTTAGGATTTTAAATTTTCTGAGTTATGACTCTATTTGAAAATATTATAGATGCTTTTGATACCTTCCTAAAGGAAATACACACATAGGCATACAACGTTTTGCACCAAATTTTATGGCCTTCACCACTTCTCTAGGGGAATCATAATACAAGGAAGGTTAAAGAATTCCTGCTCTAGAATTTCACTCTTGGAGTGCTGCTTGTAAAAACAAAGATTAAACATAGCTAAACAGACATTGAACAAGTGGTGTAATTAAATTCACATTTAACAAAATAATGGTTATTAGAAGTTGGTGGATAAAAAGATCACCTTGGGAATTTTATGTATACACACAGAAGTTTTGACTGTGTGCTTAATTTACATATTTGCCTCTTAGCACTGTGGCAAGTTAGTAGAAACTAATAATTAGAGCCAGCATTTCTTATGTTCTGGGTACTGTGATAGGTGCTTTATGCTCATTATCTCCAAATGCAGGCCTATGTTAGGGGTGGGGGTGGCAGGAGGGCCATTTAGCCTTATTCTTACTCTCATTCACGAAGGACCTCAGATTTAGACTTTTGATGTTATCTTCAAATTAGGTTATGCTCACAGGCACAGGAGCACACCAACAGAATCCAGGAACTTATTCATCATGCAATTTTTAGATTTTTGACCCTTAATAGACTATATAGTCTGTAGTACATTTTGAATGAATATTTTAAAATTCTGAACTTTCCATAAGAGTAGCACAATCATATACATATATATATTTAGATATTCATCAAATATACATTTTTAAAATAGTTCACCATTTTTTAAACTTGTTTTCACATTTTCTCTTTTCTAGCATTCTTAGAATCTCAGAAACTAGCAGTGGCCTTGGGCCTTTATTGACCTCTGCAAGGTTCTCTACACCACAGTCCTTCAAGACTTATCATTACATAGACAAGGGAGAGGGATTTCTCCCCAGGTCACCCTAGCCTATCTGCTTCAGTAGATGATGTGGGGCCTGGGCAGATGCATTTTTAATAGCTTCTCAGTGCTTGTGATGTACACTAAAGTTTGAGAACCATCAGGCTAAGGAGAAGAAAGCCAGGGCTTAAACAGTCCATAGGGAAGGTTTTTGGATTTCCTAGGCTGTTAAACTTCTAGAGTTCACTGTGCCTCTTGAGGGAGGGTGATGTATACAACCATAAGTCCCTACAAAGATTTCATATTTAGAGAATGTCAGAGCAGTGAAAGACAGTTGACCTCAGTGAGCACCTAGAATACCTGACTAAATTTGTGGAGCGGAGAATTAATGAGTGACTCTACAATGGAAAATAAAACTCATGTCTTAATTCTGTATCACAGTGTCTAACACACTTAGTACTTGACTTAATGGCCCATTTAACAGCTATGAAGAGGGGAGACCACTGCAACCATTCTTTCATTGCTCTGAGATTTTAAAAAAAAGTATACAAATGATGGAAAGAATAGATGATAACTGAATTCAGGCAGCAACAATGACTCATACAATGGGGAAATTGAAATTAGAAAGAGAACCAAAGGTCTGTATCAGGCAACCCAGGCCATCTTAATAAGGCAGGTAACCTTATAATGCTATGCTCCTGGGCCATTGCCATTATTCCAGTTTTTTTCTTTCTTTCTTTCTATTTTTTTTTAATTTAAGTTCTAGGGTACGTGTACACAACGTGCAGGTTTGATACGTAGGTATACATGTGCCATGTTGGTTTGTTGCACCCATCAACTCATCATTTACATTAGGTATATCTCCTAATGCTATCCCTCCCCCAGCTCCCCATCCCCCAACAGGCCCCGGTGTGTGACGTTCCCCACCCTGTGTCCAAGTGATCTCATTGTTCAATTCCCACCTATTACTGAGAACATGTGGTGTTTGGGGTTGCAATCCTAGTCTCTGATAAAACAGACTTTAAACCAGCAAAGATCAAAAGAGACAAAGAAGGCCATTACATAATGGTAAAGGGGTCAATTCAGCAACAAGAGCTAACTATGCTGAATATATATGCATCCAATACAGGAGCACCCAGATTCATAAAGCAAGTCCTCAGAGACCTACAAAGAGACTTAGACTCCCACACAATAATAATGGGAGACTTTAACACCCCACTGTCAATATTAGATCAACATGACAGAAAGTTAACAAGGATATCCAGGACTTGAACTCATCTCTGCACCAAGCAGACCTAATAGACATCTACAGAACTCTCCACCCCAAATCAACAGAATATACATTCTTCTCAGCACCACATCGTACTTATTCCAAAATTGACCACATAGTTGGAAGTAAAGCACTCCTCAGCAAATGTAATAGAAATCACAACAAACTGTCTCCCAGACCACAGTGCAATCAAGTTAGAACTCAGGATTAAGAAACTCACTCAGAACTGCACAACTATATGGAAACTGAACAACCTGCTCCTGTGTGACTACTAGGTAAATAACGAAATGAAGGCAGAAATAAAGATGTTCTTTGAAACCGATGAGAACAAAGACACAACGTACCAGAATCTCTAAGACACATTTAAAGCAGAGTCTAGGGAAATGTATAGCGCTAAATGTCCACAAGAGAAAGCAGGAAAGATCTAAAATTGACACCCTAACATCACAATTAAAAGAACTAGAGAAGCAAGAGTAAACAAATTCAAAAGCTAGCAGAAGACAAGAAATAACTAAGATCAGAGCAGAACTGAAGGAGATAGAGACACAAAAAACCCTTCAAAAAAATCAATGAATCCGGGAGCTGTTTTTTTGAAAAGATCAACAAAATCGATAGACCACTAGCAAGAATAATAAAGAAGAAAAGAGAGAAGAATCAAATAGACACAATAAAAAGTGATAAAGGGGATATCACCACCGATCCCACAGAAATACAAACTGCCATCAGGGAATATTATAAACACCGCTATGCAAATGAAAATCTAGAAGAAATGGATAAATTCCTGGACACATGCACCCTCCCAAGACTAAACCAGGAAGAAGTTGAATCTCTGAATAGACCAATAACAGGCTCTGAAATTGAGGCAATAAGTAATAGCCTACCAACCAAAAAAAGTCCAGGACCAGACGAATTCACAGCCAAATTCTACCAGAGGTACAGGGGAGCTGATACCATTCCATCTGAAATGATTCCAATCAATAGAAAAAGAGGGAGTCCTTCCTAACTCATTTTATGAGGCCAGCATCATCCTGATACCAAAGCCTGGCAGAGACATAACAAAAAATAGAATTTCGACCAATATCCCTGATACGAACATCGATGCGAAAATCCTCAGTAAAATACTGGCAAACCGAATCCAGCAGCACATCAAAAAACTTATCCACCATGATCAAGTTGGCTTCATCCCTGGGATGCAAGGCTGGTTCAACATATGTAAATCAATAAACATAATCCATCACATAGAACCGACGACAAAAACCACATGATTATCTCAATAGATGCAGAAAAGGCCTTTGACAAAATTCAACAACGCTTCATGCTAAAAACTCTCAATAAACTAGGTATTGATGGGACGTATCTCAAAATAACAAGAGCTATTTATGACAAACCCACAACCAATATTGTACTGAAAGGGCAAAAACTGGAAGCATTCCCTTTGAAAACTGGCACAAGACAGGGATGCCCTCTCTCACCACTGCTATTCAACATGGTGTTGGAAGTCCAGTACTGTTATCCTTAAACAGTAGCAATGAAATCTTGACTTTCCACCTAGAGAAAATGCCGATTGAAGAAGATTCTTAGGGCAATGTCCCTGTCCCTGCCTTAAAGACAATAATGTATTGCCAGGTGCAGTGGCTCAAGCCTGTAATCTCAGCACTTTGGGAAGCCAAGGTGGGCGGATCACTTGAGGTCAGGAGTTCGAGACAAGCCTGGCCAACATGGTGAAACCCTGTCTCTACTAAAAATGCAAAAGCTAGCTGGGTATGGTGGCAGGTGCCCGTAATCCCAGCTACTTGGGAGGCTGAGGCAGGAGAATTGGTTGAACCTGGAAGGCAGAGATTGCAGTGAGTCCAGATCGTGCCATTGCACTCCAGCCTGGGGGACAAGAGTGAAACTTCCTCTAAAAAGAAAAAAAAAAGACAATAATGTATTGATATGGTTTGGCCATGTCCCCACCCAAATCTCATCTTGAGTTGTAGTTCCCATAATCCCCACATGTCGTGGAAGGGACCAGGTGGAGATAACTGAGTCATGGGGGCAGTTTCCCCCATCACATTCTGGTGATGGTGAGTTTTCACAAGATCTGTTGGTTTTATAAAGGGCTTCTCCCTTCACTAGGCACTCATTCTCTTTCCCTCTGCCCTGTGAAGAGGTGCCTTCTACCATGATTGTAAACTTCCTGAGGCCTCCCCAGCCATGCTAAACTGAGTCAATTAAACCTCTTTTCTTTATAAATTACTCAGTCTTGGGCAGTTCTTTATAACAGGGTGAGAATGGACTAATACATTAATAATTTAAAGGCAACAGTTAGTACTACAAGAAACTAAGGCATAACAAAAGCTAGTATTTATTAAGTCTGACAGCCTAAATTACATAGGAAGTAGTCTAATAATCAGCAATGAAAAACCTTAAATTTAAGCAATTTTTTTTTCAGTTTTTAGGAATGTTCTAGTTGCATTAGGCATCTTACGTGTGTCTACTACAGCCTCTTCCTAGCAAGAGAAGACTTCACAAAGGAGTCATAATAAAGAGCATGTTTTCTTTGAAAGTGTTTACTTGGGAACTGTACTAATCTATTAACCTGAACTCTTCTTTGTTCTTTCTAGAGGGAACACTTCTTATTTTTCTTTTTTACTCTTTCATCACTATTTGACTCTTTGTATTTTGATTTCCCATTTGGAATATCTTACCGAAAATTCTGGTGTGTGGGAGTTAACAAAAAATGCTTTACATAATAATAAGGCTAATCTTTTTTTTTTGAAATAAGATTCCCTTTTCTATTCCACAGAAAGTCTTGCAGCTGTATTTTCAGTCTTTGTTTTACAAATGTCTATTTGTCTTCTTCTCATTTCTTATCTTCATTTAAAGAATACTGGTTCTATTTCCTTTTAATATAGACACCATTTAAAAAAATACATGTTCACTATAGAAAAATGTATTGACAATTTAAGCTAAAAGGAAGATAAAATACAGAATTTATGCCACGCAGTGACAATTGCTCTTGCATTTTTAGCACATTCTTACGGAATATTACTATTGTGTGTATATATACCTCATATAAAATACATGGTTGATTACACTATTTTACTTCTATTTTTATACAACTTTCTTGGTTAAGAAATATACCTCCAGTATCAGTTCAGATGTCAGAAACACATTTCATTGTATGGGTATGCTATAATTTACTCAGTCAGTTCCTTACTACACTGGGATATCTACTTTCTTTCCAGTCTTTATTTTAAACAATGTTAAAACATTCTGTAGTTAAATCTTGCCATAATTCAGTCTCATTTTTTGGATCCTCCATAAACTTCTGCAACTTTTATAACATTAATTTTTTATTTGTTGATGTTTTAAAAAGGTTTTTAAATTTTAAGATTCAACAAATATTTATTTTTACTGTATGTAAGTGTTTTAGCTTTCCTTGTGAACAGGAGGCTCAAGGTATAATTCTTTGTAATTAAACCCCATGATCTTGCTCCTGGGTATCATGTAACTGATCAGCAATAGTTTATATAACTTTAAAAAGACATTCAAACACATGCATCCCTTATTTCTTGCAATTAGCAGTTCTAAATAATGACCCTTGATGATGTGAAAGGTTTAGCCCAATGTGCCACATACTTTCACCTTTTTATCTGTTGAAAATGAGAGAAGATGGGCTTAGTGAGTTGTGGGCTCTCCTGCTCTAGCTTGGGAGACCTTAGCTCACACTGGCAACTTTTCTTTTGTGATAGACAGTCAAGGCTCAGGTGACTCTCGAGATAAAGTGACTCTGTTGTGATAAAGAAGCCTCTTCTATGGGAACATTAGTCTTTGACCAATCCTTTATTAATTAGAAACATGTGCCTGATTTTTAAAAATGCATTTAACATTCAATCTATACAGTACCAAACTTTCAAGACTTTAAATCCTTGTAGACTTTTTGCACTACTAATTACTACCTTACCTCAAAAACACCACACTCTTTTACAAGTCATTGAAATAAATGCCCTTGCAAACTTATGCCAACTGACAATTTAAATCGTTTCTCCAAAATAATTGATTTACAGTGAAAAGCCCTATTACACTTCTTAGAGCCAATCACTTGGAGACTCATTTTGCTAAGAGCATAATGGTCTTTTAAAAGGGATTTCTAGTGTAATTTGGGATTTCAAGACATTGTGCTTATGTTTTCCAAGCAGGTAGGACCTTGTGATTTATAGGAATATATCTTTGGAGCACAAATAATTAGGCTACCACCAAACACAAAGGCTTATAAGAGGTCAGAGTATGAGAGATCACATTCATTCAGGAAATCAGCAAAACTTTCACAGAGGAGGAAGCATTTGCAATGTACTTGGAAACATGGATAAAACTGAAGTATTCCAGGGCAAAAGGGAGGAAGCAGGTATGGGTTTGTGTGTGAAATAGAGAACTGCCATCTTTGTTTACGAAACAATGAATCAGTAAGTTTTCCCAGGACTCAGTGTCATGTCCTTGAGAGTCCTGCACCTTTGTATTTGTTTTTTAGGGCAATGGGAAGGGAGGAAAAGCTTTGTGGTTGGACTATATTTGAAAAAGGTAGTGTGTGCATAGAACAAACTAGTGAGAAGGCAAGGAGCAATGGTCCAGAGGTTTCAAGGAGAACTCGAAGTGAAATTTGGCTATTGGGATCTCCCCTGGAAGAATCTATGGCATTGATGAAATGAATATCTAGGAGTAATGTGTTTCAGACTTGGGATCTGGGAGAATGAAAGTATCATTAACAGAGATAGGGGAGGCCGGAAGGAAGAGCTGGAGAGATGGAAGTTGAGCACCTTGAGGAAATGCGAAGAGAACAGGGGGAGGGAAAGAGAAAGAGTCAAAGTGACGGGTAGGAAGAAGAGAAGGGACCATGGGCAGGCCATCGACCTTTATTGAAGGGGCTTTAAAGGGGATGAAGCTTGAGGCAGTCACTGAATTTGTCCCTTAGGAGATTATTAGGAAAACTTGAGAGATTGGTTTCAGTAAGAATCTTAGGGGTGGAAGTTTGAAAAGAGTTCAGAAAGGAGTGGATGTAGGTAATAGGATATAGCTCTTTGGAGAAGGGATTCTAAAATAGTTTCATTGATATAGCAGAGAATAACAATAGTGAGGAAAATTGAGGGGCAAGCAGGGCTCACTTGTCTATTCAGTAAATATTTAGTCAGCCCACTTTTGCTATGCATGGCACCCGGCGATGGCATAAGACAGCAAAAACAGAAATAATGTCTCAAGAAATCTGGAATGGGGAAGACAGGTGTTTATCAAATGATCCCAGTAGTTCAGATGTAAACTCTGGACAAGTGCTGTGAAGGAGAAGTACAGGGGGCAGAGAGAGAATGAGAGAGAACTGATCTAATCTGAAATATGATGTCAAGGATGACACTGGTGAGAAAGCCAGCAGACAGCTGAAGTAGGCTACTAAGGAAAAGTGGTGGGGGCCAAAGAAAGAGGGTTGGAGGGAGCTGCCTCACAATATGGAAGAACCCTGTGAATTAAGGGGTGGGCTGAGAACCTGGCCCATTACAGGAACCAGAAAAAGCCTAGAGTTAGAGGGAAGTAGTCCTTTTCTGTATTTTAGGGTAGATTAAAAAGGCAGGTTATGGGTGTTCATAGCAGGGAGGAGGCAGTGCACAGAGAAGAAAAATGAAAGATTTTAGGAGCCATCTTGTTTTATGCCCGATTAATAAATACAAGCCACTGTTTATTAACTCTGAAGGCTGTTTCATTTTATTGAAGAGCTTGAAATATGTTTCCTGCATACTGATTTTCAGACCTGCAGTTTTTAGTAGGTGTGACTTGTTTTAGGCAGCAGATGTATTTCTGGAGAATTGTGGCTAATTCACATTTTTGTAAATTGACTCATTTTAAGCACAGCAGGGAGTCTGCTTTTTAAAGGAAACCTATGGTGCATCCTTTTATAAAGTGTAGGATTCTTTGGAAAACACATGTTTTGTAAATTTCTTTCAGCAGACGGGAATGAGGGTGCAACAATGCTGAGAAACATGTATATTCATATATACAGAACTCAGGATTCAATAACTGGCAAAAAAGGTCTTTTGCAAATAAGAGCAGCTTCCCTTCAAATTCTTTGGTCTGTAAATGTTGTAGGAGGAAAGCCTAATCTGGGCCTCATATTTATTTTTAGAAACCTCTTAAATGTAAACAGTCTCTGGTTTCATTTTAATTGGAGATCACAATTTTTTGAGAATTCTAAGGCAATAGTTTCAGAAGAATGGTGCAGGTGTCTGTAATCTTAAAGATATGCACTTCTGTTTCTTCATGTTCTTCTATGAGTAGTTGCTGAGAAAAAATGATGTATTTGTGGAAAGAGGTAGCATCCATCTCCTTGATTACTTTTCTCAGGGAGCTTATGTAATATTGCTTCTGCAACGCAATTCCGATGTTGTGGAATTGTGTTGCTGGGGCTTGCAGGGTGACACTTTGCAGACATTATCCTGAAGAATGATTGTGATGTGTTTTTCTTCTTTAGTGTTGGCTTCTAGGACTACTTGATGTGGAATTTATTTAGAGAACAGGAACCTTTTCCAATTGCTCATCTTTTTCTGAGAATCAGAGATTTCTAAGAGTTCCTATGCCTAGTCTAAGATTTGGCATGACAGATATTTGTTTGATGCAGAGTAAAACACAAAGTACATGCAACCTTTATTCAGCCACCTTATAAGTGTATTCTATGTGCTTTCAGCTGCAGTGAATTATATTAATAACCTGTTATTGTAAAAACATCAAGAGTTTTTTTCTGTCTCTTGGAATGATTATCTGTTAAAAGTATAGGGTTCATTTTAACACTTGACAAGAAGAAGAAAATGTAGCTTTTAGTAAAGTGTTTTCAGGCATTTTTTTTTGAGATTAGTCAAAAAATAGCTATTGAGATGACACAGAGAAAATGACTAAATAGTACCTAGGATCAAAAATAGCCCCTTTTTCCATTTATACATAGGACATGTAGGACTTTATTATCTTTCTTTACTGTTGCACTCTCACATCGATTTCCTTTTTCTGTAAGCAGGTTTGTCACTTACAAAGAACAAATCCACATGTATGGAAGAAGAAGAAAAAACACCCTGAATTTTCCCTCTCCATGTCCATCTTAGCGTATGTTCTTCTTGGGCACAACATAGTAACACACTGGATTAGAGACTCTGGGATATCTTAATTGATTCTTGATTTAGGTATAAATGCTACAAAGAATTAACGTGAAAAATTGCATTTATTTCTCAGTTTAGCTGAGATATCTTTATGAGTCCGTACTTGATGATACCAGTGTTGTGGGCAAGATATGTAGTACTGGCCAGTCATTCAGGGTTCTATGCTTAAGTCATCAGAACAATCTTTGATTGGTTTTGTGCGTAATTGAACATTGTATAGTTATTTATAATATTTTAAAAATCACGCCTGCCATCATGGTGTCAGGATCTAGCTGACTGCAACAACTCTGAGTCTACTTTCTAGTTCAGGCCCTCCCCCTTTCAAACTTTCCTGTGTATTGGTGCCAGATTCCTGTTTCTAAATAGCATTTCATTGGTTCTTAAGAGCTCACAATTGTTTTTCATTACCTGTGATGGTGAAGTATACCTTTCAGTCTAGCTTTCAGAGCTTCCATGACCACATTTTGCCCTAATAATCCAACATGATCTCCATAAAATACTTCATGCAAAAATGAACTCTTTTAACCAGTTGAGAAGTCTCACTGGTCTTCCCTCGGCCCATATATCACGTATACATTTTTAAGTTCTTATCTTTGCTCATTCTGTCCTTCTAGTTTCCCCTAATACTGATGCCTCCTTTGTCCATCCAACCTCTTCCTGACACTGAAGCCACACCTCCCACTGGATTGTAGGCTTTGTATGATCTTATATTAAATAGCTACTGGATTGCATCAGAGCTACATTTATATTTAAAAACTAGGGCAATTATTAAACTCAAGTAGAAAAACGAATGAAAGAGAAATCAAGGATAAGAGCTTAAGACTGGAGAAAGACAAATGGGAAATATTTGGAATGGTTGCTCAGGAAAAATGGATGCACCTCTTCCTGAACATCTGGTCAGATCATTCATGAGTATTAACTCACTGTATCTAAGCTCTCAAGAGGCAGGAGTGTAAATCAGAATGTTAGCTTATTAGTTGACAGTAGTATTTCTATCCAGGGACCAGAATGTATCCATGGACTACTTGGGTACTGCAGAAACCAGAGAATCTGAAGGATGGACCAGGAGGTGTCCTGGTGAGCATGCACTCAGGACAAAGGGCACAAGGTCATTTGGAGAAGTACTTCCCTCAGCCCAGGGAAAATTCTGGTGAGTTGGTCCTATTCCACAGAAGAGAAATTAATGATGTGAAGAGAGGAACTGAAACGTGCTCCCTCCCAGACAAGAATAAGGGAGGAGCAATTTGGCCTGTAGAATGTTTGATGACACTTAGGGAAGGGTTCAAGAAGGAAAACGTAGGCCGGGCGTGGTGGCTCAAGCCTGTAATCCCAGCACTTTGGGAGGCCGAGATGGGCGGATCACGAGGTCAGGAGATCGAGACCATCCTGGCTAACACAGTGAAACCCCGTCTCTACTAAAAAATACAAAAAACTAGCCGGGCGAGGTGGCGGGCGCCTGTAGTCCCAGCTACTCGGGAGGCTGAGGCAGGAGAATGGCGTAAACCCGGGAGGCGGAGCTTGCAGTGAGCTGAGATCCGGCCACTGCACTCCAGCCTGGGCGACAGAGCAAGACTCCGTCTCAAAAAAAAAAAAAAAAAAAAAAAAGGAAAACGTAATAAGGCCATAAAGTATTACTTTTCAAAGAACTCAGTATAACTTATGTTAATGGGAATAAGATAAATTTCCAATAGAAACAGATGGGTTTATGTTTAAATTTGTGTGTGTGTGTGTGTGGAATTGAAGTATTTTTGATTTTAGAGCCTCTGGGAGAAGCAACTGCAGCTTCTCTCCTCAGTGAATACTGAGCTAGATATTGCTTTCTGCAGTTTCACTAACTCAACAAAGCAACAAAAGTCACTGACATTCAAAGCTAAAAGTAGTAAAGTTGCGAGACCGAAGAAGGGGGAGAACACTTACCTAAAGAGGAGGGCCTGATCTTGAGAAATAGGAGAGTGGGGTAGATTCTCTCAGTGATAGCATTGGAAGGTGGGAGTGTGAAAGGCTGTGACAAGTCAAGAAACAGGAGAGACAGGGAACAAGGGGTGAAAGTAGAGTGCCTTTGAAAGATTTGGAGAACATCCAAATGTTGGATGGATAACCCCAGCCCTGGCCACCTTGCCCTGGTTGGTACTGAAAAGAATAAAGTAGCTGACTAGAGGCAAATACTGAGTTTCCCCTACCTTTACCTTAGCCATCCTGCCGCAGAACTCTCTGACTTTGGAATAGTCACTGAAAACTTTAAGAACCATTGAAGCTTTCATCCAAGTCCAGATCATGTTTGTTGTAGGGAAGATCTGATCAGACTGTAACTAAACAGATAGAAGAAATCTTTCAGCCTTAAATGCCTTAAAAGCTTCAATTCAAAGTCACTTAAAGGGGAATTTGTTGATTTATATAATAAAAATATCCATTGTCTTCAAGTGTGACTTTATGGGGTTCAAATCTCTTACCAGGACCCAAATGTCTCCTGCCCTCCTTTGGCTTTCTGTGTTTTCTGAACAAGTGGCCCCTCAGTTCCAGGTTCACATTTGCCCTATTTCAAGTCTAGTGGAAAAAACTTACCACTTCCTGATAGTTGCACTGCAGGTTCTGGGTTCCTGTTTGTGTGGCCTTGCCTGGTCCATTCTTACTGCTCTACATGGGACACAGGGAGCTTTGGCTCTGAGATCAGACTTGGCTTCATTGCTAATAACTGGGCTGGACACAGAAAAGGGTGGTTTCCCAAAAGTCAGTTACTTGAAGAATGAGGAGTGGATGCAGGATAGGAGCAAACATCAATAGCCATTGCACTCCCCTCCGGAGACATGGATGGCTAGAAGCCTTACTATTGTTGTGGAGCACCTGGTGGAAGACTCGTCTAACTGCACAGTAGATGGTAAACTGGATACTCTCTACTAGTCAGTAAAGTCTAGCTCTCCAACTTGCCCCTCCTTACAGAATTGCTGAGAACAAACTCTGTGGGATGGGAAAAAAGCCAACAGCAAAGTGTACAATAATGATATATGTCTTCATTGAGCAATTAGTTTGTGTCAGGTACTAAGCTAGCATCTTGTGTTATTTAATTATTCCAATAACATATTTTAGAGACTGTTAAAGTATTTATAGAGATTAAAAAAACAGGATAAAAGAGGTTAAAAAGATCTAAGTTAATACAGCTGGGAAACGACTTTTTCTACAGAACACCATCACTACCCCTAATATTTATTTGCCCATTGTCTGTGTCTTTCACTAGAATGTGAGCTCCTTGAAAGCTATTGGGAGGCAGATTTAAGTCAATATAAAAATAACTTTCAAATAATTAAAACCTCATAAATGCAACAGGCTGCTTTTATCATCACTAGAGGCAGTTGAGCATGTTATGAAGGAGATTCAACATCTGGTGAGAGATTGAACTAAATGATCACATATTCAAAACCTATAGGTTTACAGCTCTTCACTGTGCCAGGCCATTCCTGGATTGTTGACTTTGGAAAGGACTGAAATGTGTTATATGATGCATAAATGTGACTTTAACTTTTATATTAAAATCGAGACGCTACGGTTAAGAATAAGTGTACATAAAAGAAAGCATAAAAAAGCAAGAATGAGGCCAGGGAAAGGAAAGGGGAGATGGAGTGTGTCGAGAGAGAGGGAGGCAATCTGTATGTAAGAAGGATCAGCTCAATATTGAACTTTTGTTCTTCATAAAGGATGTACATTCTTTTTTTGGGTGGATGGGGGTTGGAGTTTTGCTCTTGTTGCCCAAGCTGGAGTGCAATGGCGCGATCTCGGCTCGCTGCAACCTCCGCGTCCTGGGTTTAAGCGATTCTCCTGCCTCAGCCTCCTGAGTAGCTGGGATTATGCATGCCACCATGCTCAACTAATTTTTTTGTATTTTTAGTAGAAATGAGGCTTCACCATGTTAGCCAGGCTGGTCTCAAACTCCTGACCTCAGGTGATCCATCAGCCTTGGCCTCCCAAAGGGCTGGGATTACAGGTGTGAGCTACTGAGCCCAGCCAGGATGTACATTCTTTACAGCCACTTTGGCACCATCATCACAGCTACTGTAGGAAGATACAATTCCCCCTAAAGATGGGAAACAGTCTGAATTCTATGCTTTTTCTCATACAATCAATAACACGTGGAGAGTGACATGATGCATGGTATGAGTAGCATGGAGCCTGTGTCCACTGTGTAGGCCGATTCTTGCATGTGTTGTGTCTTGTAATACTTAATAGTTTTGAAACACTCTGTAATCATTACCTGATCTTCATGTGAGTGGCACCATTCCCAACTTTAAGATGAAGCAATGGAAGTGATTTAATACTCTGGGAGTGAGCTTCAGGGCTACCAACAGAAGCTTAACCACCTTGGCTATCAATTCTTTGCTTAAGTTCTTTGATGAGCACTTTTTTTTTTTTAAGCAAAAATGTGTCTGGGAAAGATCTGTCACCCAGGTTGGAGTGTGGTTGTCTTATCATAATTCACTGAATCTCGAACTCCTGGGCTCACCCAATCCTCCCGCCTTAACCTCCCTAGTAGCTAGTAGCATGTGCCACCACTCCCAGCTAATTTAAAATTTTTTTTTTTTTTTTTTTTTTTTTTGGTAGAGACAGGTTCTCACTATGTTTCCAGGGCTGGTCTCGAACTCCTGGCCTCATGTGATCCTCTCGCACTGGCCTCCTAAAGTGTTGGGATTACAGGTGTGAGCCAATGCACTCAGCTGATGAGAACACCTTTTAACCAGAGATTCTTGAGCTGGAGTTGGTCCAAAGATGTGCTTTCTGCCAGCCTGGGTCTGTCTGGCATTCTGTGGGAACTGCTGACATTGTCTTGGCAGCTGGAGTCCTCCCACTTTGAAGGTCATGAGGCTGCCATATCTCACTTGGTCCAAATGTTGATTGCTCGTCCAGAATGTTAATCGTGTGGTCTCTGATTCATAATTCTTTTTCTTGGAATTCTAGTCTCTAACTGTATGTTTGTGTCAGTATGTTGGTGTGGGCATGTGCATTATCCTACTATCCTTGCTTGACCTCTGCTTGTGCTTCCTTGCTTACTACTTTCAATGACTTTCTTTGTATTGTTCTGCTAGCAACCTTCTGAATACCAACACAAGAAAATTATTTTTTCTGGGAAAAATATTGCCGTGTATCATGACATTTTTGGCAAGTCGTTTTCTACTCACAATGGGAAGTTATGATAAAGTGAGTTATCTTTTATGCAGGGTTGTTTTTCTTTGTGTTTCTCTGTGCCTACCATTCTCTGTTTTCTATTAAATTATTATTTTCTCCATATTACTTTACAAGTTGTAATTGCTTTGTTATCAGAAAGAGAAAGGTAGGTTCATTTTATCCTTTTATCACTGGGCGTCTTGGTGAATGGAATTGTAGCACTCCTCATTACCATAGCTTTGTTCTGCTCAGGTTTTAATGATAATTGCCCTTGTCATTTCTTGTAATATAAGCTATAGAAATCTTCTTTCAAAGAAGAGAGAGATTAACAAGTCAGAATATACTTTCAAAATGAATTGATGAGGAAATTTCATGTTTCATTTCAAAGCATTAATTAAATGACAAGGAGCTCATGAAGTGAAATAAACAAAGGATGGACAAGTGGTGTTGACATAGCAAGTCCAAGAAAGAAGTACATGAGTTCGTGTTTAATTGAAACAGAACATTGTAGGAACTGGTCACTCATTCTACTACCCCCAAATTTATTATCCTTTCAGATGTTTTAATTCTTTTACACTAGGTGCTGGTCACTATCATTCTCTTCTTTAAATGCCAATCTTCCTTCTGCTCCTGTACCTCTTGATGAAAGAACACATATTTGGATGTTTACATTCGGAATTGTTACTCTGGAAGGGGCCTGAATGCGTACAAGCAGAAAGCTCCACACTGCCCTCTTCTGCCAATTAGCGGTATTCCCTGTCAAACAGATCTCAAAAGAGGTGAAAGCTGTAGGAGTGAGTACTTAGTGAAGCAGAAACCAATTACATTCCGGTGTGATGGAGTTACTCTGGGGAATGGACCAAGAGATCGAGGAGCAGAGAGTGAATTTCTTGCCCAGGTTAACCATAGGGTGAGTTTCTTAAGGCAATTGTATTCTTTGGAAGCAGAGTCCCATTTTATGCCTTTCTGTTTTACATTTTCTGTCTACTTAAACTCTGCTACTGTTACAGATTCTGAACTAGTCCAGTTCTAGAGCTCTACTTTGGAGAAGAGGTAGGCACTCTCATCATCTATTGCTTTTGCTATTTGAACAGAGAGAACAGTTTGTGCTCCCAGTTTGGCCAAAATATAGTAGTAGTTTTCAAAAAACATATTTTTCCCCAAAGCTAGGAGAAGCATCCTAAAATTTTCAAGAGCATAGCCTTGAGTACACTTGTATTTTTCAGATCCGTACTTCACTCTGTTTAGTTGCAGATGAGATTTTGGCAATCCTACTTCTGGCCTGAAGTAGATTTGTGTTTTAACTACATCTACAGTCTAAATCCTATCCAGGTTTTTTTTTTTTTTTTTTGCCAGAACCAGTGGAAGTGGTTTTCTACTCATAAGGGGATCTTTTTGGGTAGAGTAGTTTTCCTTTGTATTTCTCTGTGCCCATCATTTTCTCTTTTCTATTAAATTATTTTCTCTGTTATTACAGGTTGTGTTGTTTGTAATTGCTTTCTACTGGAAAACTGCTTCGTGGTTTTCTCCCAATGTGTGGGTAAATAGATCATATGCTTCTGAATTAGAAAGTTATTTTTATGTTGACTTGTAAAGATTCTTTTCCTGAACTCCATGTGGTCCTCCTCACCTGAAAAGCAAAGACCCCTTCCATTCAAAATAGTTATTTATGCTGCTTGAAGTATTAGTAAATAACATTCACTCTTCCATTTCTAACACCCAGCATGGAGTCTAACACATCCTAGGGTCCCAATATTTGTTGAATAAATGCACGGAAGATATGCCTTCTGTTCTCAAGGTATTTGGAGTCAGATGGAAGAACTTACAGTTTAGAGTTGATGATCCCAGAAATTCCTGTCCTCACCTTGACCTTTTCCCTTAAACTTGCTGCAAGCTTATTCACGGGATGTTCCAGGATTATTTAACTTTTTGATGATGCTCAGCAATTCTAGCTAACATCTGGAGACAGTTCACAATAGGAGACAGGCGGACCAAGTCAATGCTCATGTTTCTTGTAGCTCCAGTATAATAAATTACTTCCTTGCAGTAACTAGAGGCAGACTCACACTCCAGTCTGTGATTGGTTACATGTTTCTGTTTCTGGTCTGAGATCCCTTCAGCCCTGTGCTCATGTACAAAGCCGATGCTCATGTACAAAGTGAAGATGATTGGCATGTCCAGAGTCCAGTAGTTGAAAAAGGCTTTGCATTGCATTCTCTCAGCTCTCCTTTTTCACGCATCCTCTCCAATTTTTTAAAAAGTCAAAAAATAACAGATGCTGGCAAGGTTGCAGAGAAAAGGGAACCCTTATCACGGTGGGAGTGTAAACTACTTCTTCTCTCTTCTCCTCCCCTCCCCTCCCAAGTAGACCCCACTGTCTGTTGTTTTCTTCTTTGTGTTCATAAGTTCTTATTTAGCTCCCCCATATAAGTGAGAACATGTGTATTTGGTTTTCTGTTCCTGCATTCATTTGCTAAGGATAATACCCTTCAGCTCCATCCATGTTCCGGCAAAAGACATTACTTGTTCTTTATGGCTCCTTTCTCAAACATCCACTCCTTAGGGGAAGGATGATCCAAAGTCATATTTATAGAGTTGTGCATCTCCAAAACCACCTCTTTTTTTCACCAAGGGAAGAAAATAGATATGTTCTAATTTCAAACACAGGTAATGTTTGAAATTAGAATTCAGATGTTCAGATGACTAAACTAGTGCTACTTCTATGATATTATAATACTTTTGAATATTTAGTGACATTAAGAAATATTTGATTGACTTAGTGATACTGATTATGGTACTTAATTATGACACTTGTGACCTAAATCAAGTTTCTGTCTTTTTCATGATGGCCAAAGCCTTCTAAGAATCTATCATTTTGACAATTCATCCTTGATCATTTCTTTCAGACTTTTACAGTTTGGCTTTTGTATCTATTGCTTTTACTCACACAGTAATTATCATTTAAACCGATAAACCCAATGGTTTTATTCACTGGGCTTCCTGAATTTTTCTGCAGTATTGTCCCTTGGATCTTTACATATATATATATTTTTTTAACTTTTATTTTAGGCTCAAGGGTACATGTGCAGGTTCATTATATAGGTAAATTGTATCTCATGGGGGTTTGATGTACAAATTATTTCACCACCCAAGTAATAAGCATAGCACCTGATAATAGTTTTTTTTATCATCTCCATCCTCCCACCTCTACCCTCAAGTAGGCCCCGAGATCTGTTGTTCTTTTCTTTGTGTCCATGCGTGCTCAGTGTTTAGCTCCCACTTGTAAGCTAACGTGTGGTATTTGATTTTCTGTTCCTGTGTTAGATTGCTCAGGATAATGACCTCCAGCTCCATCCATGTTGCTGCAAAGGACATGATTTTGTTCCTTTTTATGGCTGTGTAGTATTCCATGGTGTATATGTACCACATTTACTTTATCAAGTCTACCATTGATGGGCATTTAGGTTGATTCCATGTCTTTGCTATTGTGACCAATGCTGCGATAAACAAATGCATATGTGTGTCTTTATGGTAGTATAATTCCTTTGGGTGTAGACCCAATAATGGGATTGCTGGGTTGAATGGTACTTCTGTTTTAAGTTCTTGGAGAAATCACCAAACTGGTTTCCCTAATGGCTGATTTACATTCCCACCAGCAGTGTTTAAACGTTTTCTTTTCCCTGTAACCTTGCCAGCAACTGTTGTTTTTGACTTTTTAATAATAGTCCTTCTGACTGGTATGATATGTTACCTCATTGTGGTTTTGGTTTACATTTCTCTAATCAGTGATGTTGAGTTTTTTTCATATGCTTGTTGGTTGTGCGTATGTCTTCTTTTGAACAATGTCTATTCATGTCCTTTGTCTTTTTTTTTGTTTTGTTTTTTGTTTTTTTTTTTTTAGGCTTGGTACAAGTGAAGATTTGTTACATAAGTAAACATGTGTCATGGGGGTTTGTTGTACATATTATTTCATAACCCAAGTATTAAGCTCAATACCCAATAGTTACCTTTTCTGTTCTTCTCCCTCCTCCTACCCCCCCACTCAAGTAGACCCCACTGTCTGTTGTTTTCTCCTTCATGTTCATAGTTCTTATCATTTAGCTCCTACATATAAGTGAGAGCATGCATATTTGGTTTTCTCTTCCTGCATTAGTTTGTTAAGGATAATAGCCTCCAAATCTATCCATGTTCCTGCAAAAGACATGACTTGTTCTTTATGGCTGCATAGTATTCCATGGTGTACATGTACCATGTTTTCTTTATCCAGTCTGTCACTGATGGGCATTTAGGGTGACTCCATGTCTTTGCTCTTGTGAATAGTGCTGCCAAGAACATTCACTAGCATGTGTCTTTATGGTGGAATGATTTATATTCATCTGGGTATATACCCAGTAATGGGATTGCTGGGTCAAGTGGTAGTTCTGATTTTAGCTCTTTGAGGAATTAACATATTGATTTCCACAATGGTTGAAGTAATTTATACTCCCACCAACAGTGTATAAGGGTTCCCTTTTCTCTGCAACCTTACCAGCATCTGTTATTTTTTGACATTTTCGTAGTAGCCATTCTGACTGGTGTAAGATGGTATCTCATTGTGGTTTTGGATTGCATTTCTCTAATGATCAGTGCTCTTGAGCTTTTTTCATATGCTCATTGGCCACAAGTATGTTGTCTTTTGAGCATTGTGTATTCATGTCCTTTGCCCACTTTTCAATGTGGTTATTTTTCTCGTGTAAACTTAAGTTCCTTATAGATGCTGAATATTAGATCTTTGTCAGATGCATAGTTTGCAAATATTTTCTCCCATTCTGTATGTTGTTTATCATCTTGATAGTTTCTTTTGCTGTGCAGAAGTTCTTAAGATTAATTAGATCCCACTTGTCAATTTTTGCTTTTGTTGCAATTGCTTTTAGTGTCTTTGTCATGAAATCTGCCTGTTCCTATGTCCAGGAGGGTATTGCCTAGGTTGTCTTTCAGGGTTTTTATAGTTTTGTGTTCTACATGTAAGTATTTAACGCCTCTTGAGTTGATTTTTGCAAAAGGTATAAGGAAGGGGTCCTGCTTTAATCTTCTGCATATGGCTAGCCAGTTCTCCCACCACTATTTATTGAAAGGGAATCTTTTCCCCACTGCTTGTTTATGTCAGATTTGTCAAAGATCAGATGGTTGAGGATGTGTGGTCTTATTTCTGGGTTCTCTTTCTCTTCTATTGGTCTATGTGCCTTACCAGTACTATGCTGTTTTGGTTATTGTAGTCTTGTAGTATAATTTGAAGTCAGGTAATGTGATGCCTCTGGCTTTGTGTGTTTTGTCTAGGGTTGCTTTGGCTATTCGAGCTCTTTGATGGTTTCATACTTTTTTTTTTTTCGTTTTTTGAGACAGAGCAAAGCTCTGGAATACAGGCTGGAATACAGTGGCGCAATCTTGGCTCACTGCAACCTTTGCCGCCTTCCAGGTTCAAGCAGTTCTCCTGCCCTTAGCCTCCCAAGTATATGGGATTACAGATGTGCACTACCACACCCAGGTAAATTTTGAATTTTTAGTAGAGATGGGTTTTCACCATGTTGGCCGGGCTGGTCTTAAACTCCTGACGTCAGGTGATCTGCCTGCCTCAGCCTCCCAAAGTGCTAGGATTACAGGTGTGAGCCACCATGTCTGGCCATACGAATTTTAAAATAGTTTATTTATTTTTTTTTAGTTTTGTGAAGAATGTTGTAGATAGTTTGATAGGAATAGCATTGAATTTGTAAATTGTTTTGGGCAGTATAGCCATTTTAATGACATTGATTCTTCCTATCCATGAGCATGGGATGATTTTCCTTTTGTATGTGTCTTCTCTGATTTTTTTGAGCAACGTTTTGTAATTCTTATTGTAGAGATCTTTCACCTCCCTGATTAGCTGTGTTCTTAGATACTTTAGTTTCTTTGTGTGGCAATTGTGAATGGAGTTGCCTTTCGAATTTGGCTCTCAGTTTGGGTGTTGTTGGTATATAGGAATGCTAGTGATTTTTGTACATTGGTTTTGTATCCTGAAACTTTGCTGAAGTTGTTTATCAGCTGGAGGAGCTTTTGGGTGGAGACAATGGGGTTTTCTAGATATTGAATCATGTTGTCAAACAGATAGTTTGACTTCCTCTCTTCCTATTTGGATGCCCTTTTCTTAATTTCTGCTGCCTGATTGCTCTGGCTAGAACTTCGAATACTATGTTGAACAGAAGTGATGCGAGAGGTGAGTGGTGATCCTTGTCTTTTGCCAGTTTTCAAGTGGAATGATTCCAGCTTTTGTCAACTCAGTATAATGTTGGCTGTGAGTTTGTCATAGATGGCTTATTATTTTGAGGTATGCTCCCTCAATACCTAGGTTCTTGAGAGATTTTAACATGAAGGGGTGTTGAATCTTAGTGAAAGTCTTTCCTGCATCTGTTGAGATAATTATGTGTTTTTTTGTGTTTAGCTCTGTTTATGTGATGAATCACATTTATTGATTTGCATATGTTGAACCAACCTTGCTTGCTGGGGTGAAGCCTAGTTGATCATGGTGGATTAGCTTTTTAATGTGCTGCTGGATTCAGTTTGCAAGTATTTTGTTGAGGATTTTTTCATTGATGTTCATCAAGGATATTGGTCTGAAGTTATTTTGTTGTTGTTGTGTCTCTGCCAGGTTTTGGTATCAAGATGATGCTGGTCTCATAAATGAGTTAGGGAGGAGTCCTTCCTGAGTTTTTTGAAATAATTTCTGTAAGAATGGTACCAGCCCTTCTTTATATGTCTGGTAGAATTTGGCTGTAAATCCATCAGATTCCAGGCTTTTCTTGGTTGGTAGCTTTGCCTCCTTTTTAATGGGGTTGTTTTTTGCTTGTTAATTTGTATAAGTTCCTTACAGATTCTGGATATTAGACCTTTATTGAATACATAGTTTACAAATTTTTTTCCATTCTGTAGGTTGTATGTTTACCCTGTTGATAGTTTCTTTTGCTGTGCAGAAGCTGTTTAGTTTAGTTAGGACCCATTTGTCCATCTTTGTTTTCACCAGAATTGGTTTTGACATGTTTGTCATGAAACCTTTACCCTTTCTATGTCCAAAATGATATTGCCCAGGTTGTCTTCCATGGTTTTTATAGTTTGGGGTCTTACATTTAAGTCTTTAATCCATCTTAAGTTGACTTTTGTATGTCGTATAAGGAAGGGGTCCAGTTTCAATCTGCATATGGCTAGCCAGTTATCTTAGCATCGTTTATGGAATAGGGAGTCTTTTTCCCATTGCTTGTTTTTGTTGACTTTGTTAGATATAAGATGGTTGTAAGTGTGCAGCATTTATTTTTGGGCTCTCTGTTCTATTTCATTGGTCTATGTGTCCGTTTTTGTGCCAGTACCACGCTGTTTTGGTTACTGTAGCCTTGAGGTATAGTTTGAAGTCAGGTAACCTACCTCCTGCTTTTTTCTTTTTGCTTAGGATTGCCTTGGCTATTTGGGATCTTTTTTTGGTTCCCTATGAATTTTAAAGGAGTTTTGTCTGATTCTGTGAAGAATGTCATTGGTAACTTGATAGGAATGCAATGAATCTGTAAGTAGCTTTAGGTAGTGTGGCCATTTTAGCAATATTGATTCTTTCCAACTATGAGCACAAAATGTTTTCCATTTGTTTCTATCTGTTCTCTGATTCCTTTGAGCAGTGTTTTGTAATACTTATTGTAGAGATCTTTCACCCTCTGGTTAGCTGTATTCCTAGGTATCTTATTCTTTTTGTGACTATTGTGAATGGGATTGTGTTCTTGATTTAGCTGTCAGCTTGGATGTTTTTGGTGTATAGAAATGCTACTGACTTTTGTACACTGATTTTGTATCTTGAAACTTTGCTGATATTATTTATCATGGATCTTTACATATTTCTGTAGAGGAGATGATGCTCAATTTTCCTTTTTTAAAAGATAACATCAGGGACATTGCACTCCTTAGATGATACTTTTATATCTCTGGTAATTAATTTTTAAAAAACATTTTTTTTTCTTTTTTTAAAATTTTTATTATACTTCAAGTTCTAGGGTACATGTGCATAACGTGCAGGTTTGTTACATATGTATACTTGTGCCATGTTGGTGTGCTGCACCCATCAACTCGTCAGCACCCATCAATTCATCATTTATATCATGTATAACTCCCCAATGCAATCCCCCCCCCCCATAATAGGCCCCAGTGTGTGATGTTCCCCTTCCCGAGTCCAAGTGATCTCATTGTTCAGTTCCCACCTATGAGTGAGAACATGCGGTGTTTGGTTTTCTCTTCTTGTGATAGTTTGCTAAGAATGATGGTTTCCAGCTGCATCCATGTCCCTACAAAGGACGCAAACTCATCCTTTTTTATGGCTGCATAATATTCCATGGTGTATATGTGCCACATTTTCTTAATCCAGCCTGTCACAGATGGACATTTGGGTTGATTCCAAGTCTTTGCTATTGTGAATAGTGCCGCAATAAACATACGTGTGCATGTGTCTTTGTAGTAGAATAATTTATAATCCTTTGGGTATATACCCAGTAGTGGGATGGCTGGGTCATATGGTACATCTAGTTCTAGATCCTTGAGGAATTGCCATACTGTTTTCCATAATGGTTGAACTAGTTTACAATCCCACCAACAGTGTAAAAGTGTTCCTATTTCTCCACATCCTCTCCAACACCTGTTGTTTCCTGATTTTTTAATGATTGCCGTTCTAACTGGTGTGAGATGGTATCTCATTGTGGTTTTGATTTGCATTTCTCTGATGGCGAGTGATGATGAGCATTTTTTCATGTGTCTGTTGGCTGTATGAATGTCTTCTTTTGAGAAATGTCTGTTCATATCCTTTGCCCACTTTTTGATGGGGTTGTTTGTTTTTTTCTTGTATATTTGTTTGAGTTCTTTGTAGATTCTGGATATTAGCCCTTTGTCAGATGAGTAGATTGCAAAAATGTTCTCCCATTCTGTAGGTTGCCTGTTCACTCTGATGGTAGTTTCTTTTGCTGTGCAGAAGCTCTTTAGTTTAATTAGATCCCATTTGTCAATTTTGGCTTTTGCTGCTGTTGCTTTTGGTGTTTTAGACATGAAGTCCTTGCCCATGCCTATGTCCTGAATGGTACTACCTAGATTTTCTTCTAGGGTTTTTATGGTATTAGGTCTAACATTTAAGTCTCTAATCCATCTTGAATTAATTTTCGTATAAGGAGTAAGGAAAGGATCCAGTTTCAGCTTTCTACTTATGGCTAGCCAATTTTCCCAGCACCATTTATTTTAATTATTAAAAATTTTGAACTTATGTAGAAGTAGAAAAAAACAGTATAATGAAGCCCTATTTCCATGACCCAGCTTCAATAATGGTCATTGCTTTGTTATTCTGATTTTATCTATCTCCTCATACTTTATTTTTCAGGAGATTAAAGCAAGTCTCAGACTGCATATTATTTGAACTACAAATAATTCAGTATGTATCTCTAACACACAGAGACTTAAAAAACCCAGATGGCAGGGGGCGGAGCAAGATGGCCGAATAGGAACAACTCCAGTCTCCAACTCCCAGCGCGAGCGACACAGAAGACCGGTGATTTCTGCATTTTCAACTGAGGTACTGGGGTCATCTCACTAGGGAGTGCCGGACAATCGGTGCTGGTCAGCTGCTGCAGCCTGACCAGCGAGAGCTGAAGCAGGGCGAGGCATCGCCTCACCTGGAAGCGCAAGGGGGAAGGGGATCCGTTTTCCTAGCCAGGGGAACTGAGACACACAACACCTGGAAAATCGGGTAACTCCCACCCCAATACTGCGCTGTAAGCATACAGGCATTCCAGGAGAATATATCCCACACCTGGCCGGGAGGGTCCCACGCCCACGAAGCCTCCCTCACTGCTAACACAGCAGTCTGCCGCGATCTATCCGCAAGGCAGCAGCGAGGCTGGGGGAGGGGCGCCCGCCATTGCTGAGGCTTAAGTAGGTAAACAAAGCCGCTGGGAAGCTCGAACTGGGTGGAGCTCACAGCAGCTCAAGGAAGCCTGCCTGTCTCTGTAGTCTCCACCTCTGGGGACAGCGCACAGCTGAAGACCAACAGGGGAAGTAGCGGGAGCCGGTGCAGACGCGAACGACTCTGTCTGACAGCTTTGGGGAGAGCCGCGGATCTCCCAACGCGGAGGTTGAGATCTGAGAACGGACAGACTGCCTGCTCAGGTGTGTCCCTGACCCCTGAGTAGCCTAGCTGGGAGAAATCCCCCACTAGGGGCAGTCTGACACCCCACACCTCACAGGGTGGAGTACACCCCTGAGAGGACACTTCCAAAGGAAGAATCAGACAGGTACACTCGCTGTTCAGCAATATTCTATCTTCGGCAACCTCTGCTGCTGATACCCAGGCAAACAGGGTCTGGAGTGGACCTCAAGCAATCTCCAACAGACCAACAGAGAGTCCTTCTGACTGTCAGAAGGAAAACTATCAAACAGGAAGGACACCTATACCAAAACCCCATCAGTTCGTCACCACCATCAAAGACCAGAGACAGATAAAACCACAAAGATGGGGAAGAAGCAGGGCAGAAAAGCTGGAAATTCAAAAAATAAGAGCGCATCTCCCCCTGCAAAGGAGCGCAGCCCATCACCAGCAACGGATCAAAGCTGGTCAGAGAATGACTTGGACGAGAGGAGAGAAGAAGGCTTCAGTCCATCAAACTTATCAGAGCTAAAGGAGGAATTACGTACCCAGCGCAAAGAAACTAAAAATCTTGAAAAAAGAGTGGAAGAATTGACAGCTAGACTCATTAATGCAGAGAAGATCATAAACGAAATGACAGAGATGAAAACCATGACACGAGAAATACGTGACAAATGCACAAGCTTCAGTAACCGACTCGATCAACTGGAAGAAAGAGTATCAGCGATTGAAGATCAAATGAATGAAATGAAGCGAGAAGAGAAACCAAAAGAAAAAAGAAGAAAAAGAAATGAGCAAAGCCTGCAAGAAGTATGGGATTACGTAAAAAGACCAAATCTACGTCTGATTGGGGTGCCTGAAAGTGAGGGGGAAAATGGAACCAAGTTGGAAAACACTCTTCAGGATATCATCCAGGAGAACTTCCCCAACCTAGTAGGGCAGGCCAACATTCAAATTCAGGAAATACAGAGAACGCCACAAAGATACTCCTCCAGAAGAGCAACTCCAAGACACATAATTGCCAGATTCACCAAAGTTGAAATGAAGGAAAAAATCTTAAGGGCAGCCAGAGAGAAAGGTCGGGTCACCCACAAAGGGAAGCCCATCAGACTAACAGCAGATCTCTCGGCAGAAACTCTACAAGCCAGAAGAGAGTGGGGGCCAATATTCAACGTTCTTAAAGAAAAGAATTTTCAACCCAGAATTTCATATCCAGCCAAACTAAGTTTCATAAGTGAAGGAGAAATAAAATCCTTTACAGATAAGCAAATGCTTAGAGATTTTGTCACCACCAGGCCTGCCTTACAAGAGACCCTGAAGGAAGCCCTAAACATGGAAAGGAACAACCGGTACCAGCCATCGCAAAAACTTGGCAAAATGTAAAGACCATCGAGGCTAGGAAGAAACTGCATCAACTAACGAGCAAAATAACCAGTTAATATCATAATGGCAGGATCAAGTTCACACATAACAATATTAACCTTAAATGTTAATGGACTAAATGCTCCAATTAAAAGACACAGACTGGCAAACTGGATAAAGAGTCAAGACCCATCAGTCTGCTGTATTCAGGAGACCCATCTCACATGCAGAGACATACATAGGCTCAAAATAAAGGGATGGAGGAAGATCTACCAAGCAAATGGAGAACAAAAAAAAGCAGGGGTTGCAATCCTAGTCTCTGATAAAACAGACTTTAAACCATCAAAGATCAAAAGAGACAAAGAAGGCCATTACATAATGGTAAAGGGATCAATTCAACAGGAAGAGCTAACTCTCCTAAATATATATGCACCCAATACAGGAGCACCCAGATTCATAAAGCAAGTCCTTAGAGACTTACAAAGAGACTTAGACTCCCATACAATAATAATGGGGGACTTCAACACTCCGCTGTCAACATTAGACAGATCAACGAGACAGAAAGTTAACAAGGATATCCAGGAATTGAACTCATTTCTGCACCAAGCGGACCTAATAGACATCTACAGAACTCTCCACCCCAAATCAACAGAATATACATTCTTCTCAGCACCACATCGCACTTATTCCAAAATTGACCACATAATTGGAAGTAAAGTACTCCTCAGCAAATGTAAAAGAACAAAAATTATAACAAACTGTCTCTCAGACCACAGTGCAATCAAACTAGAACTCAGGACTAAGAAACTCAATCAAAACCGCTCAACTACATGGAAACTGAACAACCTGCTCCTGAATGACTACTGGGTACATAACGAAATGAAAGCGGAAATAAAGATGTTCTTTGAAACCAATGAGAACAAAGATACAACATACCAGAATCTCTGGGACACATTTAAAGCAGTGTGTAGAGGGAAATTTATAGCACTAAATGCCCACAAGAGAAAGCAGGAAAGATCTAAAATTGACACTCTAACATCACAATTAAAAGAACTAGAGAGGCAAGAGCAAACACATTCAAAAGCTAGCAGAAGGCAAGAAATAACTAAGATCAGAGCAGAACTGAAGGAGATAGAGACACAAAAATCCCTCCAAAAAATCAATGAATCCAGGAGTTGGTTTTTTGAAAAGATCAACAAAATTGACAGACCGCTAGCAAGGCTAATAAAGAAAAAAAGAGAGAGGAATCAAATAGATGCAATAAAAAATGATAAAGGGGATATCACCACTGACCCCACAGAAATACAAACTACCATCAGAGAATACTATAAACGCCTCTACGCAAATCAACTAGAAAATCTAGAAGAAATGGATAATTTCCTGGACACTTACACTCTCCCAAGGCTAAACCAGGAAGAAGTTGAATCCCTGAATAGACCAATAGCAGGCTCTGAAATTGAGGCAACAATTAATAGCCTACCCACCAAAAAGAGTCCAGGACCAGATGGATTCACAGCTGAATTCTACCAGAGGTACAAGGAGGAGCTGGTACCATTCCTTCTGAAACTATTCCAATCAATAGAAAAAGAGGGAATCCTCCCTAACTCATTTTATGAGGCCAACATCATCCTGATACCAAAGCCTGGCAGAGACACAACAAAAAAAGAGAATTTTAGACCAATATCCCTGATGAACATTGATGCAAAAATCCTCAATAAAATACTGGCAAACCGGATTCAGCAGCACATCAAAAAGCTTATCCACCATGATCAAGTGGGCTTCATCCCTGGGATGCAAGGCTGGTTCAACATTCGCAAATCAATAAACGTAACCCAGCATATAAACAGAACCAAAGACAAGAACCACATGATTGTCTCAATAGATGCAGAAAAGGCTTTTGACAAAATTCAACAGCCCTTCATGCTAAAAACGCTCAATAAATTCGGTATTGATGGAACGTACCTCAAAATAATAAGAGCTATTTATGACAAACCCACAGCTAATATCATACTGAATGGGCAAAAACTGGAAAAATTCCCTTTGAAAACTGGCACAAGACAGGGATGCCCTCTCTCACCACTCCTATTCAACATAGTGTTGGAAGTTCTGGCTAGGGCAATCAGGCAAGAGAAAGAAATCAAGGGTATCCAGTTAGGAAAAGAAGAAGTCAAATTGTCCCTGTTTGCAGATGACATGATTGTATATTTAGAAAACCCCATCGTCTCAGCCCAAAATCTCCTTAAGCTGATAAGCAACTTCAGCAAAGTCTCAGGATACAAAATTAATGTGCAAAAATCACAAGCATTCTTATACACCAGCAACAGACAAGCAGAGAGCCAAATCAGGAATGAACTTCCATTCACAATTGCTTCAAAGAGAATAAAATACCTAGGAATCCAGCTTACAAGGGATGTAAAGGACCTCTTCAAGGAGAACTACAAACCACTGCTCAGTGAAATCAAAGAGGACACAAACAAATGGAAGAACATACCATGCTCATGGATAGGAAGAATCAATATCGTGAAAATGGCCATACTCCCCAAGGTTATTTATAGATTCAATGCCATCCCCATCAAGCTACCAATGACTTTCTTCACGGAATTGGAAAAAACTGCTTTAAAGTTCATATGGAACCAAAAAAGAGCCCGCATTGCCAAGACAATCCTAAGTCAAAAGGACAAAGCTGGAGGCGTCACGCTACCTGACTTCAAACTATACTACAAGGCTACAGTAACCAAAACAGCATGGTACTGGTACCAAAACAGAGATATAGACCAATGGAACAGAACAGAGTCCTCAGAAATAATACCGCACATCTACAGCCATCTGATCTTTGACAAACCTGAGAGAAACAAGAAATGGGGAAAGGATTCCCTATTTAATAAATGGTGCTGGGAAAATTGGCTAGCCATAAGTAGAAAGCTGAAACTGGATCCTTTCCTTACCCCTTATACGAAGATTAATTCAAGATGGATTAGAGACTTAAATGTTAGACCTAATACCATAAAAACCCTAGAAGAAAATCTAGGTAGTACCATTCAGGACATAGGCATGGGCAAGGACTTCATGTCTAAAACACCAAAAGCAACGGCAGCAAAAGCCATAATTGACAAATGGGATCTAATTAAACTAAAGAGCTTTTGCACAGCAAAAGAAACTACCATCAGAGTGAACAGGCAACCTACAGAATGGGAGAAAATTTTTGCAACCTACTCATCTGACAAAGGGCTAATATCCAGAATCTACAAAGAACTCAAACAAATATACGAGAAAAAAACAAACAACCCCATCAAAAAGTGGGGAAAGGATATGAACAGACATTTCTCAAAAGAAGATATTCATACAGCCAACAGACACATGAAAAAATGCTCATCATCACTGGCCATCAGAGAAATGCAAATCAAAACCACAATGAGATACCATCTCACACCAGTTAGAATGGCAATCATTAAGAAGTCAGGAAACAACAGGTGTTGGAGAGGATGTGGAGAAATAGGAACACTTTTACACTGTTGGTGGGATTGTAAACTAGTTCAACCATTATGGAAAACAGTATGGCAATTCCTCAAGGATCTAGAACTAGATGTACCATATGACCCAGCCATCCCACTACTGGGTATATACCCAAAGGATTATAAATTAGTCTACTACAAAGACACATGTACACGTATGCTTATTGCGGCACTATTCACAATAGCAAAGACTTGGAATCAACCCAAATGTCCATCTGTGACAGACTGGATTAAGAAAATGTGGCACATATACACCATGGAATACTATGCAGCCATAAAAAAGGATGAGTTTGCGTCCTTTGTAGGGACATGGATGCAGCTGGAAACCATCATTCTTAGCAAACTATCACAAGAAGAGAAAACCAAACACCGCATGTTCTCACTCATAGGTGGGAACTGAACAATGAGATCACTTGGACTCGGGAAGGGGAACATCACACACTGGGGTCTATCATGGGGAGGGGGGAGGGGGGAGGAGGGAGGGATTGCATTGGGGAGTTATACATGATATAAATGATGAATTGATGGGTGCTGACGAGTTGATGGGTGCAGCACACCAACATGGCATAAGTATACATATGTAACAAACCTGCACGTTATGCACATGTACCCTAGAACTTAAAGTATAATTAAAAAAAAAAAAAAAAAAAAAAAACCCAGATGGCATTGGCACACCTAAGGATTAATGGTTATTTCTTGGAATCGTCCAGGAATTTGTCTGTGTTCAATTTCCCTGTTTTTGTCATCTATTTTGGAGTATGAATCATTTTTGTATTAGGATTTTCCTCATACTGGATATGGCTGTCTGAATTTGGGGGTCTTCAACATGCCCTGTCCCCTAAATTTTCTGTAAACTGATAATTAGATCTAGAGCAGCACTGTCCAAAAGAGGTATGATGCAAGTCACATATGTAATTAAAGTTTTGTAGATATTGGTAAATTCCCTTCCATACGGGCTGTACTGTTGTGCATTTCCTCCATTAATGTATGAAAGTGGACTTTCCTAAAAGCCTTGAAATCAGTACACTGACCTGTCAAGCATAGGGACTTTTGTTAGTTTGATTTATAAGAAATAGTATCTCAGTGTAGTTTTAACTTACACTACTTATCAAGATCCAGGTTAAGCATCTTTTCATGTTTAAGGGCTATTTCCATTTCTTCGGTGGACTCTCCATATCTTTTGCCCATTTTATATTGAATTGTTGATTTTTTTATTCTGTTTTTTTTTTTTTCTTTTTTTTGAGACGGTCTCACTTTTTCACTCAGGCTGGAGTGCAGTTGTGTGATCTTGGCTCACTGCAGCCTTGACCTGGGCTCAAGTGATCCTCCCACCTCAGCCCCCGCCAAATAGCTGGGACTACAGGCATGTAATCACCATGCCTGGCTAAAGATTTTACTATAAATATAAATTGTAAATATTTTTTCACAGACCCTTTTTACCTTTTCTTCTGGCTTTTTCTTCTTCTCCATCTCACATGTGCTCCGTGTTTCTGCTGTTACACCTCTTATCGTTGCTCTTTCCACCTGATTCCTCATTAGCTCATCCATGTCAGGAACTCAACACACTGATAGCTAAATTGTGGGCACTTCAAGAATGGGACTCATGTTATATTAATTTTTGTATTTCTAGCACCTGATGCAGTGGCTAACTCATGTGAGACATTCAGTGGTTCATTGTTTTCATTTCTAGGCTGTGATACTCAAATATTACACCTTTAACTTCTACTTGTATATCTTTATGTTGTTCTTGCCACCTAGAATTTCCTTCTACTTTTCTAGGTCTGAACCTACTGACATCTGATCCATCTTTTAAGGCTCATCTCTTGTGCCCCTTCCTCTGTGAAGGCTTTTCTGACATCTCCAACTGCGTGTGGATCCTGTCTTTGAAATGTTTTCCACATTGTATCCTCTTTTGATACTTACCATGGGACCTCTTCCTCATATGTACATCTTTTGCAGAGATTAGCACATGGGCTGCAATTAAAACAGATTTGTTGAATTAAAACTAAATCTAAGTGAAGATCTTTATCCATTTTATGTATTTAAGTCTTATCTTTCCCATCTAAGTTCTCATAAGTTTCTTAAAGACACATCAAATTAGACTCAGACTGGAAATATTTAAAGACTCAATTAACACCTTATTAAATCAAAATTAACTTGTTTTAAAAATAGACTGTAATAACTAGTGTAAGTTGCAGGACTGATGGGCATTATTTTAGAGATGAGAATCTATATGATATAGCTGGAAAAGAAATGCTTTCTAGCCAAGCTAAGCCATAACTAGCAGATAAGCAATTAACCTAAGAAGCTTATCCCTGGGTAAGTTACTTCAGCAGTCTGAAGCTATATATAAAAAAATAAATTTAAAATTTTATTTTTTAGCGATGGGAGCGGGTCTCACTATCTGGTCTTGAACTCCTGGGCTCAAGCGATCCCATTCGCCTTGGCCTCCCAGAGTGCTGGGATTACAGGCGTGAGCTGCTGTGCCTGGCCTTTCTTTAACTTTTTAGAGAGTAGCTACAAAATTCTTTTCAAAATACTGAGTTACTCATACCGCTCAGTTTAAAGAATATTATTCTTCATTAGGCTGTGTAAGCCTCCTTGTTTTAATTACTCATTTAATTATGCTTTATCTAGAACCCCACCTCCATTCCTGCCTATCCTGTAATATTTACTTGAATGTGTTCGGTATATATCTTCAGGTATTCATGTATCCTTATAAAATATAAAGTGTTTTGCATGACTTTGGGTTTGATTGTATGACTGTTTTGACCAGCAGAATAAGGGAGAAGTGACAGTATACCAGATTTGAGTGTAGCTCTTAAAAGACCTCGCGTGCTTTTATTTACTAGTTGTGCTGTTGCTGTCACCAAGAGATGTACGTGCCAATGCTATCCTGCTGGTCCTGGGAGGACCATGACCACTGCTTGCAGACTGTTGATTATAAAACTCTAATCTTATTTCTGAAGATATTTTGCTTGCTGCAATGATCTTGGATATCAGTAAATATGGCCTGTAAATAATATAACAGGATTCTGTGGAAATACCGTCATTAAAACAGATTAGGGATCTATTAAAAGTGCAGATCCTTTGTCTCATTAGTGATTTTGAGTCAGAAATTCTATGGTGGGGCCCAGGAATAAGCATTTTCAAAGGCATAGCCAGCAACTCAGATGAAGATGATTCTTGGACCACACTGACAAATACTGGTTCTCTTTTCTTCCCTATAATATAATGTAGTAGATATACAGGTATAGGAAACTTATCTTTCTCCTATTTATTGCCGATCTGTCTTGCTCATATTTCTCAAACATGTTAACTTTTAAACATTCGATGAATATGTTTAAGAACATATAAATGAATACACTGACACTTTATAAGGGATGGTTTCTTCAAGATGGCAGTTCACCAATAATCTCAACTACTATTTCTACAGATTGAGTGTATCTGTTTCAAATTCTTCTGTAACAAAGAAATCTGTTCTTCTTTTAAGTCACTAAACAAAGCCTACCTTGATTAGCCCATTGAAATTAACATTGCTAGTCTATGTGTAGATAAAAGACTAGATAATGTGACTCTACAGTTGCTTAAAGCCTCTTTGTCTTGAATTATGTACTTGTCTCATCTATTTGGTCACAGGACCCAAGAGTCCACGGCATTGAAGTTTCCTGATATAATGCCTTTGTCATTTGGGAAGGGGTAACACATTTTCTTTTAATGGTCATTGATACCTTTGGTTGAAATGTTGTTTTCAGATTTTTAGCCAGTTACCTAACAAGGACTTAGAGAATGAATAGTTTTGATGACCAGATAGGGGACAAGAAATACCAGGGGTATGTATCATTTTACAGGATGGGCCTAATATTATGTTTACCTGCACAAACTGGGCAAAGGCAGAGCTTATAGGAAAGGGGCCTGGGTGGTCCTTTGGACATACTTTTACTCTGAATTATTTTCCTAGGAAAAGGAAAAGAAGGTTTCATTTATAATGGTGGTCCTTCCTATTTTTTTAATAATGAATCTTTATGTCTTGTTAAATAGTGCTACATATACTTTTTTAAAGTTGAAGGCTTTAAGTCAAGAAATGGTCTTTAGGTGATAATTGCTGGTTTAATGCTAAAATTAAAATAAGGACCCAATAATTTTGCAGGGAAGCATGCCTCATTTGCATATTGATTAAAAAGTATCTGAAGATTGGGGCTAGAGTTTCTTGAACAAATAAGCTTTGCATATAGATCATATATATTTTTTCTGCTTAGAGTTGGGAAATATTATTTGCCTGGGAAGGATTTAGAGTGGCTGGAGGGAGAACTGATAATTTATAACGTTCTTCTTAGTGAATTTCAAATAGCCTTCGTAGCTGTGTTGTGTGCACACTAGCATGTACCCAGGTGTGTATATAGTGGATGGATGTTTATACTTATATTTTTCTGTAAAGCTAAAAACAAAAGTTTTCCCCAAACCTGCTTTTAAATGTTTAGCAACATTGATTTTTTTTGTTACAATTAAATTGTTTGTACATATCCAGGGGTTATTGTCATTGCCTTCAGTCTTGAACATCTGTAAGGTTTCGTTATGTTTTGTTTTTGTTTTACCCTTTGCACCTGGTCTTTGGAATTATAACCATATGGTATCTGATAAGACCTGCTCAGGACAGTATGAAGGATTTCTTTGTGAGATTGGAGGATTTCCTTTGTTGTCATTCTTTTTGTGTGTGTGTGTGTGTGTGTGTGTGTGTGTGTGTGTGTGTGTCACATATCAAATATTTTCGCTTGTCACTTGTGATTTTTCATCTTTTTGATCATATCATTAATGCTATCTAACATTTTATTTAGGACCATATTATGCTCACAGCTGTCACAAATGTGATTAGGATTTTGAGGTGGAAGCTGATTTGATTTTTTTGAATTTTGCTTTCTATCCACACTGCCAGTTCATTAAAAAGAAAAAAATAGTGGAGTGTTCAGCTGGGTCCCAAGAGCACCAAGTTGCTTAAATAATATGATTTTATAGTGATTAAGGTGCAATTTTCAGCAAGCAATCAATGTCATTGCCAAGTGCTAATCTTTATACAATGTCACTTGTTTGAAGCACTAAACATCCTTTATGAGCCATCTCTTAAAAGTTAGGTGTCAGTGTCAACTGCTTTTGAGAGATTGCTACAAGTTTATCCCTTGACATTATTTTCAAAATGGTACAATAGAATATATAGTTGGAGCTACATGGGGATCTCATTTTGATGGAAAAATAGGATATCAAATATATTAGCTACCTAAGAGGGTCCCTCCCCAGGTGTAGCTGGCTTTGTATCACTGTTTCTATTTCATTGTTAGTGTGATGGGAGTGAAAGAAGAAGGAATGGGTATGTTTTAGCTCTTTTTTGACCAGATCTTATTCAAAAGGCATTTGAACATAAAGAATTATGTGTAACAATCATTGATAGTATATTATTTTATTAGCACAAGGTTATAAAGTATGGGGTATATGTAATAAAAATATTAACTATTTAAATATATTTAAATATACATATTTAATAAAAATATATCACATACTTTATAACTTAAATATCTTAACTTCCTTGATCCTTTGGTTCAGGAGTAGGCAAGCTATAGCCTATGGGCTAAATACTACTTACGGCCTGTTTTGTAAATGAGGTTTTTGTGGAGCACAACCATAGCCTGTATTTGTGTATTGTCTATCACAGCTTCATACCACAATAGCAGAGTTCAGTATGATGCACAAAACCTAAAATATTTACTATCTGGCCCTTTGCAGAAAAAGTTGGCCAACCCTCACTTTGGTTGAATCCAGTATCCTAGTAGTGTAGCCTTGTTGGAGTATTTGCTCATTTTGATAGTTGTATTTGGAAACATTGATGAAAAATATTTACCATTTATTCCACACTTTGTGTCCTTGAACACAGACTTTATTTCTGGAATGAATTTTAGTCCTAGGATTTGTTGAGTCTGTGAAGAGGTTGTCTTTACTCTATGTTGTGTGTCAGTATCTGATGATCCTACACAGAGGGCAGAAGGACAATCGTGTAAATTCTGTGGTGTATATGTATGTGTGAGAGAAGGAGAGGAAAAACATGTTTCTTTTGAGTTTCTGTAAGTTTCCTTTTAGTAATTTATGTTGGCTGTTTTACCCTTCAGTTTCTTGCTAGATTAAAATCTGCTTTCCATGCCTGGCTGTCATGTTGACTGAAGTCAACGTTTAGAAAATGGGGACAGTTGTCATTTACTAAATACTAAAACTTGTTTGTTTTTACCCATGTATGCATGTCCTGTCCAAGGTAACAAATCAGGACAGCAGAAGAGCTTGTGATGAAAATGGAAAGTGCCCTACTCTAGCCCCCGACTCCCAGGCTCCTTTCCACTGGCACCTCTTTTAACCATGAAAACATGTTTTTCCGAATAAAATTGAAGTTTGTAGTTATCCAAACAAAATTTGTCAACCACTATTTTTTGATTTCATGACCTTGAACAATTTCTACTTACTTTCTATTATGGAAGATGAGGATTTTTTTCACTTGCCCTCTGTGTGCATCTCCTGCTCCTAACATGGTTAATCATTATTTTCAGCTCTATTATTGGTTCTCTCCATAACTTTAAAAAACGTATCAATAATTCTATTTCTTTTTTCCCTTTAGTTAATTAACTCGATTTTGCTCTAAGGTGGAAAATTAGTGTCTCTACCCTTTCCTCTGCTGCTGCTTTGTTTTTCTCTTCCCATTTTCCTTCAATTTAGTTTTTGCTTCTGTATTGTCAAGGTTGATAACATTTACATTCTGTTCTGCAATTACAACCATACTTTCTGTGCTTTCTGCCTATGTTTCTTGCCTTTGAGGCAAGTAAAAATCAATCTTTATATTACTATGGGTATATAATTATTTTTTACTGCCAAGACATGTAGTGTGCTATGATTCTATTTCTTTTCCTTTTGAATTCCCTTACATCTCACCCACCCCCAGGCCATTCATCAGAGTAAAATGAAATTCTTTATTTTGTATCTGTTTTTCTTTTATAGTAGTTCTCTTAATCAGATGCTGACCAACCTGGTTTGATTTTATATGCCTCTTTTCTTTTTGCACATACTTTCAATTTCTTTGTTCTTTCTGTTTTATATTATGAAAGATTCTTCAGCTTTATTTTTGATCCACCTTCTTGCATTGAAAAATTTTGGCGGTTGATCCTCCTGCCCATTTTACTTGCTCTTTTTGGAGAATTCCATGATTAACAGCACTTTTCACTTCAGTCCTCTCTTCCGATGATGGCTTGGCTTGAGTGACGGCTCCCTCTGCTTTCCTGTAGATTTTATACTCAGCTATCCGGAAACCTGCATCTGGCCCATTGATGTCTCATATGTTCTCAGTGCTTCTATGAATTTACTTCCTTGAGTCCTTTTTAACTGCAGCGTTTTACAGGAGAAGAGGCAAAGGCATATGCTAAACCTACCATCTTGAACTTTATTACTTTGACTTCATATTTCACTGTGTTTTTTCCTTCCTTTGAGAAGCCCAGGCCACAGCACAATTTAAAATAAATGCCAACATGTTTACCCCACACATTTAAATTAATTTTCCTTTATTCTTTCAAGAAAGCTAACCACTGTTTCTGAAATATTTGGTCCTAACTGAGGTTCTTATAAATGCAGTAAACACACATTTTAATTTTACTTTGTATGTTTTTTTCAAGCCAGTTTTATTTTGAACTTTTCTGTGTGCTTACGTATTATTTGAATTCAAAGTTTTAAAGTTTGAGATCCTATATTATTTTTAACATCTATGCTTAAATTATAACCATAAGTCTATAGGTTTCACATGCATTCAATTAATTATATAGTTTTTGTAAAGACAGTTTAAGCTCAAGCCCACTTTTCTCCCCTCTTTTTCTCATTGTGATTTGCTTTTCTAATGAATTTCCCTTTTGACATGTTTTTGTATTTACATATAATTTAGCAGTTCTTTCTCTCAAGAAGCTTTAAGCACAAAATCGTACATTTTTCCCCATCCTGATTTTTAGGTGAGAAGATATTTTATGTGTGGGTAGAGATTGCCTACTATTTTTCTTATTAGATGTCTTCTCAAATTCTTTTTGAAATGTTACTGCCATGGACCGAATTGTGTGTCCCCTACCCCCTGTCTTCCTCACATATTGAAGCCCTAACACCCAATTGTTACTGTTTTGGAGACAGGACCTTTATGGAAGTAGTTAAGGTTAAGTGAGGTCATAAGTGTTGGGCCATGAGATGATAGAATTAGTGTCCTTATGGGAAGAGAAACTAGAGTGCACTTGCACTTGCTCTCTCTTGTTCTCTCTTGCTCTCTCCTGCTCTCTCTCCCTTCTTCCCCCACCTCCCTGCCTTGTGAGAACACAGAGAAAAAGCAGCCTTTTGGAAGTCTGGAAGAAAGCCCTCACCAGGAACTGAATTTGCTACTACCTTGATATTGGACTTCCCAGTCTTCAGAACTATAAGGAAATAAATTTCTGTTGTTTAAGCCACTCAGTCTTTGGTATTTTGTTATGTTAGCCCAAGTTGGCTCAACAGGTACCTACTGAGGTATTGAATTGTTTTCCACTTCTCCATACCTTCCTATTGCATAGGTTCTGATATAACTAGCCTAACTGGTTTATTGAATGGGCTGAACTGGCTCAGGAATGGCTTTTCTTCTCTTATCACACTGTCTTGGAGAAAGTTCTTTTGGATCTCTCTCGCTCTTCACTATCTGGGAAGAATCTATAGATTTCTGGTCTATTTCAGCTAAAAAATAGTCTGGTTTTAAAGTGACAGTCTAGTTCAATCTCAAACCTCAGTTTTCCATCCAGTTTGAAGAACTTGACTACCTCTCCTGCTACAGGACTGACTAGGAGAACGGAGTATGGTCTGTTTCTTTGCATTCTGTGCTCTCCAGTCCTTCCCCGTGTGCTCTGCCAATGGCTCCCACAGGGTCCGTGGTATGGGGAAGGTGGGTTTAGAGGAAAGTCGACAAAGATTGATATTACTGATCCTGCTATAATCTGGCCCATGATGCCTACTGTCATGACAAGTATTCAAACAGTGGTCCCCTCTCCCCTCTTCCACCCTCTGCCTTTCCTCGTATGAGTTAGTGCACATGCTCCAGTGATATCCCTGCCCCTACCAGTATACCTATAGGTTCTTCCTGCTGGGGAGCACTTTTCCAGTAGGCAGTTTTCTTAGTTGGGGCCTTTTTATTTATTGACTACTTTAGTTTTTATTTCTATAGGTTTTTGGGGAAGAGGTGGTATTTGGTTACATGAGTAAGTTCTTAAGTGGTGATTCATGAGATTTTGGTGCACATCACCCAAGCAGTATACATTGAACCCAATTTGTAGTCTTTTATCCTTCACCTGCCTCCTACCCTTTCCCTTGAGTCCTCAAAGTCCGTTGTATCATTCTTGTGCTTTTGCATCCTCACAGCTTAGCTCCCACTCATGAGTGAGAACATATGATGTTTGGTTTTCTATTCCTGAATAGAACAGTAAGTCTCCAGTCCCATCCAGGTTGCTGTGAATGTCATTAATTCATTTCTTTTTAAGGCTGAGTAGTATTCCATTGTGTGTGTGCATATATGTATATCACAGTTTCTTTATCCACTTGTTCATTGACAGGCATTTGGGCTGGTTCCACATTTTTGCAATTGCGAATTGTGCTGATATAAACATGTATGCAAGTATCTTTTTCATGTAATGACTTCTTTTCCTCTGGGTAGATACCCATTAGTGAGATTGCTGGATCAAATGGTAGTTCTACTTTTAGTTCTTTATGATCTCTCCACACTGTTTTCCAAAGTGATTGTACTGGTTTACATTCCCACTAGCAGTATAGAAGTCTTCCCTTTTGACTACATCCACGCCAACATCTATTGTTTTTAGAGTTTTTGATCATGGCCATTTTTTTAGGAGTGAGGTGGTATTGCATTGTGGTTTTGATTTGCATTTCCCTGATCATTAGTGACGTTGAGCACTTTTCATATGTTTGTTGGCCATTTGTATATTTCGTTTTGAGTATTGTCTAGTCATGTCCTTAGCCCACTTTTTCATGAGATTGTTTTTTTCTTGCTAATTTGTTGGAGTTCCTTGTAGATTCTGGATATCAGTCCTTTGTCAGATGTATAGATTGTGAAGATTTTCTCCCACACTGTGTTGTCTGTTTACTCTGCTGACTGTTCCTTTTGCTGTGCAGAAGTGCTTTAGCTTAATTAAGTGCTACTTATTTGTCTTTGTTTTGGTTGCATTTGCTTTTGGGTTCTTGGTCATGAATCTTTGCTTAAGCCAATGTCTAGAAGGGTTTTTCCAGTGTTCAAGAATTTATATAGTTTCAGATCTTAGATTTAAGTCCTTGATCCATCTTGAGTTGATTTTGTATAAGATGAGAGATGGGGATCCAGTTTCATTCTTCTACATGTGGCTTGCCAATTATCCCAGCACCATTTGTTGAATAGGCATCTTTTCCCCACTTTATGTTTTTGTTTGCTTTGTCGAAGATCACTTGACTGTAAGTATGTGGGTTTATTTCTGGTTCTCTCTTTTGTTCAATTGCTCTATATGCCTATTTTTATACCAGTACCATGCTGTTTTGGTGACCATGGCCTTATAGTATAGTTTGAAGTCAGGTAATGTGATGCCTTCAAAATTGTTCTTTATGCTTAGTCTTGTTTTGGCTATGTGGGGTGATTCTATATGAATTTTAGAATTTTATTTTATTTTATTTTTTTAGTTCTATGAAGAATGATGGTGGTATTTTGATGGGAATTGGATTGAATTTGTAGATTGCTTTTGGCAGTGTGGTCATTTTCACAATATTGATTCTACCCATCCATGAGCATGGGGTATATTTCCATTTGTCTGTGTCGTCTGATTTCTTTTAGCAGTGTTTGTAGTTTTCTCTGCAGAGGTCTTTCACCTCCTTGGTTAGGTATATTCCTAATTATTTTATTTTTTGGAGCTATTGTAAAAGAGGTTGAGTTCTTGATTTGATTCTCAGCTTGGTCACTGTTGGCGTATAGCAGAACTACTGATTTGGGTACATCAATTTTGTATCCTGAAATGTTGCTGAATTCATTTATTAGTTCTAGGAGCTTTATTGGAGGAGTCTTCAGGGTTTTCTAGGTATACAATCATATCAGCAAACACACAGTGTGACTTCCTCTTTACCAATTTGGATGCCCTTTCTTTCTTTCTCTTGTTTGATTGCTTTGGCTAGGACTTCCAGTACTATGTTAAATAGAAGTGGTGAGAGTGAGCATCCTTGTCTTGTTCCAGTTCTCAGAGGAAACATTTTCAACTTTTCCCAGTTCAGTATTATGTTGGCTGTGGGTTTGTCATAGATGGTTTTTATTACATTGAGGTATGTCCCTTGTATGCCGATTCTGCTGAGGGTTTTAAACATAAAAAGATGCTGGACTTTGTCAAATGCTTTTTCTGCACTTATTGAGATGATGTGATTTTTGCTTTTAATTCTGTTTAGGTGGTGTATCACATTTATTGACTTGCATATGTTAAACCATCCCTGCATCCCTAGTATGAAGCCCACTTGATCATCTAGATTATCTTTTTGATATGCTGTTAAATTCGGTTAGCTAGTATTTTATTAAGGATTTTTGCATGTGTGTTCATCAGGGATATTGTTCTGGAGCTTTCTTTTTTTGTTATGTCCATTCCTGGTTTTGGGATTAGGGTGATACTGGCTTCATAGAGTGATTTAGGGAGGATTCCTTCTGTGTCTATCTTGTGGAAAGGTGCCAATCCTATTGCCTATTGGCACCAATTCTTCTTTGAACGTCTGATAGAATTTAGCTGTGAATCCATCTGGTCCTAGCCTTTTTTTGGTGGTAATTTTTTTTTTTTTTTTAACCATTTCAATCTTACTACTTGTTATTGGTCTGTTCAGGGTTTCTGATTCTTCCTAATTTAAGCTAGGAGGGTTGTATATTTCTAGAAATTTATCCATCTCCTGCAGTTTTTCTTGTTCATGCATGTAAAGGTGTTCATAGTAGCCTTGAATGATCTTTTGTATTTCTGTGGCATAGATTGTAATATCCCCTATTTTGTTTCTAATTGAGCTTATTTGGATCTTCTCTTTCTTTTCCGGGCTAATCTTGCTGATGGTCTATCAATTTTATTTATCTTTTCAAAGAACCAACTGTTGTTTGGTTTATGTTTTGTAGTTTTTTCTTTCAATTTCATTTAGTTCTGCTCTAATCTGTTATTTCTTTTCTTCTGTTGGTTTTGGGATTGGTTTATTCTTGTTTCTCTATTTCCTTGAGTTGTGACCTTAGATTTTCTATTTTTGCTCTTTCAGACTTTTTGATGTAAGGCATTTAAGGCTATGAACTTTCCTCTTGGGGCCATCTTTGCTGTATCCCAGAGGTTTTGATAGGTTGTGCCACTATTATTCAGTTCAAAGAAGTTTTTAATTTTCATCTTGATTTCATTGTTGACCCAGTGATCATTTGGGAGCAGGTTATTTCATTTCCATGGTTTTGAAGGTTCTTTTGGGTTGATTTCCAATTTTAGTCCACTGTGGTCTGAGAGAGTACTTGATATAATTTCAATTTTCTTAAATTTACTGAGACTTGTATTGTGGTGTATCATATGGTCTATCTTGGAGAAAATTTCACGTGCCAATGAATAGAAAGTGTATTCTACAGTTATTGGGTAGAATGTTCTGTAAATATCTAAGTCCATTTTTTTCTAGGTTATAGTTTAAATCCATTGTTTCTTGGTTGACTTTCTGTCTTGATGACCTGTCTAGTGCTATCAGTGGAGTACTGAAGTCCCCCACTATTATCGTGTCACTATCTATCTCATTTCTTAGGTCTAGTAATAATTGTTTTATAAATTTGGGAGCTCCAGTGTTAGCTGCATATATATTTAGGATTGTGATATTTTCCTGTTGGACAAGGCCTTTTACCATCATATAAGATCCCTCTTTGTCTTTAACTGCTGTTGCTTTAAAGTTTGTTTTGTCTGTTATAAGAATAGCTACCCCTGCTCGCTTTTGGTGTCCATTTGCATGAAATGTCTTCTTCCACTCCTTTACCTTAAGTTTATGTGAGTCCTTATGTGTTAGGTGAGTCTCCTGAAGACAGCAGATAGCTGGTTGCTGAATTTTTATCCATTTGCAATTCTGTATCTTATAAGTGGAGCATTTAGGCCATTTGCATTCAATGTTAGTATTGAGATATGACTATTCCATTCATTGTGCTATTTGTTTCCTGAATACCTTTTTTTTTAAATCTGTATTTTTGTTTTATAAATCCTGTGAGATTTATGCCTTGAAGAGGTTCTGTTTTGATGTGTTTCCAGGACTTGTTTCAAGATTTAGAGCTCCTTTTAGCAGTTCTCGTAGTGCTGGCTTAGTAGTGGCAATTTCTTTCTGTGTTTGTTTGTCCAGAAAAGACTATCTTTCCTTCATTTATGAAGCTTAGTTTCACTGGATACAAAATTCTTGGCTGATAATTGTTTTGTTTAAGGAGGCTGAAGTTAGGGCCCCAATCCCTTCTAGCTTTTACAGGGTTTCTGCTGAGAAATCTGAGGTTAATCTGATAGGTTTTCCTTTATACATTATCTGATGCTTTTGCCTCACAGCTCTTAAGATTCTTTCCTTTGTCTTGGCTTTAGATAACATGATTATGTTCCTAGGCAATCATCTTTTTGGAATGAATTTCCCAGGTGTTCTTTGAGCATCTTGTATTTGGGTATCTAGATTATTACCAAGGATGGGGACGTTTTTCTTGATTATTTCCCCAAATATGTTTTCCAAACTTTCAGATTTCTCTTCTTCCTCAGGTATGCCAATTATTCTTAGGTTTGGTTGATAACGTAATCCCAGCCTTCTTGGAGGCTTTGTTCTTTTTTCAATTCTTTTTTCTTTGTCTTTGTTGGATTGGGTTGTTTCAAAACCTTGTCTTCAAGCTCTGGAGTTCTTTCTTCTGCTTGTTTGATTGTATTGCTGAGACTTTCCAGTACATTTGGCATTTCTCTAAGTGTGTCCTTTATTTCCTGAAGTTATTTTTTTTTATTTATGCTATTTCATTGATAATTTCTCCCCTTACACTTTGTATCATTGGTTTGACTTTCTTAAGTTGGACTTCACCTTTCTCTGCCGCCTCCTTGATTAGCTTAATAATCAACCTTCTGAATTCTTTTTCTGGCATTCAGCAATTTCTTCTTGGTTTGTATCCATTGCTGGTGAGGGTTAGGTGTGTCTGAGCTCAGACTCTTCTCTATTGGGACTTGCTGTGGCTGCTGTGGGGGATGGGAGTGTGGTTCCCAGGTCAATGGAGTTATGCTCCTAGAAGGATTATGGCTGCCTCTGCAGTATCATGCAGTTGTCACGGAAGTGGGAGAAAGCCAGCAGTTGCAGGCCTCACCCAGCTCCCACAAAACCCAAAAGGCTGGTCTCACTCCCACTGTGACCTCAGGCAGTAGGTGAGCAGGGCTGGGAACTTGCCCCAGGCTACCAGCCTCCTGGCTGAGAACGCAACCAGGGCTTTCATACCTCCCTACCTGTGGAGTCTGCATACTGGATTCACACCCTCCCCCAAGTTCTGGCCAGGAAACTTTGTGTCCAGAACAAAGTTTTAGTTGGAATTGTTACAAAGTTCAGCTGGAGGTTTCCTTCCCCACCTGGTCTTTTCCCAGTTTCTCTGGCAGCCCTCCTCAAGGACCCCTGTGAGACAAGTCAGAAAGGGCTTCCCGGGGGACCCAGAGAACCCACAGGGTTTTTCCTGCTGCTGCTTCTATCTCTGTATTTTGCTTGGCTCTCTAAATTGTCTCAGCTCCAGGTAAGGTTCAATCCTTCTCCCATGATTTGGACCTTCAGGTTTCCCCAGTGAGGGTGTGTGTTCAGGGCAGATGATCCCCCTTTCCCACGTCACAGTTTGGGTACTCACAGTATTTCTGCTGTCTTCTCAGTCCTGCAGGAGCAATCTGCTTCCTTCAAAGGGTCTGTGGATTTTCTTGACTTTCCTGGTATATCCCTGTAGTAGTTCTTGGGGCGGAAATTCATAACGCGAGTCTCCACATGCTGCTGTGTCAGTCCAAGTGGGAGCTGCAATTTAGTTCTGCTTCCTGTCTGCCATTTTGTTTCCAGATGCAGCCTTTAAAGTAATTTCACGCCTTGCTACCCTCCAAGGTGTCCCTTTGACACAGGAAACTTCAAGTATTTGTTCACTGGGGTTTGAATAAATGCTGTCTTCCCTTTTTGCCTTGTAATTGTCATTCCTCTCACTGTCATTTGCTTAAACAACATCCTGTTTGATGCCTTTATAAGGATGAGGCTAACACTAGTCTTTGCTTGCTGAATTTCTCCCAAATTAGGGATTTATTTTAAATTCTCCGAAGAGTTTTCTTTTTTTTTTTTTTTTTTTTTTTTTTTTTTTTTTTTTTTTTTTTTTGAGAAGGAGTCTTGCTCTGTCACCCAGGCTGGAGTGCAGTGGCCGGATCTCAGCTCACTGCAAGCTCCGCCTCCCGGGTTTACACCATTCTCCTGCCTCAGCCTCCCAAGTAGCTGGGACTACAGGCGCCCGCCACCTCGCCCGGCTATCCAAAGAGTTTTCTTATACTCCATTGCGGTAGTGACGTAGGGCTGGCCTCTGATATACTCAGCAAGGAATTGTTTGCCAGGGAGAAGCCATTTCCCTTCCTACGGAAACTCCCAGTATCTCTCTTCTCTTGGCTTGGAGGTAGAGCATGTATGGGAGGCAGAAGGGGAGCGCTGTGCCTCACCATCTCTACTTCTATACACAAAGGGCACCTCCCTTCACATCAACTCCTTAATGAATCTCTAGCATTCTGTTACATGGGATGGAGGTGTGAAATGGACACTGATAGGCTAATTTTGTAAGCTTCTGTTTTTGTTTTTGAGACAGAGTCTTGCTCTCTCCTCTAGGCTGGAGTGCAGTGGCACAATCTTGTCGCATTGCAACTTCTGCCTGTAGGGTTCAGGTGATTCTCCTACCTCAGCCTCCTGAGTAGCTAGGATTACAGGTGTCTGCCATCATGCCTGTCTAATTTTTGTGTTTTTAGTAGAGACAGGGTTTCACCATGTTGGCCAGGTTGGTCTTGAACTCCTGACCTCAGGTGATCCACCCTACTTGGTCTCCCAAAGTGCTGGGATTACAGGCATGAGCCAGCTTTTAATAAGTTATGAGAATAACATCCATCCTTAGAAAGTGGGTTTCTTATCACCTGTCATCCTGAGTTTTGATACTTTAGCTGAAATTCCACAATTGTGGGAAAAATTCCATTTAACATTTTGTTATACCACTTTGGTACTTAAAGTTTGTTTTCACAAATGCTAGCCTTTCTTTCTAACTCAGAGGAATACTGAAATGAATAGAAGGGGAAAGGAGACCTTCCTTTCTACAAGAATTCAAGGTGACTTTATCCGTTTGTCTCCAGAGAAAATGAATACCTTCCTAGCTTCCTTGGTGCACTCCTCTGACAAAGCCTCTTTAAGTTGAACAATCAGTTTGTATTTTCTTCCCTACCAAAAAGTCTTTGTTTTACCCACACCAATGCCCCTAGCACATAGCAGAGTACATAAATTATAACTGGTACTCTATAAATGTTGCTTGAATTATTGGCTATGAGCTTATTGTTCATTATAAAATGGAGATTAATAAGATATGGCCATTTGAAAATTCCTAAAGATCTGAATTAATGATGAAGTTGTGGAAGGAACAAAGTTGTACTGAATGCGGTACATAAAGAGGAAGGTCACAGTTATATGACCAGAGAGGAACTGGAAAGGATAGTCAGTCTCTTTCTATCTTCAGTTACTATCTGCAAATATTCTACTTTTAGAATCATTCTAAAGTTATCAGTGCTAATCCTGACAGCAGTTTATAAACTGGCAGGGAGTAAGGGTCACAAAAATACCTTTTACTTACTACTAAACATTGGAGAATCTCTAAAGCACAAATATGTCTATAATCTATGCTTGAAAGATCCAAAACTCGTGTTCTTTAGGTAGAAAAATGTTTCAGTTCAGAGCTATATGCGTTCTGCTGATGCTAAATGACAAGATTGGCAGTCTCTTTTAATGAACGTGTGGCAGAATATTTTTTCCATGGTAACGGACTTTTGTAGCACCAATAAGGGATTGACTCTGCAGTAACTTCAAGCAGAAGTACAGGTTGACTCTCAGGAAATAAGCTGTTATCTAAATTCAACTATTTGGAGCAGGTACACACCCAACAGAGAAAATTGCATTCTATATAGAACATAGGTGTATTCAGTTTGCTCCAGCTTAAAAAGTCTTGGTGTGGAAAAGCCAAGTTCAAACAACCTGATCAGAGAAGGATCAGAGAAAGGAGGAGTGATGGAGGAGGACTGCAAGGGCCTTTGTGGTGGTGCTTGAGGGGAAGGGGATAGACAAATCACCTTTGCTTAAGAATGTCCAGGAAAACTGACACTGGCAATTTTACCCACTAACCCCGCAGTATCAAAAGAACAGCAGAATAGCCATTTGCTGTTTATGTAAATAAAAAAGTGTCAGTTGAGGAAAGACTATATTCAGCATGCTCTTAAAACATCTGCTCTCGTAAAACACTTGAAAATAATCACACACTAACAGGAGAAAAACAGCTGTGCGTGAATCAATAGACTCCACCGTCCGTGTGCCTGGAATATATGTACAATAAAATCGTCAGAAATAGGCCCCTGGGGTATTTGGATCAGTGGACAGACTATTGATTATGTGTAATTTTACTGTGAGCTGTTGTTATTTAGCTGTATGGAATATACTATGCCTGGAGTCCAAGGGAAAGTATCTACTCATGGATGTGTTACTTAAAGCCTTTTACACTAACTCTTTCAAAGCAATATATAAGCAAAAATTACCCTCAAGGGAAGTTTTTGAAGCATGAAGGGATGATGTATCTGCAACTAAGTATAGTCATGGAGGCAAGGTTGCAACCAAGTGCTTCCCTCCTCCCAATTTGCACTAAGTTGTAACCTGTAAGGTTAGATCCTGTTCTTTATCCCTTTTGTCAACTCTCTCCAATATGATTAGAGTTTTTTATTTGTAGAGGCAGAATAGTTCCCAAAGTTTCAAAGGTATGACCTGTAAGGATCTTAATACTCATTTTCCCATCCACTCATTTTTCTCTAGGCAGTAGAAAAATGTGATATAAGGAAAAATTATAATCTTTTCTTTCTTCATTGTACCTTTGAAAATTTTATTTCTGGAAATGCTCACTCTTCAAATTCATTTGTTTCTTAATAACCTGTTGCTTATATAATTATAGTTAACACTCCAAAAAATGTGAGTCAGCTCTCATCCTTCATATATTGGTGATTACTGGGAAAGAATGGGAAATCCTGTTAGCTTTCGCTCTTCATGTCCAATGGTGAAATGTACTGATTTCTAGGGTTCTCTTGTAAGGTGCAAAGCACTGCAGTAGAGAATTCCATCTAGATGCTATTTTTCTTGTGTTGAAAGAGCTTTCCAAAATTTATCAGCGTTTACCAGATTCAATCAGGTAACCACTCAGAGCTACTCAAGGGAGAGTCGTGCTTTTCGCCACTGACATGTGGAAAAGCAATCAGACACTGAATTATATGGCTGGCTTTCTTTGTCTTCATCTGTTTAAACTACCCACCCAGCCCCAGTAAAATAACAGTGCTGTGTGTAAAAGCCCTTGGAAAACCTCATTCATCATGAAGTTGGTAGGGAAACCTGAACAAATAGCTGAAGGGCTGCCTTCACAAAAGGCAAGAACAGACAATGTTTTGATGTTTGCAGGGATCATGCTGTTAACATGATTTTGCTTCCCCTTGCCCCCACTCCCACCTTCCAGGCTTTAAATATTTGGGCCCTAAGACTTCAGTCAAAAGCAGACAGAAAGTGAACTACTTGTGGAGGGTAAGTGTTGCAGCTGTTAAAATAATAGCATTTCCAGGTCTTAAATATATTGTTAAAAACAGAACCTTAAAAATATTGTTACAAACAGCTTATGCCCCTCTGTGTATTAAGGACTATGCCAACAGCAAGGCCAACTAAGATAATCTAAGTTGAGGTATAAGGGACTAGACACACAGGGCTATCTAGAGGTTGGAATAAATGGCTTGAGCTGACCACCCCCGTGGGGATTAGCTACTTGCTAAGTTATTGTTAGTGGCTTAAACTTTAAATTTGGCTTGCTTCTGGAGCTCAGTTTGATTGTGGCTTACATTCAAGTCTCTTCATTTTGTGTCTGGGCTTAGAGGATGTAAAGAAATGTTAATATTTGCTGAAACCAAATATAATTAACACTGCAATTTGGTCTCAGAAAGGTAATACATTATAAAACCAAGGGTGCATCATTTTTAGATTATTTACAGTTTGGATCACCCATACAGTGAATCTTCTATAGTGTAGATACTTTGAAGTAATGTTAAAGGATGTTAGGAATGAACTGTCAGTCTGTTTCATTTTAAGAGACAAGTCATTAAAATTGGATTTCTTGGGGGCGGAGCAAGATGGCCGAATAGGAACAACTCCAGTCTCCAACTCCCAGCGCGAGCGACACAGAAGACCGGTGATTTCTGCATTTTCAACTGAGGTACTGGGGTCATCTCACTAGGGAGTGCCGGACAATCGGTGCTGATCAGCTGCTGCAGCCTGACCAGCGAGAGCTGAAGCAGGACGAGGCATCGCCTCACCTGGAAGCGCAAGGGGGAAGGGGATCCGTTTTCCTAGCCAGGGGAACTGAGACACACAACACCTGGAAAATCGGGTAACTCCCACCCCAATACTGCGCTGTAAGCATACAGGCATTCCAGGAGAATATATCCCACACCTGGCCGGGAGGGTCCCACGCCCACGAAGCCTCCCTCACTGCTAACACAGCAGTCTGCCGCGATCTATCCGCAAGGCAGCAGCGAGGCTGGGGGAGGGGCGCCCGCCATTGCTGAGGCTTAAGTAGGTAAACAAAGCCGCTGGGAAGCTCGAACTGGGTGGAGCTCACAGCAGCTCAAGGAAGCCTGCCTGTCTCTGTAGTCTCCACCTCTGGGGACAGCGCACAGCTGAAGACCAACAGGGGAAGCAGCGGGAGCCGGTGCAGACGCGAACGACTCTGTCTGACAGCTTTGGGGAGAGCCGCGGATCTCCCAACGCGGAGGTTGAGATCTGAGAACGGACAGACTGCCTGCTCAGGTGTGTCCCTGACCCCTGAGTAGCCTAGCTGGGAGAAATCCCCCACTAGGGGCAGTCTGACACCCCACACCTCACAGGGTGGAGTACACCCCTGAGAGGACACTTCCAAAGGAAGAATCAGACAGGTACACTCGCTGTTCAGCAATATTCTATCTTCGGCAACCTCTGCTGCTGATACCCAGGCAAACAGGGTCTGGAGTGGACCTCAAGCAATCTCCAACAGACCAACAGAGAGTCCTTCTGACTGTCAGAAGGAAAACTATCAAACAGGAAGGACACCTATACCAAAACCCCATCAGTTCGTCACCACCATCAAAGACCAGAGACAGATAAAACCACAAAGATGGGGAAGAAGCAGGGCAGAAAAGCTGGAAATTCAAAAAATAAGAGCGCATCTCCCCCTGCAAAGGAGCGCAGCCCATCACCAGCAACGGATCAAAGCTGGTCAGAGAATGACTTGGACGAGAGGAGAGAAGAAGGCTTCAGTCCATCAAACTTATCAGAGCTAAAGGAGGAATTACGTACCCAGCGCAAAGAAACTAAAAATCTTGAAAAAAGAGTGGAAGAATTGACAGCTAGACTCATTAATGCAGAGAAGATCATAAACGAAATGACAGAGATGAAAACCATGACACGAGAAATACGTGACAAATGCACAAGCTTCAGTAACCGACTCGATCAACTGGAAGAAAGAGTATCAGCGATTGAAGATCAAATGAATGAAATGAAGCGAGAAGAGAAACCAAAAGAAAAAAGAAGAAAAAGAAATGAGCAAAGCCTGCAAGAAGTATGGGATTACGTAAAAAGACCAAATCTACGTCTGATTGGGGTGCCTGAAAGTGAGGGGGAAAATGGAACCAAGTTGGAAAACACTCTTCAGGATATCATCCAGGAGAACTTCCCCAACCTAGTAGGGCAGGCCAACATTCAAATTCAGGAAATACAGAGAACGCCACAAAGATACTCCTCCAGAAGAGCAACTCCAAGACACATAATTGCCAGATTCACCAAAGTTGAAATGAAGGAAAAAATCTTAAGGGCAGCCAGAGAGAAAGGTCGGGTCACCCACAAAGGGAAGCCCATCAGACTAACAGCAGATCTCTCGGCAGAAACTCTACAAGCCAGAAGAGAGTGGGGGCCAATATTCAACGTTCTTAAAGAAAAGAATTTTCAACCCAGAATTTCATATCCAGCCAAACTAAGTTTCATAAGTGAAGGAGAAATAAAATCCTTTACAGATAAGCAAATGCTTAGAGATTTTGTCACCACCAGGCCTGCCTTACAAGAGACCCTGAAGGAAGCCCTAAACATGGAAAGGAACAACCGGTACCAGCCATCGCAAAAACTTGGCAAAATGTAAAGACCATCGAGGCTAGGAAGAAACTGCATCAACTAACGAGCAAAATAACCAGTTAATATCATAATGGCAGGATCAAGTTCACACATAACAATATTAACCTTAAATGTTAATGGACTAAATGCTCCAATTAAAAGACACAGACTGGCAAACTGGATAAAGAGTCAAGACCCATCAGTCTGCTGTATTCAGGAGACCCATCTCACATGCAGAGACATACATAGGCTCAAAATAAAGGGATGGAGGAAGATCTACCAAGCAAATGGAGAACAAAAAAAAGCAGGGGTTGCAATCCTAGTCTCTGATAAAACAGACTTTAAACCATCAAAGATCAAAAGAGACAAAGAAGGCCATTACATAATGGTAAAGGGATCAATTCAACAGGAAGAGCTAACTCTCCTAAATATATATGCACCCAATACAGGAGCACCCAGATTCATAAAGCAAGTCCTTAGAGACTTACAAAGAGACTTAGACTCCCATACAATAATAATGGGGGACTTCAACACTCCGCTGTCAACATTAGACAGATCAACGAGACAGAAAGTTAACAAGGATATCCAGGAATTGAACTCATCTCTGCACCAAGCGGACCTAATAGACATCTATAGAACTCTCCACCCCAAATCAACAGAATATACATTCTTCTCAGCACCACATCGCACTTATTCCAAAATTGACCACATAATTGGAAGTAAAGTACTCCTCAGCAAATGTAAAAGAACAGAAATTATAACAAACTGTCTCTCAGACCACAGTGCAATCAAACTAGAACTCAGGACTAAGAAACTCAATCAAAACCGCTCAACTACATGGAAACTGAACAACCTGCTCCTGAATGACTACTGGGTACATAACGAAATGAAAGCGGAAATAAAGATGTTCTTTGAAACCAATGAGAACAAAGATACAACATACCAGAATCTCTGGGACACATTTAAAGCAGTGTGTAGAGGGAAATTTATAGCACTAAATGCCCACAAGAGAAAGCAGGAAAGATCTAAAATTGACACTCTAACATCACAATTAAAAGAACTAGAGAGGCAAGAGCAATCACATTCAAAAGCTAGCAGAAGGCAAGAAATAACTAAGATCAGAGCAGAACTGAAGGAGATAGAGACACAAAAAACCCTCCAAAAAATCAATGAATCCAGGAGTTGGTTTTTTGAAAAGATCAACAAAATTGACAGACCGCTAGCAAGGCTAATAAAGAAAAAAAGAGAGAGGAATCAAATAGATGCAATAAAAAATGATAAAGGGGATATCACCACTGACCCCACAGAAATACAAACTACCATCAGAGAATACTATAAACGCCTCTACGCAAATCAACTAGAAAATCTAGAAGAAATGGATAATTTCCTGGACACTTACACTCTCCCAAGGCTAAACCAGGAAGAAGTTGAATCCCTGAATAGACCAATAGCAGGCTCTGAAATTGAGGCAACAATTAATAGCCTACCCACCAAAAAAAGTCCAGGACCAGATGGATTCACAGCTGAATTCTACCAGAGGTACAAGGAGGAGCTGGTACCATTCCTTCTGAAACTATTCCAATCAATAGAAAAAGAGGGAATCCTCCCTAACTCATTTTATGAGGCCAACATCATCCTGATACCAAAGCCTGGCAGAGACACAACAAAAAAGAGAATTTTAGACCAATATCCCTGATGAACATTGATGCAAAAATCCTCAATAAAATACTGGCAAACCGGATTCAGCAGCACATCAAAAAGCTTATCCACCATGATCAAGTGGGCTTCATCCCTGGGATGCAAGGCTGGTTTAACATTCGCAAATCAATAAACGTAATCCAGCATATAAACAGAACCAAAGACAAGAACCACATGATTGTCTCAATAGATGCAGAAAAGGCTTTTGACAAAATTCAACAGCCCTTCATGCTAAAAACGCTCAATAAATTCGGTATTGATGGAACGTACCTCAAAATAATAAGAGCTATTTATGACAAACCCACAGCTAATATCATACTGAATGGGCAAAAACTGGAAAAATTCCCTTTGAAAACTGGCACAAGACAGGGATGCCCTCTCTCACCACTCCTATTCAACATAGTGTTGGAAGTTCTGGCTAGGGCAATCAGGCAAGAGAAAGAAATCAAGGGTATCCAGTTAGGAAAAGAAGAAGTCAAATTGTCCCTGTTTGCAGATGACATGATTGTATATTTAGAAAACCCCATCGTCTCAGCCCAAAATCTCCTTAAGCTGATAAGCAACTTCAGCAAAGTCTCAGGATACAAAATTAATGTGCAAAAATCACAAGCATTCTTATACACCAGCAACAGACAAGCAGAGAGCCAAATCAGGAATGAACTTCCATTCACAATTGCTTCAAAGAGAATAAAATACCTAGGAATCCAGCTTACAAGGGATGTAAAGGACCTCTTCAAGGAGAACTACAAACCACTGCTCAGTGAAATCAAAGAGGACACAAACAAATGGAAGAACATACCATGCTCATGGATAGGAAGAATCAATATCGTGAAAATGGCCATACTCCCCAAGGTTATTTATAGATTCAATGCCATCCCCATCAAGCTACCAATGACTTTCTTCACAGAATTGGAAAAAACTGCTTTAAAGTTCATATGGAACCAAAAAAGAGCCCGCATTGCCAAGACAATCCTAAGTCAAAAGGACAAAGCTGGAGGCGTCACGCTACCTGACTTCAAACTATACTACAAGGCTACAGTAACCAAAACAGCATGGTACTGGTACCAAAACAGAGATATAGACCAATGGAACAGAACAGAGTCCTCAGAAATAATACCGCACATCTACAGCCAGCTGATCTTTGACAAACCTGAGAGAAACAAGAAATGGGGAAAGGATTCCCTATTTAATAAATGGTGCTGGGAAAATTGGCTAGCCATAAGTAGAAAGCTGAAACTGGATCCTTTCCTTACCCCTTATACGAAGATTAATTCAAGATGGATTAGAGACTTAAATGTTAGACCTAATACCATAAAAACCCTAGAAGAAAATCTAGGTAGTACCATTCAGGACATAGGCATGGGCAAGGACTTCATGTCTAAAACACCAAAAGCAACGGCAGCAAAAGCCATAATTGACAAATGGGATCTAATCAAACTAAAGAGCTTTTGCACAGCAAAAGAAACTACCATCAGAGTGAACAGGCAACCTACAGAATGGGAGAAAATTTTTGCAACCTACTCATCTGACAAAGGGCTAATATCCAGAATCTACAAAGAACTCAAACAAATATACGAGAAAAAAACAAACAACCCCATCAAAAAGTGGGGAAAGGATATGAACAGACATTTCTCAAAAGAAGATATTCATACAGCCAACAGACACATGAAAAAATGCTCATCATCACTGGCCATCAGAGAAATGCAAATCAAAACCACAATGAGATACCATCTCACACCAGTTAGAATGGCAATCATTAAGAAGTCAGGAAACAACAGGTGTTGGAGAGGATGTGGAGAAATAGGAACACTTTTACACTGTTGGTGGGAGTGTAAACTAGTTCAACCATTATGGAAAACAGTATGGCAATTCCTCAAGGATCTAGAACTAGATGTACCATATGACCCAGCCATCCCACTACTGGGTATATACCCAAAGGATTATAAATTAGTCTACTACAAAGACACATGTACACGTATGTTTATTGCGGCACTATTCACAATAGCAAAGACTTGGAATCAACCCAAATGTCCATCTGTGACAGACTGGATTAAGAAAATGTGGCACATATACACCATGGAATACTATGCAGCCATAAAAAAGGATGAGTTTGCATCCTTTGTAGGGACATGGATGCAGCTGGAAACCATCATTCTTAGCAAACTATCACAAGAAGAGAAAACCAAACACCGCATGTTCTCACTCATAGGTGGGAACTGAACAATGAGATCACTTGGACTCGGGAAGGGGAACATCACACACTGGGGTCTATCATGGGGAGGGGGGGGGAGGAGGGAGGGATTGCATTGGGGAGTTATACATGATATAAATGATGAATTGATGGTTGCTGACGAGTTGATGGGTGCAGCACACCAACATGGCATAAGTATACATATGTAACAAACCTGCACGTTATGCACATGTACCCTAGAACTTAAAGTATAATAAAAAAAAAAAAAAAAAAAAAAAAAAAAAAAAAAAAAAGGAATATAAAATAGTATAGCCACTTTGGGAGACTGTAAGGTGGCTTGTTATACAATAACCATATACTAATTATGACCCAGCAATCCTACTTATAGGTATTAACTCATGAGAAACAAAAACTTATGTTCTCACAAAAACCTGTATAGAAATGTTTATAGCAGCTTTACTCATAATCATCAAAACCTGAAACAACTGGAGAATGGATAAACAAACTGGAATGTTGCTACAATGGAATATTACTCGTTGATACAAAAGGAATGAAATATTGATTCATGCAACAATATTGGTGAATCTCAATGGACTTTGTTAATTGAAAGAAGTCCAACCAAAGTACATATTATATCATTCCATTTATTTAGCATTCTGGAAAAGACAGAACTAGATGGATAGAAACAGACTTGTGGTTACCATGGGTTGGAGCGGGAAGGAGTGCTAACATCAAGGGGGCAGTCTGAAGAAATATGGGGAGTTGATGGAACTGTTCCATATTATGACTGTTGTGTAAATACAGGACCCTAAACATTTGTCAAAATCTATACAACTGTATACCACAAATGTGGATTTTACTGTTACATAAATTTAAAAATAAATTTAAAAATATACTGATAGTGAACTAAAAAAAAAAAAAAAAAAAATAAAATTGGATTTCTTAGGGAGATATGACGGAATCTCATCTGACTAAGAAAAAGATAGAGTGAGTTTCAAGAGAACCTGGGGAAAATATTTGTGGCAACCCAGCAGGCTCCTTGTTTTGGCCTTGCAAGTCACTTGATACTAGATATGCGCTGGGTTGTGCATGTGTGCACACCTTGGTGGGGCCGTTGTGGGAGCACTTACATGGAGTCCATAGTGGTGAATTTAATTCATCTTGGAGGCTAACAAGAAAGGTAGACTTCTTGTCAAAAATGATCTTTATAACAGAATTTCCATTGCTGTACCATGTCATGAGATGAAGACCCGAAAATTTAAGATATGGATTAATTAGAGCACAAAGTGCTCAGGTTAGTGAAGTCATTCTGGAGAAGATAGGTGGTATATTAATGCCAAGCATTTTGCAGAGTGTATTGGAGAGAAGCAAATCTCCTAAGGAATCTTGTTGGAATACCAGCATTTTACAAATAGTTTCAGCAATTATTGGGTATAGAGAGGGGCAGTTTATTTTACGGCAAAAAAAAAAAAAAAAAAAAAAAAAGCTGTGGCTCTGATATATTTGGGCAACATGAAGCCAAGGTAGTGACAACAATGTATTCACATGTAGATGAGCATCAGCAGCACTTGGATAATTCAAAATAAGAGTTTCAAACTGATGCAAAATACAGCTTAAATGATATGCATGGAGAACCTGAAAGAATCAGGAGTGAAAACTTTGGTGTTTGCTATATATCATTCTGTTTAATTGTGAAACATGTGAACAGTTCTCATTCCATACTGCGAGTTCCATTCTTTTCAGCAAATCCTTTTATTTTCTCTCTCTCTCTCTCTCTCTCTCTCTCTCTCTCTCTCTCTCTCTCTCCACTTCCCTCCCTCCTTCCCGGGTTAAAACTACTAATATTCAAACTTTTCTAGAAACATATCTCTGAACTGGGTTTTAATAGTTCTGGGGCCCAAAGCAGCAAAAGCAGCTAAGCAGTAACACTCAAAAGTATGCTACTTTAATTAAGTGTACTTTCCTGAAGAGATTGGTATAGCATCAACTGGCCACATCCTCATTTGCTAGGCCTGTGAACTTTTTCTTTGTTAACTCCTCCTTTTCCTGAATTCTTTATCATAGTTTGTCTATCTCAGTACTAATAAATTATTGGGTTCCCAAATAATCAAATACAATCCTAGAATAATCTTTCTTGTAAAACAAAGCAAAAAATGCAGTAATCTGTAACAAAAATGTCTCAAGCAATCAGAGTACCATGAACATGGTATGATAGGGTGTTGAACTGACAGTCATTCTAGTCCCTGCTCTGCTCTGTTAGACAGTCGACCCTTGGCGAGCCTCTGAGTCCTTCTGGGTATAGGTTTCCTTATCTACAAAAGAATGAGGTTGAATAAGATGACTGCTCCCTTCTATGTGGTTTGTAATATTATAGAAATTTGACAGAAGTTTGTTACATTAGAGTAGGAAATTTCATATATATATATATAAATCACTCCGTCCAACTGGCCGATTTATGAAGAAAAGAAACTTAATAAAAGAATACTTGATAGGCCACAGAATCAATAGGAGGAATTGAAAGCTTGAAAATCAGGTTGGGGCCAAGCAGCCAGAAAAAAAATGCCCAAGCTGGTGCCACAGAACGGGCCTGGTGAGGAAACTGCTGAAGAAACAGGCTGCTAGCTCTGATTGGACCGGCAGTTTATCCACTGCCACTTTGGCCCCACAGTCTCTACGCCTTCACTCTGCCCCTCAACCCATGGGAATTATCCCAGTTCCTACATCTTAGCACACTGTCTTCTAGTTTGAAGGCTTCGGCTGAAGCACCTGGTAGCTGGGGCCCAGGGCAGAAGCCTGCCCATTACCTACTGGAGGAACCCCAGCAATGAATTTCTGGCACTTTCAGCAACTCTCCGGAATTTGGTCCTATCTCCCACCAGGACCATTAATGTGGGGAATTTCCCAAATGTAAACAAGGTTTCTTGAAATGACGAATGTTAGCTACATCATCTCTATCCAGTGTGGTAAACAAATACTTTATTCTGTGATGGATAATTTCTCTATTAAAGTGCTTGAATTTAGCCTGTTTTGGGTTAAAGCTCCGAGATCTGTATCTCCTCTTTAAGAATAGCCTTCCTATTCCCAGGGGACTAAAGCTGTTTCTTGTTGCTCACTTCCAGTTTCTACCAAAACGAAAACGATCTCTTGATCTTCCCTCTGTCCTTCCCTGCCTGCCTGCCTTCCTTCCTTCTCCTCTCTTCCTCATTAGTCTCTGGAATGAACAAGTCAGAAAGTTATTTCTCTTTTGCCAACCACCCATTGACTTGTAGCATTTAAGCCTACATTTAAAAAGTGATTTATAAGTTGTTTGTATAAGAATGTACTCAGGCCTCTGCCAGGATTTAGAAAAATCTTATTGCTAATTTTATTACAAGGACAAGTTAGAGAAGATTTGGAAGGGGAAATAGTTTTTTTTTTTTTTTTTTTTTGAGACAAGGTCTCACTCTGTCACCCTTGACTGGACTGCAATGGCGCAATCTCTGCTCACTGCAACCTCCATCTTCCAGGGTCAAGTTATTCTCCTGTCTCAGCCTCCCAAGTAGCTGGGATTACAGGCACGTGCCACTACTGCCTGGCTAATTTTTGTATTTTTAGTAGAGACGGGGTTTCACTGTGTTGGCCAGGCTAATCTCGAACTGCTGACCTGAAATGATCTGCCTGCCTTGTCCTCCCAAAGAGCTGGGATTATAGGCATGAGCCACCATGCCTGGCCGGAAATAGAGTTCTTAAACAAGGGAATATTGATGTACACTGGGTGGGAACAACATGGAGACCAGAAAGTATTTTTGCGTAGCCCCTTGAGGGGAAGCTCTTCAAAAAAAAGATGAAGATTCACTCCTCTCCCATAATACTGAGGATTGTGCTATGTTGCCCAGTGGTTGGTTGGGAAGATCACACTCTGGTGTGATGTCGAGTCACTTAATACACCGAATCCGTGAGAAGCTAGACTTGTGTGTGAAAAATTACAGGGCTTATATAAAAAATGCAGCTCTCTAGCTCAAATTGGGAAATGCTACAAAGAGGCAATAGAACCAAACAAGCCACCCCACTCTAAGCCTGGAGAATAGTAATAAGTGAAAATGACTGCTAATAGCATATTGTCAGTGATATAATATTGCTGCCCTTTGGATGTCAGAACTGGACCTTTTCTGAATTTATTATAATATTCACAGGGGGAAAATGCATGTTCATTACTAGTGCTTAGAGCATCTGGTAAGGTAACCTCTAATTCTGCTTAAATGGAAGTCGACAAAGCAGGTACATGTTATCCTGGTTCTTGTGAATTAGTCCTTAGGGATGGCTCTTCTTATTCAGCATGCTTGAATTATGCGCCATTCTCAGAACAAGGCTTAAACATCCAATGACACTCAGTGGTTTAATCTGTGTAAATAAATCTCAGCCATATGAACCTGACACAAATTACTTCATTCAATGAATTGAGCGATTGCAAGGACTACAGTGGTATAAACGCTGCTTTATATATTGACTTTGTGGATCTAAACCCCTTGCCTATCCAAGGAGGTAAAAGTTAATGGTTATCAGAGGTCCAGGTTACATTTGAATAGATAGTACTATCTGGTTGGATACAGACCTTGGGTAGAAGGTGAAGGCCAAAGCAGGAAGGAATTTCCTTTAGGTCAATTATTATATAAGTATAAGGTCTTATGTTTAGCATCCCAGGAAAGAGGGGTTATTTTTGTAGGGAATATTTCAGATGTACAAGAAATATACTCTATTATGAAAATTTTTTCTTCATCAATCAAGATAGCAGGGAGACTTCATAAAAATAGACTATTCTACTACTTTGTATCATATTTCCTTCGTTTACAGTATTTTCTGTATGATATTGAAGAAATAACCTTGAGGTGGATCCAGCGTTGTTAAAACTTATTCATATTGCTGACAGCAATCCGGCTGTGTTCGGGAGCTGAATTTTAAAATCATTTAGATGGAGGTGAATCCCAGAACAGGCTTCCCAACCTCTGCTGGGCCCCATGGTGCTTGTGAAACTCTCAATTTGTCATTGTAGAGGCTCTGGAGGAATATCCCAGTTGCCACTGACAAAAGTTGTCGGGTGGATTGGGAGGAGATGAAGTGAAGAGAAGGAGTGAGAACTGTTTTACACAAATGACATGAAAATGAACAAAGGGACAAATGAGGAAAAGGCCTGTGGCAATGGCTAAGTGGAGTTTTTGAGGGCTCGGATGGAAGGTCACTAGGAATCTCACGTACAGGAGGCACAGGGAAAAGCTGCCATAAGCATTTGTTTAGAAAAGGCAGGTGAGGTGGGGTTGGAGTGGCTGATCACAACATTTGTGATGGTGGCTTTTTGTACAATTGAGAGCTCAGATGCTGGCTTAATCTACTTTTGCTGCATCTGCTACCACTATTGACACTACCACTAACTCTTCTTTGTGGAGCATTGAGTCTTGGTAGGTATCATGCTAAGGCTTTGGTGAATATTATCTCACTTAGGAATTCCAAAGAATCTTCAAAATGTGTGAAATGTTAAAAGTTCCATACCTCCTACCTTAGTGTTGCAATCATCCAGCACCAAGGGCAACACACATAACTTTCCAACTGTAAGATGGCAATAACAAGACTTAGTTCACGGTGGTTGTTTAGGAATCAGTGAAAAAACTCCAGTACAGTGACTAGCACCATGTTAGACATCTAGCACACGCTGATGTCAACTTTTTCTCCCCCTTTCTAGATAAACTAGTTCCTTTATCTATAAACATTACATTTAATAAAATGTTCAAACTAAAAGGAATTTTAATGTAATATTTAATCTTTGCCCTTATCCTGTATTATATAATTTTGGAATTCAACATACAAGTTGTGTTTGATTTATTGTTATATCCTTGTTACTTATTATAGTGCCTAATGTAATACTTTGCACATAGTGGGTACTCAAAATATTTATTGAATTATGGTGAGAATACCAAGACACAGTCTAATTGGAAATGAGTCTTTTCAGATTGGAAACTTTTTAATGAAGCAAATATCATAGGCAAGCGAAACATTACTAATGGGACACTTTGAAGCCATAGTTTCCCAGGGAGAATCCTGAGTCAAGGAGATATAGCAAAAGACCACACTGCCTGGTGTGTTCTCAAGTTTGATAAAAAGTTTCTTTTTTGGAGCACAAAGGATTAATTTGGTTTTTTGCTCAGAACATCCAGATGATCTCCCGTGAGGGCCTGTGCACAATACTTACTCGGAAAGAATTCAACTTCTCTAGAGAAAATAAGTGCTCAACTTACATGTCATCTTTCTACGGTAGACTGAAACACAGATCGACTGAAGTGAGCAAGCTCTTTTTTTAATCCCTAAAGTAATACTTTCTCAGAAATAATGTTTTCCAATAATTCACAGCAGAATTTTTTATCACCACGTTTTATATCTGGGTTCAGTAGGTGTGTAACTTTTTCAAAGGCTAGGATCAAATCTGAGTGGACAAAGATGTAACGGAGACAGAGTTTTATATCTTCTTGCCTTTAACACCATTTATAGTTTGGGGAGGAAGTCTTAATTCTGTCAATATTCCATTCCAGTATGTAGTGCTATAATTAAAAGTTAAACTGGAGGTAGACAAAATTTAGGATACTGCAGGCCACTTCATTAAACTTGTTAATTATTGTAAAAATTGACTGCAATCACTATATCCAGAGTATATTGGTTCTAATCAGTGAGAAAAGGAAGAAAATTATAGAAACAACAAAAAACATTGTACTCTGGAGCTAGACTCCTTAGATTTGGATTTGGTTTCCATACTTACTACATACACAGTTTTGGGCAAGCTACTTCATCTCTCCATGTTTCTGTTTCCTAATCAATAAAATGGGAAAAGTAATAGGAACTATCTCATTGGGTTTGGTGAGGATTAAATGAATTAATACACGTAAAGTATCTGGCAGAGTGTCAGGATGATGGTTACTATGTATTAGTTGTATTATTCCTGCATGTTGCTACTAAGTTTAGTTTTTAATTTTTTTTTTTTCCTTGAGGTGAAGTCTTCCTCTGTCACCCAGGCTAGAGTGCAGTGGTGCATTCTCGGCTCACCGCAACCCCTACCTTCCCAGTTCAAGTGATTCTCCTGCCTCAGCATCCTGAGTAGCTGGGATTACAGGTGTGCACCACCACACCCAGCTAATTTTTGTATTTTTAGTAGAGACGGGGTTTCACCATGTTGGTCAGGCTGGTCTCGAACTCCTGACCTCAGGTGATCCGCCAACCTCGGCCTCCCAAAGTGCTAGGATTACAGGCATGAGCCACTGTGCCTGGCCTAGCTTTTAAATTTCTAATCTTTTAGTCTCTTTGCTTCATAATATCAGGATATGTGCCCCCAAATTGGGGGATTTGTTAGTGTATGTGCATGTGTATGCAGGTATGATTTTTTTTCTTTTAGATAAGTGTGTTTTCCTTCAGAAAGTTAGTCATTACCTTTGAAACATCCTCCAACTAATCCAATTTGAAGAAGTGCCAAACCTTAGAGAATCCTATCTTTATCACACAGGAAAATGCACAGTGGGGATGTGTAATAAATGAACATATTATGGAGTGAGGATATAAAATTCAGTGTGTGTAGATGGATAAGAAAGTTCACCCAAAAAGATGACTTGGGAGTTTCAGAACTTTACAGAAGATGTTTTATATATTAAGTGGAGTGTTGTAGCTTTTTTTTTTTTCTTTCCTGCTGAGGTCATCTTAGAGCTGCATATACTCTTGTTCAAAATCTCAATATTCCAAGTGTTGTTTTCACAGCCCCAAGGGGAAACACTGGACAGAAGGGTGAGGAAAGCAACAAGCAGGCTCCTCATCAGCAGTTTTGACAATGTAGGAAAGGAGAATCTAGCTGATTGTGTCAAAGCAAACTGAATATGGCCTGAGAAGGACTCCATACTTCCGTATTTGAGTCCTTGTGGATGAACTGTAATCTAGCTTAATTGGCAGACAAAATTGAAAACCTGACTTAGGAGTAATACGTTGTAACAATGGCTGAGTCTTGGCCAATCCCAGCAGTTATACTTGAACCACTCATAGACTACTGAGTGTTCTAACTGTTCAAATAGGGCAAACACAAACCTGTAACCAATCCAGCTGTTTCTATACCTCACTTCCGGTTTCTGTACATCATTTTCCTTTTTTCGCCTATAAATCGTCTTCTACCACGTAGCTGCTCTGGAGTCTGCCTGAATCTGCTGTGACACTGGGGGGCTGTCTGATTTGCAAATCATTCATTGCTCAATTAAACTCCTTTAAATTTAATTCAGCTGAAGTTTTTAATGATTGATAGAACGTAAAGGCAATTGGAGGACAAAAATGTTCCTCAAAGAGGTATGGTTTTTAAAAGTTGATCTCACAAGGATAAATCAAGTGTACTTCCTATATTACAAGTGAAAATTACAAGGAATGCTTCAATTTAATATTCTGTAGTTTTTTTCTCACTTATAAAAGAGCATGTACTTTTCTTGCAAAGACCTGGTTGTGGTTCATAATTCTGGCACTTATAGGTAGTAAGGCTGTGAGCAGGTATCTTGACCTTGCTTAATCCCAGCTTTGGCATCTGTTTAGTGGTGAGGACAAAAACACCAATTGCCTGTGTTTGAGGAGGTGTATTCAATGGGATTAGTGCCTGGGGAGTAGTAGGCATCTAACAAAGGTTGGTCATTGTTATTGTTGCTCTGACCACACCTCCCATGCAGTCCTTCAGTCCTTCTCTGGGTCCTGCTGTTTTTTTTTTTTTTTGTCTCAAAGTCTATAAAAATAAGATCATCAAAAAATTAAAAGTTGAAGATTTCAGCAAATACAACTTAATTTCTGATTATCCATATCGCTTTAAGGAAGTGTGAGAGTGTAAAAAAGAGAATAAATTACTTTTTGAGATTTTCATAATCTCTATCCTTTTATATATTTGTGAATTTTTTTGATAACAGTAATCATCCAAAAGGTAAAGAAATAGGAAGGTGAGGTGAGGGAAGCACTCCTTGGTACTTAGAAGATGAATGGTTAGCAATGGATGTTTGTTTATCCTTATATATATTCATATTTTACATCAGTTTCTTGAGAACTCTATGAAATTTTTAAAAAGGAACATTTTAATTTGGTACAGCTGTTTCGTGGAAACCATTATTAGCGTGAAGGAAAATGCTATTGGAAGCAATTGTACAAAGGTTTAATTTTTATTTCTAAGGGAAAATGTGCATGTGCAGTAAAAGTAATCAAGGAAAGCTGAGTTTCCCTTGAGGTATGCGAGGCTGAATGAAATCTGCTATATTATCCTTCAATCAGCCACTTAAAATTTTTAATTGTGAAGACTCTTAATCACAAGGAAAGTAACCTTTGCATGAGCTTTCCTTTGAGGGGAGTGGAGGAGGGCTACATTCTTTTATCAGCTCCTTAGGAAGAATCTTTCCTTATTTCAGCATTTTTGGGCAGCTTTCATTTTCCCCCAGGCTTCAAGCATTGCCTTTCAGGCTGGTTAAGCTGTATTGCTTAGGAAAAAAAGCAGATCAGTAATGAACAGGACTTAAGCAATGCTTTGTTACTGTAAAATGTCTCCAAACTAAGCATGCTCCTAATCCCTGTAGTGTATACAGGCAGGGCCCAGAACACTTCAAAAGCCTCCGTTCAAAAGCCCCTGACTCAGCAAACCTACAGCTGTGCAAGCCCCTCTCTGAGGCTCATCCAGCGTCAGAGTGATGCAGCATGTGTCATTTTGGAAATATACTACGAATTGGTATGCAATGTAGATTTCTTGATTTTTCTTTTTACACATTCAAGGGAGCTATATAGTGTGGTGACGTTAGAAGATGACTTTATGAGTCTCAAATTTTAACTTTCCACATATCTTGTGAAGAAACTTACATGTCATTGAGGTTCATGTGGTTTTCTGGGTTTGGGATGACTTGGGAGCCGAGAGGATGATGAGAATCAATGAAGCCACACTCTACAGTCCAAAGGAAGCAGGGAGCACAGCAGATTAACCAGACAGTCCCAGCAAAGCATCTCTGAACAAATCAGGTTAGCATCAGTACTGTTGCTCGTGCCATCAGTCTCTTCCTACACCTCTGCAGGGTGAAGTTTGGGTATGGAGTTGCTGTGCCTTCAATGTTTCTGCCAGTATCCCTTGGTGAGTCACTAGGTGCCAGCCACATTAGAACAGGAGTATGCCTTTTGAGTGCTCCAAAAATCAAAGGGAAGTGGAATAGCACAGCGCAGAAAACATTTTTGTGGCAGATTGCTTATGTTTGAAAAACAGCTTTATCGAAGTATAGTAGACATACTACATACTATACATTGCACATATTTTAAGTGTACAATTTGATGTTTCAATATATGATTAAGTTGTAGAAATAAACGAGTTCTTGTCACAGGACCAGGAAAGATTAGACTCACGGACCGTTTGAAGGGTGAGGGGGAACAGAATTTATTGGGCAAAAAGGAAAAACAACTCAACAAAGTGAGGTGGAGTCCTGCTAACGGGCTCTCCACCTCACAGACTGAATTCTAGGTCACTCACCAGGAACTGGAGAGGCCAGGCTCCTCCCTGCTGCAAATGGTGTGAACTTCCCAAGGCTACACCCCATCCTCCCAGAGCGCAGGCTGGTGGGAGATTCTCTAGGGACTACTTTTTACTTGGCTATCTCAATTATACTTGTGAAACCACCACTACAACCCAGATAATGAACAGATTCATCATTTTTGGAAATTTCATCATGCCCTTTGCAACCCTTCTTACATTCACAGGCAACCTTGGTCTGCTTTCTGTCACTATACATTAGTTGGCATTTCCTAGAATTGTATATACATGAAATTGTGCAGTATGTGCTGTTGTTGCTTGCTTGCTTTCTTTTTTTCTTTTTTTGGTTTGGCTTCTTTCATGCAGCATATTTATTTTGAGATTTATCCATGTGGTTCATAACATCAATTGTTTATAAAGTTTTATTACTGAGTCGCATTCCATTGTAGGTGTACACCACAGTATGATAATCTTTCTCTGGTTGATGGATATTTGGATTATTTTTTCACTATTGCACATACAGCTGCTGTAAACATTGGTATACATGTTTTTGCATGGACATATGTTTTCATCTCAGTGTAAATACCTGGTAGTGGAATGGTTGGACAGTATAGGATATGGTTATTTTTTAAATTGAGATAAATTCATATGCCATAATAGTCTTTTTAAAGTGTGTAATTCATTCTTTTTATATTCACAAGGTTGTACAACAATCACCACTGATTCCAGGATATTTTTATAATTCTCCTCCACAAAAAAACTTCTGTACCCGTTAGCAGTCACTTCCCAATTTCCCCCTCTCTCCAACGTCTGGAACCATTAATCTACTTTCTGTCCCTATGGAATTGCCTGTTCGAGACAGTTCAGATGAATGGAATCATGTAATACGCAGTCTTTTGTGTCTGACTTTTTTCACTTAGCATAGTGTTTTCAAGGTTTATTCATGTCGTAGCATGTATCAGTGTTTCATTCCTTTTAAGGCCGAATAATACTCCATTATAAGGATATACCATATTTTATTCATTAGTTGATGGATATTTATGTTTCCACTTCTTAGTTATGAGTAATGTTGCTATGGAAACTGATGTAAAAGTTTTTGTGTGAATAGGTTTTCAATTCTTAGGTGTGGATAGGAGTAGAATTGTGGGGTCACATGGTGCTGTGGTTTGGATATGATTTGTTTGTCCCCACCAGAACTCATGTTGAAATGTGCTCCCTACTGTGTGGCGTTGGGAGGTGGGGCCTAGTGGGAGGTGTTTGAGTTGTAGGGGTGCGTCTCTCATGAATGGCTTGGTAGTGAGTGAATTCTCACTCTCATGGGAATGGATTAACAATAGGAGACAGCAGACTGTTGGAACAGCCTGTCTTCTTTGCTTTTGCTCTCTTGCTCCCTCTCTAGCTATGTGAGCTCTTTGCACATGCAGCTCCCCTTCCACTTTCTGCTATGAGTTGCAGCAGCCTGAGACCATCACCAGATGCAGGTGCCCAATCTTAGATTTTACAGCCACCAGAATCAGGAGGCAAATCAATCTTTTTTCTTTATAAATTACCAAATCTAAGGTATTCTGTTATAGCAATACAGAATGCTCTAAAACATACGATAACTTTTTTGTTAATGTGTTTAACCTCTTGAGGAGCTGTCAGACTGTTTTACAAAGTAGCTGCACTGTTTTGTATCATGACCAGTAGTGTGTGTGGGTTTCTGTTTCTCCACATTCTCACCAGAACTTATTATCTGTCTCTCTCTATTACAGCCATCCTTGTCAATGTGAAATAGCAACGCTGCAGTTTTGATTTGCATTTTCCTAATGACTATTGATGTTGAATATCTTTTCATCTGCTTATTGGCCATTTGTATCTCTCTTTGAAAAAATGGCTATTCAAATTAGTTGCCCATTTTTAAATTGAGCTCTTTGTCTTTTTACTGTTGAATTGGAAGAGTTCTTAATATATTCTGTACACTAGAACCTTATCAGATATGTGGTTTTCAAAAATTTCCTCCCAGTCTATAGGAAGTCTTTTCACTGTCTTGATTATATCCTTTGAAACACAAAGGTTTTCCATTTTGATGAAATCTAATTTATCTATTTTTTTCTTTGCTTGTACTTTAAGTGTTATATTTAATGTTTAACTTTTTAGGAAACTGCCAATTTTCCAAAGTGTTTGTACCATTTTACTTTCCTATCAATGTGTGAGTGTTTCAGTTTCTCTTCATACTCATCAACACTTGGCATGGTCAATCTTTAATCTCAGACATTCTAATAGATTTATAGCAATATCTCATAGTGCTTTTATTTGGCTTTTTCTTAGTTATTGATAATGTTGAACACCTTTTCACATACTTTTTTTGCTATCCATTTGGTACCTTTACTAAAGTGTCTGTTCAAAAATTTTGCCATTTAAAACATGGACTATTGGTTTACTTATTGAGTTTTGAGTATTTTTTATATATTCTAGAATCAAGTCCTTTTTCAGATATATGCTTTGCCATTTTTTTCTCCGTTTGTGTATTGTGTTACTTCTCTTAATAGTGTCTTTTGAAGAGCCAAAGTTTTAAATTTTGATAAAGTCAATTTACTCTTTTACAGGTTTTGGTGTTGTATCTAAGAACATATGGGGAGGGAGGCTTTAAAAATGTGTGTGTATGTATTTTTTTCTTTGATTAGTTTGTAGTAGACTAAGCTTAAGGATAAGGAACATGTTCTACTTGTATCTCCAACCTAGGACAGTGTAGGTTATGAACAAACTTCTGCAGAAAATAGAATGAATCAAAATTAAGGAGTGATATTTGTGGCAAAACTATCAAGTTGAAATTAATACTTCAAACTTTCTATAAAGAAAAATAAAGCCAAAATAAATTTTAGTGCATAGATTTGCCCTCATTCCAGTATGACAGAAAGATCCAAGGCCATCTTTTTCCTGATTTCAGTAAAGACAATTGTGTAGCTACAATGAAGCTTTCTCTATCTCTTATTGGATGCAGAAGACAGGGACTTAAAGCAGGCTGCAAGACAACATTTGATGTGGATTTTGGACTTGGGAGATTAACTGAAATTACATATACCTAAGAATTTGCTAAGAAAATTTGAATATAAAAATAATGGTCCCGATTTTTGTGTGTTCTCATTAATCTAGGACTCTCTGATGCAGCTGAATTAGGTTGATTTTAATGAGAGAAGGCACCTAAGTGCATTCGTGTTTGTAATTTTTACATTATTCCATGTTTCAATCCTCAGAGCAAATGTCAAAAAATAATTATAATACTTGCATACCCAACAATTTTAATTGTTCATATTATGGCGAAATCACTGATTAAATCATATATATTCTATGACTTCTTTTAGTTATCTGGAAAGATCTTAACAGCTTCAATTACATGACATGTATATTTCCATGTCTTTGTTCCTAAACACTTGAAAGACATTAATCAAATATGTCAAAGGATCTTTTCTATACAAAGACCTGATGCAGTGTCAAAATCCTACTCAACACATCAGTATAGACAGCCGCTACCTTTCTGTTGGTATTGGCTGATGAGATGAAATCTATTTGCCATTCTGCCCCAATTGTAGGGTTTCTACTCATAATAAGTACACACCCTCTTTTATTTTATTTGTGGGAGCTAATAGAATTGTGGACTTGTTCACTCAAAAATCATTTAGTAATTGCTTTCTATGTGTCAGGGCTATGTAAAGTATTAGGGATAGAAAAATGAGTAGAATACATTCCCAGCATCCCATAATCTCATAGATACCATGGAGCAATGCACAGTTTCTGTGTAGATTGGCTTGTCGATGTATTCCTGACTAGCTTCTGATGAGCGTTGCAGTGATAATGAAATAATCTACCCTTATGCATGTGTCTATGGAGTAACAAGAAGTGCTGGTTAGGAGGCACAGCAAAACATTTTCCATGATTTCTTAAAGAAATGGACTGACTATTCTTTTCGTTTGTGGTCAATTTGAACCCCAGAGTGGTAAAATGTGTTGATTAAAACCTAAGTAAGTAATTTGTTATTTGCTATCCTGGTACTTTCCTTCCTATCACCACTTTGCTTTTCTACCTCCTCCAAAACAATGGCTACACACTTCAGATATGTTTCCACTTTGCCTATTTCCTGTTTTTGTAAAAGAGAGAAACTAATTGTACCCATTTAACAGTTCAGTTGCACTGAGGAAAATAATGCATAATAAAATGCTTAGAAAAGTACCTATTTCAGTAAATATTAGTTTTTAAAACATTGTTGTTATTGTTGTTGTTCACTTGAAACGTTTGCTTAGACTTCCCTCCATGTACATTTGGCTTCTGCTCACTGTGCCAAGTAAACTCTCAAAGCATGTAACACTCTGAGGCGGAAATGCATGACTCAAAGATGTCACCAGAGCTTGTGAACATACAGTCACATTGAAAATGAATACCATCTCAAATCTGGGCAAGAAATTATTGGCAAAATAACCCCCAGAGTCTGAATTTGCCAATTAATTTCATCAGCTATAAAAAAAAGTTAGAATTATTTGGTACTTAGTATCAACAACAATGAAGCAATTGTTAATAAATGGAGAGAGAACATGGACCAGTTTGCCAAGGGAGGCCCAGCTGTGCATGCACAGGCAGCCTTGGCAAGAAACTCGGGTGGCGGTTTGGGATGGCATGCCATTTGTCCTTCATGTTTCCACAACTGGCAGCCAGTCCTACATAAGTTTGGCGGACAGGCAGTAATCTAATCTGGTATCCCATTTATTCCATTTTTGTCTTCTAATACAACTCCAGCTTCCTTTTGGTTCAGTATTTTGGCATTTGTGATCAGTACATCGTATTCCATCTTGTTGACTTTTTTTGGCCTTGGCATAATCAAGATTGTGAATCTTCACAGTTTGACTGTTGTATGTTTGTCTATCTGATCATTATCTCAGTCAACAAGCATTTAGCCCCCAGTGGTCCGTAGACAATATTAGCCTCTTGTATAGATGTCAGGATAACTGACACTTCAGTCAGTTGCCCAGGATGCATGACGGCATTTGCAAGCTCCAAGGGTTCATTTGGAAGGGATGGTATGTGCCAAACCCTCTAGTATTCTCTCAGCATCCAGACTTTGTCTAAGTCCAGAGAAAGAGAAAATAGTCTGAATAAATGTCTAGAGGGCTCTTTTCATTAAAAAAGCTTCTCCTTCTGACATATCACTTATTTGTTTAATCTCTGTCTTCCTTCTTGAAGGGTAAACTCCATAAAAGCAATACTCTGGCCCTTTAATTCACTGCTGTATCCCTGGTGCCCGGAACAGTTCCTTCTAAGACCTTAATAAATATTTGTTGAATGAATGAATAAATTCACTCAGTAAACTTTCTGGCCTTTGATTAAGTGCTAGCATTGTGCTAGGGCTTAGCCGTATCAATTAACTTCAAAGACTAGTTTCTTGTCCTGGTGGAGTACATATTGTAGTTGGGGAGTGAGACAATGGCAAATGAAAAATAATCACAAATTTGGATGATAGATTGTGAGTAACTGCTATGAAGGGCCATATAATTAAATAATGAATGATTGACCGGAGAAGATGAGCAATACCAATTGGAGAAGATCTAAATAATCATAATCCAGCCACATGAAAAAGCTAGAGGTAGATATTACGAAGGGCTTGGTATATTGAAAGAAAAGAAAAGAAAAAAAAAAAACTGGTGTGGCTGAAATGCAGTAAGCAAGAAGGAGAATGAAATAAAATTGGAAAGAGATAGAGGAACCACTTTATGCAACCCTGTAGCTCATGGTAAAATAAAATGCAATGATAAGCCATTGAAAAATGTTGATCAGGAGAGTGTCATCTGATTAATAGCTTTAAGAGATTACTCTAAAAACTATGTGGAAATTTCACTGGAAGGGACTAAGAGAAGCAGTGGAATCTGTTAGAAGACATTTCAGGAGTCTGTATGGAGAATGGTGACTTCACCAAGGTAGTGGCATTAGAGTTGGAGAGAAATGAATTTAAAATACACTGGAAGGAAGCACTGACTCAATGTGGTGATAAATTCAATGCACAGAAAGGGGTGAATAACAGTTGAATGAATTATTACTAGGTTTTTATAGGTGCACTTGGGTAAATGGTAGGGCCATTCAATGGCTAGGTGGTAGTAGTATTTACTGAGATGGGAATGACTTTAGGAAGGTATATTAGGGTTCTCTAGAAAAATAGGATGAATAGGTTCTCCAGAGAAATGGAAAATTATGTACATGTTTCATGCAACAGTTTAGATATATAAAATAAGGAACTGATTCACATGACTAGAAAGCTGAGAAGTTCAAGATAGTCATTTATTAAGCTGGAAAGCTAAGAAAGCCAATGGTATATGTTCTGATCTGAGGGCAGGAAATGACTGATGTCCCAGTTCAACAGTTAGGCAGGAGGAATTGCCTCTTAATAAGCCCTTCTATTATTTTAAATCTTCAGGTGATTGGTGAACCCCACTCACATTATGGAGGGCAACTTGCTTTACTCAGTCTACAGATTGAAAAGATTCAAAACCACTCTCACCAGACACATCCAGAATAATGTTGGGCCAAATATCTGGGTATACTGTGGCCCAGTCAAGTTGGTACACAAAATTATCACAGAGGGGCAGATTGCATGTGGAGATCAATAGCTTTAGTTTTTCTTATTTAGTTTGAGGTGTTTATAATCCACAAGCATGGAGAGTTTAAATGGTAAGTTTGATGTATAAGTCAAGAGATCAAAGGGAAGATCTGAGCTGGAAACATAAATTTGGGGGTGTGGCAGAGATGGCTAGTTTGCCTACCTAATATTCTTCCCTTCTACCTTATGAATACAATTCTGATTGTTTTGGTAGTATAAATAGGTTCAGCTATAAAATCTGCATTTCCCTTGCACATTGGATGGTCACATGACACAGTTCTGTCAATAAAATGTATATAGTAATTGTGAGGTAATTCTGAGAACTAAAACTAAAACAGGGGAGAAGACTCTGACCTTTCTCTATTTTCTTATGGATTAAAATACTGATGTATCTAACTTGTGATAATGTAAAAAACATACGCTAAAGAAGGATGAACAAAATGATAGAGGAAGCCTGGAATATAGTCAGTGTGTCAGCTCTGGACTATGTACCTCCGAATGTCACCTTTCTGGAGAAAAGCCAGACACCTAATGTGTTTAAGCAATCCTTATTCAGATTTCTGTTTCTTGCAGCTGACTGCAATTTTCAACTGATAGAGTGTCATTAGCCTATAGATAGCCTATCAGTCAGGGTGTTTTTGGCTGCAAGTAAGAGAAAACCTGACTTAAAAAATAACATTTAAAAATTTGTGTTCAGCCTGAGCAACATAGCAAGACCCTGTCTCTTAAAACAATAAATATAATAACATTTAAAATCTTACATGACTGGTAGTCTAGAGGAATCACAGACTCCCAAGATAAGTTGTCCCAGGTACTCATCAAGGACATGCTGAGACTGATGTACTTTGTTAATTTCTGCTCAGTCATCTTCTGCTCTGGCTTCGTCCCATTGACTTCCTGTTCATGTCCAGGGATAGAGAAAGCACTTTTGCATCAAACATTAAATAGAAATACTTATCTTCATTGTAATACAGATAATTTAGGGTGCATCTTTATCCTTGAATGAATCATTGGCTTGATCCTCAGTTTTGAACTAATTACCAGCTGGAGAGAAGAGACTATCCTTACTGAGTAGGACAATTCAGGAACTCTTCTTCAAATGGTAGTCAATATTCAAACTCTAGTGCTCTTATGTAACAGGGAAAGTTTGGGATAGGTGTTGAGGATTTAAGCAAATGTTAAATATATTTTACCCCTTTGATGACTTCACATCCAAACTTAGCTTCTTCCCAACTAAATACACATCCTTACAATGCTCACACCAGCATGAAATACATTCAGTTTTCCCCAAACGAGACAGTTCAAAGTCTTCACTGTTATAATTCCAGATTTTTGGTTGAGTTGCTCTTCCTCTTACATAGTTGTAGCTTCTAATTGTATTAAGGCTAAGACACTGTTATCTTCCCTTAACAAATTTAATATAAAATCGTGGAGAAATAACAGGATAAGCACAATGAAAATTGTGGAAAAGGGCAGTAGCACACATGGTTCACTGGAACATAGCATAAACCGTAGCCTGCCGGCTGGAAATAACGAGGACTTTCTGACCTGGCCGTGCAGTGACTACTTGTGTTACATTATAGCAGCATCCACTTCTGCTCTTTGGAATAAGTTCACTTGTCAGTCTTCCTCTGTTACCCCATGTCCTGTCTCCTGGGGAGATTACTCATATCCATCAATTTTTATTTGAGGTGGACATGAGATAGGATGCCCTTTCTTGCGCTACACAGATACAGTACTTACTCTCTGTAAAGTGTGTGTCCAAGGGATTTAATATTTAAGTTATAGCTATTTATGATCAAGCTTGGAATTTCTTTATTATTTTCTTCAAGTTTTAGCAGGCTTTTGGTCCATATGTATTTGTAGTTTTCATTGCATAATAACCACACCAGTGGATATTAGTGTGGTCATGGTCTTTGAGTTTGGAACTTTGGTCTCCTAAGCAACAAATCACTGTTTTCTAGAATTTTAGTTGAAGGACTTCTGTCTACATTTGATCTGCCCCTGGAAGAGATCTGAAGCCATAACCTTAGGTTGGTGGACATCAATATGTTGTATCCTTTCTCAGGCAGAGAATACTTAATTGGAACTAAGTCTCATGTCTTTCTTGTGGCTTAATCATATATTGTTCCAAACTACCTACTTTCCAACCTGTACCAGCATTAGTATTTATTAAAGTAGATAATTTATTTCTGTAACCTAAAAATTTCATAATTTTGGATTACAGAAAAGAATCCCCTTAAGCTACTTTTGCTTCTTCAGGTGCTTACAGTGGGCCACATTCAACCTGTTTATCTCTTATAAGATTTTATTGATGGCCTCAAGAAGTATTAAAAACAGTCTAAACATCTTTCTTACCAAGTCTCTAATGCTACAGCCTTGGTAGGCACATTGACAGTTTCATCATAAGGAAGGCCATAGTTTAATGGATACACTCAATATAGTATAAAAAGATTACCAACTTACTAGAAAGAAATAATAGAGTCTTCTCTGTTCTGTATCCTTTATCTTTTCATTAAACCAGTCTGTTTTCTACACTGCTTTATTTCCTGGTATCAAAATCTGTATTAGTTGAAATGCACTCAGCTGAAAATAACAGAAATTTAACTGGGGGTGAAAGCCACAATTCATTCAGGGCTAAGAATGAGCCTCAGGCGTGGCTAATCAGAGTAGAGTCTATCTCCTTGGCCACAGAGATTCAGGGTTATATGTGGCAGCCAAGATAGCCCAGTTGGAGCTAATCATGAGAGATTATGTTCCTGGAGCTGTCAGCGGCCATGATGGGAAGCCAGAGAAAGAGACCAACTCAGTGGAAAACAGAGCCAAGAGCTGGAGAGAAACCAATTTCTGATGACATCATTGGGCCTCTGAATCCAATCCTGTATGCAGTTAGCATTCTTTCTGGCCTTCTCAATTAAGTGAATCAATATTTTTTTTTCTTAAGCCTGTTTGAACCAGCATTTCTTTCATATTCAACAGTTTAGATTTCTGGGTTGATTTGAGGAATTGAATTATGAAAAGTCACTCAAACTCACTGGAATAATTTGGGGGGGATAAAAGGGACATTTAAGTTTTCCTCTAATTCCTTCATTTCTATTATGTGAGCTCACAGAGCTATTTAGCTTCAAAGTCAAATTAGATATTCTTTCCTACTGATTTCCAGTAGCTTGCATTATTTGATGCTGTTTAGAAATGTGTAAACACAGTGCTGGCCACTAAATATTAACCTTGTTAGAAATTTTTATTCTCTTATAAGAATTAGTGCCATATCAATAGTGGTGTATTTTCTGTAAGTTTTTGAGCTGGTAAGATTTACTTGTGTCCGACAATATACTTCCCTCTGGCTACTTGCCTTGGCCTCTTTTCACACCACACACATATAAGAGAAAAGTGCATGTTTGATAAGCGAGGGTTTTCTTTTCTGACTTTTTGTCTTGAAAAAATCTTAGACTTACAGAAGAGTTGTAAAGATAGTACAGAGAGTTCTTATATATACTTTGCCTAACTTAGTGTTTTATTTTTATTTTACTTGAAGCTCCAGGATACATGTACAAAATGTGCAGGTTTGTTAGATAGGTGTACATGTGCCATGGTGGTTTTGCTGTGCCTATCAACCCGTCATCTAAGTTTTAAGCCCTGCGTGCATTAGCTATTTGTCCTGATGCTCTCCCTCCCCTCGTCCCCCAAACCCCCAAAGGCCCCAGTGTGTTATTCCCCTCCCTGTGTCCATGCATTTTCATTGTTCAACTCCCACTTGTGAGTGAGAACATGTGGTGTCTGGTTTTCCGTTCATGTGTTAGTTTGCTGAGCATGATGGCTTCCAGCTTCATTCATGTCCCTGCAAAGAACATGATCTCATTTCTTTTTATGGCTGCATAGTATTCCATGGTGTACATGTACCACATTTTCTTTATCCAGTCTATCATGGATGGGTATTTGAGTTGGTTCCAAGTCTTGGCTATAGTAAGTAGTGCTGCAATAAACATGTGTGTGCATGTGTCTTTATAGTAGAATGATTTATATTCCTTAGGGTATATATGCAGTAATGGGATTGCTAGGTCGAATGATATTTCTTATTCTAGATCCTTGAGGAATCACCAGACTATCTTTCACAATGGTTGAACTAATTTACATTCCCACCAACAGTGTAAAAGTGTTCCTATTTCTTCACAGCCTCACCAGCATCTGTTGTTTCTTGACTATTTAGTAACTATCATTCTGATTGGCATGAGGTGGTATCTCATTGTGGTTTTGATTTGCATTTCTTTAATAATCAGTGATGTGCTTTTTTTCATATGCCGCGTAAATAAATGTCTCCTTTTGGAAAGTGTCTGTTTTTATCTTTTGCCCACTTTCTGATAGGGTTGTGTGTTTTTTTTTCTTGTAAATTTGTTTAAGTTCCTTGTAGTTTCTGGATGTTAGATCTTTGTCAGGTGGGTAGATTATAAAAATTTTCTCTCATTCTGTAGGTTGCCTGTTCATTCTGATAGTTTCTTTTTCTGTACAGAGGCTCTTTAGTTAGATCTCATTTGTCAATTTTAGCTTTTGTTGCAATTAATTGCTTTTGGTGTTTATGTCGTGAAGTCTTTGCCCATGCCTATGTCCTGAATGGTATTGCCTAAGTTTTCTCCTAGGGTTTTCATGACTTTGGGTCTTACATTTAAGTCTTTAATACATCTTGAGTTAATTTTTGTATATGGCATAAAGAAGGGGTTCAGTTTTAGTTTTCTGCATATGGTTAGCCAGTTTTCCCAACACCATTTATTAAATAGGGAATCCTTTCCCCATTGCTTGTTTTTTGTCAGGATTGTTGAAGATCAGATGGTTGTAGATGTGTGTTGTAATTTCTGAGGTCTCTGTTCTATTCCATTGGTCTATATGTCTGTTTTGGTACCAGCACCATGCTGTTTTGGTTACCGTAGCTTTGTAGTACAGTTTGAAGTCAGGTAGCATGAAGCCTCCAGCTTTGTTCTTTTTGCTTAGGTTTGTCTTGGCTATACAAGTTCTTTTTTTGTTCCATATGAAGTTTAAAGGTTTCTTATAATTCTGTGAGGAATGTCATTGGTAGTTTGGGAATAGCATTGAATCTGTAAATTATTTTGGGCATTATGGCCATTTTTATGATACTGATTCTTCCTGTGCGTGAGGATGGAATATTTTTCCATTTGTTTGTGTCCTCTCTTATTTCCTTGAGTAGTGGTTTGTATGTTTCCTTGAAGAGGTTCTTCACATCTCTTGTTAGCTGTATTCCTAGATATTTTATTTTCTTGAACAACTGTGAATGGGAATTCACTTTGATTTGGCTCCTTGCTTGTCTATTGTTGATGCATAGGAATGCTTGCGATTTTTGCACATTGATTTTGTATCCTGAGACTTTGCTGAAGTTGCTTATCAGCTTAAGGAGATGTTGGGCTGAGACGATGGGGTTTTCTAAATACAGAATCATGTCATCTGGGGGGTGCCCAAGATGGCCGAATAGGAACAGCTCCAGCCTCCAGCTCCCAGCGTATGTGACACAGAAGACGGGTGATTTCTGCATTTTCAACTGAGGTACCGGGTTCATCTCACTGGGGCGTGTCGGACTGTTGGTGCTGGTCAGTGGGTGCAGCCCAACCAGCGAGAGCTGAAGCAGGGTGAGGCATTGCGTCACCTGGGAAGCACAAGGAGGAAGGGAATTCCTTTTCCTAGCCAAGGGAAACTGAGACACACAACACCTGGAAAATCGGGGTAACTCCCACCCTAATGCTGCACTTTACCAAGGGTCTTAGCAAACAGCACACCAGGAGATTATATCCCAGGCCTGGCCCGGAGGGTCCCATGCCCACAGAGCCTCCCTCATTGGTAGCACAGCAGTCTGAGATCTAACTGCAAGGCAGCAGTGAGGCTGTGGGAGGGGTGCCTGCCATTGCTGAGGCTTAAGTAGGCAAACAAAGCTGCTGGGAAGCTCGTACTGGGTGGAGCCCACCACAGCTCAAGGAGGCCTGCCTGCCTCTGTAGACTCCACCTCTGGGGACAGGACATAGCTAAACAAAAAGCAGCAGAAACCTCTGCAGATGTAAAAGTCCCTGTCTGACAACTTTGAAGAGAGCAGTGGTTCTCCCAACACGGAGGTTGAGATCTGAGAATGGACAGACTGCCTGCTCAAGTGGGTCCTGGACCCCTGAGTAGCCCAACTGGAGTCTTCCCCCACTAGGTGCAGGCTGACACCTCACACCTCACACGGCTGGGTACACCTCTGAGACAAAGCTTCCAGAGCAAGAATCAGACAGCAACACTCACTGTTCAGCAATATTCTATCTTCTCCAGCCTCCGCTGCTGATACCCAGGCAAACAGGGTCTGGAGTGGACCTCAAACAAACTCTAACAGACCTGCAGCTGAGGGTCCTGACTGTTAGAAGGAAAACTAACAAACAGAAAGGACATCCACACCAAAACCCCGTCAGTACATCACCATCATCAAAGACCAAAGTCAGATAAAACCACAAAGATGGGGAAAAAGCAGTGCAGAAAAGCTGGAAATTAAAAAAATCAGAGTGCATCTGCCCCTCCAAAGGAACGCAGCTCATTGCCAGCAATGGAACAAAGCTGGATGGAGAATGACTTTGACGAGTTGCGAGAAAAAGGCTTCAGTCGATCAAACTTCTCAGAGCTAAAGGAGGAACTATGTATGTACACAGCACAAAGAAACTAAAAACCTTGAAAAGAGAATGGAAGAATGGATAACTAGAATAACCAATGCAGAGAAGTCCATAAACGAACTGATAGAGATGAAAACCATGACACGAGAACTACGTGACAAATGCACACGCTTCAGTAACCGACTTGATCAACTGGAAGAAAGAGTATCAGTGATTGAAGATCAAATGAATGAAATGAAGTGAGAAGAGAAGTGTAGAGAAAACAGGGTAAAAAGAAGTGAACAAAGCCTCCAAGAAATATGGGATTATGTGAAAAGACCAAATCTACGTCTAATTGGTGTGCCTGAAAGTGACGGGGAGAATGGAACCAAGCTGGAAAACACTCTGCAGGATATTATCCAGGAGAACTTCCCCAACCTAGCAAGACAGACCAACATTCAAATTCAGGAAATGCAGAGAACACCACAAAGATACTCCTCGAGAAGAGCAACTCCAACACACATAATTGTCAGATTCACCAAAGTTGAAATGGAGGAAAAAATGTTAAGGGCAGCCAGAGAGAAAGGTCGGGTTACCCACAAAGGGAAGCCCATCAGACTAACAGCAGATCTCTTGACAGAAACTCTATCAGTCAGAAGAGAGTGGGGGCCAATATTCAGCATTCTTAAAGAAAAGCATTTTCAACCCAGAATTTCATATCCAGCCAAACTAAGTTTCATAAGTGAAGGAGAAATAAAATTCTTTACAGGCAAGCAAATGCTGAGAGATTTTGTCACCACCAGGCCTGCCCTACAAGAGATCCTGAAGGAAGCCCTAAACATGGAAAGGAACAACTGGTACCAGCCATTGCAGAAACATGTCAAAATGTAAAGACCATCGAGGCTAGGAAGAAACTGCATCAACTAACAAGCAAAATAACCAGCTAATATCATAATGACAGGATCAAGTTCACACAAAACAGTATTAACCTTAAATGTAAATGGACTAAATGGTCCAATTAAAAGACACAGACTGGCAAAGTGGATACAGAGTCAAGACCCATCAGTTGGCTCTATTCAGGAGACCCATTTCACATGCAGAGACACACATAGGCTCAAAATAAAGGGATGGAGGAAGATCTATCAAGCAAATGGAAAACAACAACAACAAAAAAAAGCAGGGGTTGCAATCCTAGTCTCTGATAAAACAGACTTTAAACCATCAAATATCAAAAGAGACAAAGAAGGCCATTATATAATGGTAAGGGATCAATTCAATAAGAAGAGCTAACTATCCTAAATATACATGCACCCAATACAGGAACACCCAGATTCACAAAGCAAGTCCTTAGAGACTTACAAAGAGACTTAGACTCCCATGCAATAATAGTGGGAGACTTTAACATCCCACTGTCAACATTAGAGAGATCAACGAGACTGAAAGTTAACAAGGATTTCCAGGAATTGCACTCAACTCTGCACCAAGCAGACCTAATAGACATCTACAGAACTCTCCACCCCAAATTAACAAAATATATATTCTTCTCAGCACCACATCCCATTTATTCCAAAATTGACCACATAGTTGGCAGTAAAGCGCCCCTCAGCAAATGTAAAAGAACAGAAATTGTAACAAACTGTCTCTCAGATCACAGTGCAATCAAGCTAGAACTCAGGACTAAGAAACTCAGTCAAAACCGGTCAACTACATGGAAACTGAACAACCTGCTCCTGAATGACTACTGGGTACATAACAAAATGAAGGCAGAAATAAAGATGTTCTTTGAAACCAATGAGAACAAAGATACAACATACCAGAATCTCTGGGACACATTTAAAGCAGTGTGTAGAGGGAAATTTATAGCACTAAATGCCCACAAGAGAAAGCAGGAAAGATCTAAAATTGACACCCTAACATCACAATTAAAAGAACTAGAGAAGCAAGAGCAAACACATTCAAAAGCTAGCAGAAGGCAAGAAATAACTAAAGTCAGAGCAGAACTGAAGGAGATAGAGACACAAAAAAACCTTCAAAAAATCAATGAATCCAGAAACTGGTTTTTTGAAAAGATCAACAAAATTGATAGACCACTAGCAAGACTAATAAAGAAGAAAAGAGAGAAGAATCAAATAGACGCAATAAAAAATGATAAAGGGGATATCACCAATGACCCCACAGAAATAGAAACTACCATCAGAGAATACTATAAACACCTCTATGCAAATAACCTAGAAAATCTAGAAGAAATGGATACTTTCCTGGACACTTACACTCTCCCAAGACTAAACCAGGAAGAAGTTGAATCCCTGAATAGACCAATAGCAGGCTCTGAAATTGAGGCAATAATTAATAGCCTACCAGCCAAAAAATGTCCAGGACCAGATGGATTCACAGCCGAATTCTATCAGAGGTACAAGGAGGAGCTGGTACCATTCCTTCTGAAACTATTCCAATCAATAGAAAAAAAAGGGAATCCTCTCTAACTCATTTTATGAGGCCAACATCATCCTGATACCAAAGTCTGGCAGAGACACAACAAAAAAAGAGAATTTTAGACCAATATCTCTGATGACCATTGATGCAAAAATCCTTAATAAAATACTGGCAAACCAAATCCAGCAGCACATCAAAAAGCTTATCCATCACGATCAAGTGGGCTTCATCCCTGGGATGCAAGGCTGGTTCAACATATGCAAATCAATAAACGTAATCCAGTATATAAACAGAACCAAAGACAAAAACCACATGATTATCTCAATAGATGCAGAAAAGGCCTTGACAAAATTCCACTGCCCTTCATGCTAAAAACTCTCAATAAATTCAGTATTGATAGATGTATCTCAAAATAGTAAGAACTCTTTATGACAAACCCACAGCCAATATCATACTGAATGGGCAAAAACTGGCAGCATTCCCTTTGAAAACTGGCACAAGACAGGGATGCCCTCTCTCACCACTCCTATTCAACGTAGTGTTGGAAGCTCTGACTAGGGCAGTCAGGCAAGAGAAAGAAATAAAGGGTATTCAGTTAGAAAAAGAAGAAGTCAAATTGTCCCTGTTTGCAGATGACATGATTGTATATTTAGAAAACCCCATCATCTCAGCCCAAAATCTCCTTAAGCTGATAAGCAACTTCAGCAAAGTCTCAGGATACAAAATCAATATGAAAAATCACAAACATTCTTATACACCAATAGCAGACAAACAGAGAGCCAAATCATGAATGAACTCCCATTCACAATAGCTTCAAAGAGAATAAAATACCTAGGACTCCAACTTACAAGGGATGTGAAGGACCTCTTCAAGGAGAACTACAAACCACTGCTCAGTGAAATAAAAGAGGACACAAACAAATGGAAGAACATACCATGCTCATGGATAGGAAGAATCAATATTGTGAAAATGGCCATACTGCCCAAGGTAATTTATAGATTCAGTGCCATCCCCATTAAGCTACCAATGACTTTCTTCACAGAATTGGAAAAATCTGCTTTAAAGTTCACGTGGAACCAAAAAAGAGCCTGCATTGACAAGACAATCCTAAGCCAAATGAACAAAACTGGAGGCATCACGCTACCAGCCTTCAAACTATACTACAAGGCTACAGTAACCAAAACAGCATGGTACTGGTAACAAAACAGAGATATAGACCAATGGAACAGAACAGAGTCCTCAGAAATAATACCACACATCTACAACCATCTGATCTTTGACAAACCTGAGAGAAACAAGAAATGGGGAAAGGATTCCCTATTTAATAAATGGTGCTGGCAAAATTGCCTAGCCATAAGTAGAAAGCTGAAACTGGATCCTTTCCTCACTCCTCGTACGAAAATTAATTCAAGATGGATTAGAGACTTAAATGTTAGACCTAAAACCATAAAATCCCCAAAAGAAAACCTAGGTAATACCATTCAGGACATAGGCATGGGCAAGGACTTCATGTCTAAAATACCAAAAGCAATGACAACAAAAGCCAAAATTGACAAATGTGATCTAATTAAACTAAAGAGCTTCTGCACAGCAAAAGAAACTACCATCAGAGTGAACAGGCAACCTACAGAATGGGAGAAAATTTTTGCAATCTACTCATCTGACAAAGGGCTAATATCCAGAATCTACAAAGAACTCAAACGAACTTACAAGAAAAAAACAAACAACCCCATCAAACAGTGGGCAAAGGATATGAACAGACACTTCTCAAAAGAAGACGTTCATACAGCCAACAGACTCATGAAAAAATGCTCATCATCACTGGCCATCAGAGAAATGCAAATCAAAACCACAATGAGATATCATCTCACACCAGTTAGAATGGCAATCATTAAAAAGTCAGGAAACAACAGGTGCTGGTGAGGATGTGGAGAAATAGCACTTTTACACTGTTGGTGGGACTGTAAACTAGTTCAAGCATTGTGGAAAACAGTGTGGCGATTCCTCAAGGTTCTAGAACTAGAAGTACCATTTGACCCAGCCATCCCATTACTGGGGATATCCCCAAAGGATTATAAATCATGCTGCTATAAAGACACATGTACACATATGTTTATTGCGGCACTATTCGCAATAGCAAAGACTTGGAATCAACCCAAATGTCCATCAGTGACAGACTGGATTAAGAAAATGTGACACACATATACACCATGCAATACTATGCAGCCATAAAAAGAATGAGTTCATGTCCTTTGTAGGGACATGGATGCAGCTGGAAACCATCATTCTCAGCAGACTATCGCAGGAACAGAAAACCAATCACCGCATTGTCTCACTCATAGGTGGGAATTGAACAATGAGATCACTTGGACACAGGAAGGGGAACATCACTCACTGAGGCCTATAGTGGGCAGATGGTAGGGTGGAGGGATGGCATTCGGAAATATACCTAGTGTAAAGGACAAGTTAATGGGTGCAGCACACACCAACATGGCACAAGTATACATATGTAACAAACCTGCACATTATGCACATGTACCCTAGAACTTAAAGTATTAAAAAAAAAAAAAAAAGAATCATGTCGTCTGCAAACAGAGACAATTAGATGTCCTCTCTTCCTGTTTGAATACCCTTTATTTCTTTCTCTTGCCTGTTTTTCCTGGCCAGAACTTCTGATACTATGTTGGATAGGAGTGGTAAGAGAGGGGATCCTTGCCTTGTGCCTGTTTTCACAGGGAATGCTTCCAGCTTTTGCCTATTCGGTATGATATTGGCTGTGGGTCTGTCATAAATAGATCTTGTTGTTTTGAGATATGTTCCATCAATACCTAGTTTATTGAGAATTTTTAACATGAAGGATGTTGAATTTTATCAACAGCCTTTTCTGCATCTGTTGAGATGATCATTTTTGTTATTGGTTCTGTTTATGTGATGGCTTATGTTTATTGATTCATATAGGTTGAACAAGCCTTGCATCCCAGGGATGAAGCTGACTTGATCTTGGTGGATAAACTTTTTGATGTGCTACTGTATTGGTTTGCCAGTATTTTATTGAGGATTTTCGCATCGATGTCCATCAGGGATATTGGTCTAAAATTCTTTTTGTTGTGTCTCTGCCAGGCTTTGGTGTCAGTATGATGATGGCTTTATAAAATGAGTTAGGGAGGATTCCTTCTTTTTCTATTGATTGGAATAGTTTCAGAAGGAATGGTACCAGCTCCTCTTTGTACCTCTGGTAGAATTGGGCTGTGAATCCCTCTGGTCCTGGACTTTTTATTGCTTGGCAGGCCATTAATTATTGCCTCAATTTCAGAACTTGTTTTTGGTCTATTCTGATTCAACTTCTTCCTGGTTTAGTCTTGGGAGGGTGTATGTGCCCAGGAATTTATCCATGTCTTCTAGATTTTCTAGTTTATTTGCGTAGAGGTGTTTATAGTATCCTCTGAGGGTAGTTTATATTTCTGTGGGATTGGTGGTGATATCCCCTTTATTGTTTTTTATTGTGTCTATTCGATTCGTCTCTTTTCTTCTTTATTATTCTTACTAGCAGTCTATCAGTTTCTTTAAAAAAAAAAACCAGCTCCTGAATTCATTGATTTTTTGAAGGGTTTTTCATGTGTCTATCTCTTTCATTTCTGCTTTGATCTTAATTATTTCTTGTCCTCTGCTAGCTTTTGGATTTGTTTGTTCTTGCTTCTCTAGTTCTTTTAGTTGTGACGTTAGGGTGTTGATTTGAGATCTTTCTAGCTTTATAGTGCTATAAATTTCCCTCTTAACATTGCTTTAGCTGTGTCTCAGAGATTCTGGTACACTGTCTCTTTGTTCTCATTGGTTTCAAAGAACTTCTTGACTTCTGCCTTAATTTTGTTACTTACCCAGGAGTCATTCAGGAACAGGTTGTTCAATTTCCATGTCGTGGTATGGTTTTGAGTGAGTTTTTAAATCTTGAGTTCTAATTTGATTGCTCTCTGGTCTGAGATACTGTTTATGATTTCAGTTCTTTTGCATTTGCTAAGAAGTGTTTTACTTCCAATTATATGGTTGATTTTAGAATAAGTGCGATGTGGCACTGAGAAGAATGTATATTCTGCTGATTTGGGGTGGAGAGTTCTGAGATGTCTATTAGGTCTGCTTGATCCAGAGCTGAGTTTAAGTCCTGAATATTCTTGTTAATTTTCTGTCTCATTGATCTAATATTGACAGTGGGATGTTAAAGTCTTCCACTATTATTGTGTTGAAGTCTAAGTCTCTGTGTAGGTCTCTAAGAACTTGTTTTATGAAGCTGGGTTCTCCTGTATTGGGTGCACATATATTTAGGATAGTTAGCTCTTCTTGTTGAATTGATTGCTTTACCATTATGTAATGCCCTTTTTTTTTTTTTAATCTTTGTTGGTTTTAAAGTCTGTTTTGTCAGAAACTAGGATTGCAACTACTTTTTTTTCTTTCCATTTTTTGAAAACTTTTCTCCATACCTTTTATTTTAAGCCTATTTGTGTCTTTGCATGTGAGATGGGTCTTCTGAATACAACCACCAATTGGTCTTGACTCTATCCAGTTTGCCAGTTTGTGTCTTTTAATTGGGGCATTTAGCCCATTTACATGTAGGGTTAACATTGTTATGTGTGAATTTGATCCTGTCATCGTGATGGTAGCTGGTTATTTTGCCCACTATTTGATGCGTGTCTTCATAGTGTCATTGGTCTTTATATTTTGGTGTGTTTTTGCAGGAGCTGGTACTGGTTTTTCCTTTTCATATTTAGTACTTCTTTCAGGAGCTCTTGCAAAGTAGGCCTGGTGGTGATGAAGTCCCTCAACATTTGCTTGTCTGGAAATGATTTTATTTCTCCTTTGCTTATGAAGCTTAGTTTGGCTGGATATGAAATTCTGGGTGGAAAATTCAAGACTGTTGAATATTGGCCCCCAGTCTTTTCTTGCTTGTAGGGTTTCTGCAGAGAGATCAGCTATTAGTCTGATGGGCTTCCCTTTGTAGGTGACCTGGACTTTCTTTCTGGCTGCCCTTAATATTTTTTCCTTCATTTTGATCTTGCAGAATCTGTTGATTGTGTGTCTTGGGGTTGATCTTCTCATGAACTATCTTAGTGATGTTCTTTGTATTTCTTGAATTTGAATGTTGGCCTGTCTTGCTAAGTTGGGGAATTTCTCCTGGAGTGAATAACCTGAAGTGTATTTTCCAACTTCGTTCCATTCTCTCCTTCTCTTTCAGGTACTCCAGTCAATAGTAGGTTCGGTCTTTTTACATAGTCCTATATTTGTCACAGGTTTTGTTCATTCCTTTTCATTCTTTTTTTCTCTTATCTTCCTGCCTTATATCAGCAAGATGGTATTCAAACTGATACTCTTTCTTCTGCTTGATCAATTCAGCTATTGGTACTTGTCTATACTTCACGAAGTTCTTGTGCTGTATTTTTCAGAATTATCAGGTCATTTAGGTTCCTCTCTAAGCTGGTTATTCTAATCAGCAATTCCTGTAACCTTTTATCAAGGTTCTTAGCTTCTTTGCATTGGGTTAAAACATGCTCTTTATTTCAGTGGAGTTTGTTATTACCCACCTTTTGAAACCTACTTCTGTCATTTCATCCATCCCATCCTCCATCCAGTGTTCTGTGCCCTTGCTGGAGAGGCATTGCAATCATTTGGAGGAGAAGGTGCACTCTAGCCTTTGGGTTTTCAGTATTTTTTTGTTGATTCTTTCTCATCTTCATGAGTTTGTCTAGTTTCGACCTTTGAGGTTACTGACTCTTGAATGAGGATTTTGTGGGGATTTTTTTTTTTTTTTCTGATGCTGTTTTCATTGCTTTCTGTTTGCTTTTCTTTCCATAATCAGGTCCCTCTTCTGCATGGCTGCTGTTTGCTGGGGTTCACTTCAGGCCCTATATATCTGGTTCAGTCACACACCTGGAAGTGTCACCTGAGGAGGCTGGAGAACAGCAAAGATGAGTGTCTGCTCCTTCCTCTAGGATCTCTGACTTCAAGGGTCACCAACCTGTTACCAGTAGGGACTTCTGTATAGGGTGTCTGACAACCCCTGTTGGAAGGTCGTACCTGGTTGGATGGCACAGGGAGCAGAACCCATTTAATTTAACACACTTTGGCTGTCCCTTGGTGGAGGAGGTGTGCTGCAATCAGGGGGGAACCCACTTGTCTGGGCTGCCTGGATTCTTCAGAATTAGCAGGAGGAAAGACTGAGTCTGCTGGTCCACAGAGACTACAACCAGCCCTCCCCTTAGGGGCTCAGTCCCAGGGAGATCAGAGTTCTGTCCTTGAGCCCCTGGCTGGAGTTGTTGGAGTTCCTGCAGGGAGGCCCCACTCAATGAGGAGGGATGGGTCATGGTTAGGCCTAAAGACGCACTGTGGCTGCAGTCTGCCAGAGCCAGTGTGTTGGGCTGTGGGGAATACCTCTAGGGACCCAGCCATCTGCCTCCCTGGCCCTAGTAGGGGAAAAGTGTAGCCTGGAGCTATGGAGATGGCTGCTGCCCTTCTCTTGCTCTGGGAGCTTAGTGTGTTAGTCAGCTAGCAGTCCCAGTGTTGGCTGCCACCCCTCCCACAAGGAACTCAGATGGTTCAGCGGGTAGCCACAGCTGTGGTGATGGCCATCCCTCTCCCCAGGAACTGGGCAGGCTTAAGATGATTCTAGTTGAGTAGCTGTTGAGAATCTGCATGGCTCCATGGTTAGGACCTTAGGCCCCAGTGACATGGGCTCACGAGTGGTATCTTCTGATCTGTGGGTTGCATAGTTCCATGGAAAAAGCATGGTTTCCCAGGCTGGCTAGCATGCTCGCTCACTAACTCCTTTGGCTGGTGGGTGGGGGCTCCCCTTCCCTTTGTGGCTCTCAGGTGGGCCACTGCATCACACTGCTCTTCCTTCCTCTCTATGCGTCACGCCAGCCACCTAGTCAGTCCTGATGACAGAACCTGGATACCTCAGCTGCTGGTACAGGATTCGCCTGCTGTTTTGGCTCTTTTGGATGGGAGCCTCTCATCACCACTGCATCTAGTTGGCCATCTTGACCCCGCCCTGCCTTAATGTTAATATCTTTTGTAATCATAGTATAGTGATCAAAACTAAAAAACTAACATTAGTGCAATATGTTAAACTATAGAATTTGTTCAGATTTTACCAGTTTGGTGTCTAATCTTTTTCTGAGCTATTAAAAATGAAAATTATCTCTTGTATATTTGGTTTTTTATCAAGAGTTTCAAATAAATATAGGTGATTATACTTAATAGTTTAAAACTATGCATAAACTGTTGGGCCATTGTTTATAACTCACTGTGCTACTTGGAGCATGGCATTCAGACATTACTACTGGGGGTACATCTTGTTTTGCTGCATAATAGAGAAATTGCTGAAAATCTATAAATAAGCTTTGTATACATTACAAAGACATTTTACTTTTTATTTATAGGTGCAAGATTTACTTATAACTTCTGATTAGAAGGTTTAATACACTGTTATACTATAATAAATAAGAAAAAAGACACTCATTTCCCAAAGTGACCCCAAATGTGTTCCCTTGGTGATTTAGTGCTTCCCTTTCAAATCCACTTAAATTAACATCACGTTATCTGAGAGTAATGGAAAGTAATTTTATACAGTTATGAGATTGAGGGGATGTAACTTTGCACCAGGAAAGGTAAATTGTGTGAGTATTCAAATACTAACGTTGGAAATTAAATTAAACCACACTACATTTTCTTAGAAAATCCACATATTAGAGCGGAAAACTGTTAACAAATACTATGAACTAGAGCATAATATTTTATAATAATGAGAATCTACAGAATATATTCCTTGGACTAGACTGAAGTTCATTAAAAGAAGTAGATTTGTAGTGAAAATGTCATCTGGCTGTTTATTTAGAGACAGGGTCTCACTGTGTCACCCAGGCTAGAGTGCAGTGATGCAGTCACGGCTCACTGCAGCCCTGAGTTTCTAGGGTCAAGTGATCCTCCTATCTCAGCCTCCCAAGTAGCTGGGACTACAGGTGCATGCCACTGAACTTGGCTAACTTTTTCTACTTTTATTTTATAGAGACGGGCTCTCTATGTTGCCTAGGCTAGTCTTGAACTCTTGAGCTCAAGTGATTCTCCCTCCTTGGTCTCCCAAAGTTTGGAGATTATAGGTTTGAGCCACCACTTCTGAATTATTTTATGTTTATTTTAAAGGGGCAGGAACCAAGGTATTTTGGTATATTTCATACATATAGACACACTATACTTAATGAAAACTATTTTTGATATATTATCTAAATAACTTGCCAGACATTTCACATCAACATCACAGAGAGTAATAGAAAAATCTTAACTTCTGTGGAAAGTTCACTCCATTACCGTAGCAAAACCTTGTTTTCAGAGGCCTACAACATTGCTAGTAGTTTTAGAGAGTTTTTTCTGACTGTGTTCTTTTTATATAACTGATACATTTAGCTTTTTACTGAAGCTGTTATTGATGCCAGGAACTAACTAGAGTTCAGGAAATTTGAGGTAAGTTTATGGTCGTGTTCCTTTTATAGTTACATAGACTTTGCTCTCCTACTTGGTAGGTTTGTGATTATGTAAAAGTTACTAAACTTCTTAAAAGCTCAGTTTTGTTGTTTCTTAAGTGGCAATAAAACTACTAATTTGCAGTGTTGATGTGAATACTGCAAATTAATAATGTACATAAACTGACTGTCTTGCATATGATCTTTATTTTTCTGTGTTTAATGTGAGATCTTGCAGGTTATTTAGGAGTATTTTCTCAACTATATAAAATATGTTGAATCCTTACATTTAGTGAGTATGAGAGAAAAAAGATGGATATTTTATGAGGGGACTTAAAAAGTTTATGGAAAAATGAAATTAAAAGATAAAATAAAAAATTAAACTTTATTTCTCAACACAATCTCCATCAAGTTGAAGACACTTTTGTAAGTGATGATACCAGCCATTTCATCCCTAAAGAACTGAGGACATGCTGGAATTAACCATGTCAATGCAGTATTTTAAAAATATTAACTGAAGAAACATGGATGCCCTTTAAATATTTTTTAAGATTAGAAAACAAAAAGAAGTCAAAAGAGGCCAAATCAGAACTGTCAGCTGAATGCCTAATGATTTTTCATTGAAGTTGTTGCAAACTTTTTCAAGGAGAGGAATGAACAGGAATGTTGTCATGATTGAGGACTGTCTGATAAAGATTTTCTGAGTATCTTTCTGTTAAAGCTTTAGCTAACTTTTCTAAAACATTTTTATAAGAAGAAGATGTTATTATTCTTTGGCTCTCCACACAGTCAGCAAGCAAAATACCTTGAGCATCCCCAAAATCTGTTGCCATGGCCTTTGTTCTTGACTAACCCACTTTTGCTTTTAGTGGATCATTTCCTCCTCTTGGTCGCCATTGCTTTGACTGTGCTTTGTCTTCAGGATAATAGTGGAAAAGCCATGCTTTATCTTCTGTTATGATTCTTTGAAGAAACACTTTAGTTTATTGATCCTCCTTGTTCAAAATTTCCATTGAAAGCTCTGATGTTGTCTGCAGCTGATGTGGGGTGTAAAGGTTTTGGTACATATTGAGTGGAAAGTTTGCTCAATGTTAATGTTTTAGTCAGAATTGTGTAAGCTAAACAAATTGAGATATCTATGGTGTTGGCTATTGTTTTTGCTGTTAATCATCAATCATCTTCACTTAGGGCATGAGTAAGATTAATTTTTTCAGCAAAGAAGGCTCTAACAGGGCTGAATAGTGTCATTTTGTAATCATCTACTCCATTAAGAAGAACCAGAAGAGTGGGTATTTAATCATACTTTGGATAGATAATCCAAGAGAGAACAGTGGAATTCAACAGACAAGTGACAGGAAATACCTAAAGCAAGGAAGAAGATGGAAGTGAGGCAGCCTGGTTGACTCTGATCAGCTGGGAGCTGAGAGGCTCCCCAATATGGGGAAAGGGTAAGTAAGAGACCCTCAGCAGTTCACATTCTCACTGTGGACTCCTGCAATACTAGCCATAGGAGAACCCCTTGATTCTTGCGGGCCCTGAAACTAACACAGGGAACTACGGGATGGATTGGATTGTGCGGTGGCACTGGTACAAGAAGAGAGCTTATGCTGGGTCCTACAGCAAGGCGACATTTTAGAGACACACCCCCAACAGACTATGCAGTGTCCTGCATCTGGGCAGTGTGGGGGCTGAGGTGCAAAAGCAGTGTAGCTGTGGTACAAGAGAAGCATGGTTGCTGCCCCCAGGTATTGTGAATCAACGTGGGGATGAGATGTGACTGAGGTTCTGGCTATTACTGCAGAGACTGGGGTAAAACTGGCATGTTCCTCAACTGCCAGCCCAGGTTGCCTGAAACTGAAGGCAGCACTACCTTTCCCAGTGGCAGGGAAGCAGCATGGCTGCTACCTCAACCTGAGCATTCCATTGGTGGCGTAGGGATTGCCTTACCCCTGCCTACCATGGCTGGTGCCTGAACCTATGAACAGAGAGCCTGAGTACAAGCCCATCTGACCTGGTTTCACCTCTAACACTTGCCACGGCACACAGTCAGGGGCCAGGGGATTGCCCAACCCAGTCCAACACCATTGGCACATGAATACTTTTCCCTGGTGCCTGAGGTTGGGCCTACCTAACCAGCTGCTACCATAGCACATGCCACCTTGGGCCTGGAGACTGCTCTGCCTAACCCATTGCAAGCCACTGCCAATACCAAAACAGACTGCTTGGGACCCAGAAGGTCATTCCACCACTGTCATTGTCATCACTCATGCTGTGCTGCCTACCCAGGATCCTGAGAACCCACTCGGCCCACTGCTGAAGCTACCAGCATCTGAGTAAGCTACCTGGAGACCCAAGAATTAGCCACTGGTGCCAGCATATTCTGCCCTGGGGCCCAAGGACAGACATGATCACGTCACTGCTGCCACCACTGGGGCCTAAAGAGTAACCTGCCTGCTGTCCCAATCCCCAGCAAAACTTCAATGCAGCCTCTACTAGTAACTGCGTCGTAAGCCCCTGAGGAAATCACAGATACCACTGATGCTGTTTACAGCCGAAGAAGTCATACAAAGAATGTATCACTGCATGTACTTAGAATCAAAGCCAAAGTGTGCTATACAAGCAGCAACATAGATTCATGTTCAGGAAAACAATCCTCTTCTATGAAAGGAAATTAAAAAAAATTGGAAGAAGCAACTGTTACATCAGATACATAAAAATCGATGTAAGGACACAAGAAACATTAAAAAGCAAGAAAACATGACACTTCCAAAGGAATGCAATAATTCTCCAGCAACAGATCTCAATCAAAAAGAAATTCACAAAATCTTAGAAAAAGATTTCAAATTATTCTAAGGAAGTTCAGTGAGAAAAAGATAATTTTCAAAAACAATGCACATTAGAAAAACAGTTCAGGATATGAATGAGACATTTAACAGAAAGATAGATGTGAAAAAAGAACCAAACTGAAATCTGAACTGAAGAATCCATTGAATGAACTACAAAACGCATTTGAAACCTTACAAAACAGACTAGCTCAAGGAGAAGAAAGAATCTCAGAACTTAAAGACGGGTCTTTTGAAGAAACTCATTCAGACAAAAATAAAGAATGAGCAAAGACTTCATGACATATGGGACACCATAAAGCAACCAGATTTCAAATTATTGTGGGCTCAAAGGTGAAGAAAGAATGAAACTGTTAGAAAACCTATCTAAGAAAATCATAGATGAAAGCTTTCCAAGTCTAGGAAGAGATTTATATATCCAGATACAGGAGGCTCTGAGATCCCCAAATGGATACAATGCAAAAAGGTCTTCTCCAGAGTACATTATAGTTAAACTGCCTAAAATCAAAGACAAAAAAGAATTTTAAAAACAGCAAGACAGAAGCTTCTAGTTACCTGTAAAGAAACCCTCATTAGACTAAAAGCTGATTTTTTAGCAGAAATGTTATAGGCCAGGAGAGAATGGGTTGATATAGTCAAAGTACTGAAATAAAAAAACTGCTTGCTAAGAATACTATAGCCAGAAAAATTGTTATTCATAAATGAGGAAGTAGTCTTTCCAGAGAAGCAAAAGCTAAGGGAGTTCATCATCACTAGACTGGTCCTACAAGAAGTTCTCAAGGCAGTCCTAAACCTGGCAGTGAAGGACAACATTTACAATCATGAAAACATGTGAAAATGTAAAACTAACTGGTAAAACACACAAATGAGGAAGAGAAGGAATTCAAAAGGTATTGCTACAGATAATTGTCAATCCACAATGAGAGAAAAAGGAAAGAATATATAAAATATGACAGAAACAAAACCTCACCTATCCATAATAACTTTGAATGTAAATGGATTAAATTCTCCACTTAAAAGATAAAGACTGGCTGTATTAATAGAGATTGTAAATCATTTTCTTCTGTAGAACAATTTAACAAAATTTAAAATTTTGGTAAATTAAAAATTTTATGCAAATCTCAGGTCAGAAAGGCCTAAGTTAACTGAAGGGTTATATATAATTTTTTAAATGTAAGGTTATCTTCAACATATTTTATAAAATAAGTGCTCTAATAAAGATTCTGAATTAAAGCCTTTAGAGATTTAAAAGACAAATACCCTTTATGATATGATAAAACCCTCACATCTTGAAGAAAATAGTAAATTCGTCAAACAATCATGAAATTAGGAACATTCTTCTCATGTCATGTATTAATAGCAAACTTGAAAGGATATTACTATTTTTTCTAGCATTTATTTCTACCTTTCCATCCATTCGTCTATCTATGTATGAATGACAGGGTCTTGCTCTGTTGCCCAGGCTGGAGTGCAGTGATGTGATTATAGGTCTCTGTAGCCTTCAACTCCTGGGCCCAAGCAATCTCCCTGCCCCAGCCTCCTAAGTTCTAGCTTTTAATTAAATATAAGACATACAGGACAAATATTATGGACAGGGTCCCTCTACAGTCTTCATAGTGCCTGACTGGGGAGAAAAGGGAATGCTACATCTGCTTATGTTAGTGCAGGGTAGAGATGGTCTATTTGATGGGGAAAGTGGAGGAAGGAAGGGTTCGGCCTCTGCTGAAGTTACTGTGGAGTGGGATTGGTTGACAGGGTTCCACCCCATAGTATCCACAGTACCCAGGGGAGAGGGAGGGTGAGGGATGCTGCAGCCTCTGTGTGATGAGTACATTTTTTACATGGAGCAGTTCCACAGTCTTTGCAATGCCTAGTGAGAAAGGCAAGGGGCACAGTTTCTTTTGTGGTGTTTGCGTGGAGTAGGGAAGATATAGTCAAAATATCTGTTCTGTCCTGTCCTGCAGTTTCTGTGCCATAGGCCTGCCTTTTCCCTGTTCTGTGGCTATTAAGAACAATGTTGGGAGTGAGAGGGGGTGCTTTTTTATTTCTTTGATTTGCATCTCTTTGTTTCTGGGTTTCAGGCTGCTTTAGTGCCAGAGCCAAGAGACAAAACCAAACCAAGGAACTCACTACCACATTCTCCCTTTAGTCTACAGGTCCCTAGCCAGTCTGCCTTTTTTTCTCTACCTTCCATAGTTCTGGAAAAAAAAAAATGTGTGTGTATATATATATATATATATATATATATAGAGAGAGAGAGAGAGAGAGAGAGAGACACATATAATATATATAGACATATAATATATATTGACATATATATATATATATATATATATATATATATTAGACCATCTCTACCCTGCGCTAACATAAGCAGATGTAGCATTCCCTTTTCTCCCCAGTCAGGCACTATGAAGACTGTAGAGGGACCCTGTCCATAATATTTGTCCTGTATGTCTTATATTTAATTAAAAGCTAGAACTTAGGAGGCTGAGGCAGGGAGATTGCTTGGGCCCAGGAGTTTAAGGCTACAGTGACCTATAATCACATCACTGTATATATATATATATGTGTGTGTGTGTATATATATATATATATAGCCTTATATATTTTGTCCAGCATATTTAATTGTATTTAGTGGGATGGTAGGGTAGAATGTGCTTACTTCATTATGTCTAGAAGCCTTAGCTACTTTCAAGTGCTAATGTTATATCAAACTTTTTAAGAATAAGTGAGGAGATGAGCTTCTGACTTAACCATCTTCATATTCACAATGGATTTTTAATTAATTGCCATAAATAGGAATGACCTGTAAGGACAAACTCTTAGTAAAATAAGTGAAATGTAAATATGATATTAAAAGTTTTGTTAATTTAGAGTTGTAATTTAAATATACCTTATTCTAAGTTATGCTCCTTGGGTTCTTAATGTAAATTGGACACAGAAAGATATAGAAAATAGCAATATTTCTTCATTTGGAATTAGAAATCCAATTTTTTTCTGAGGAATGACCTCTTTTCTCTTTGAGGCACTATCTTTCAAAGGACCTTATGCCCACCCCTTGAATAGTGGAAGATAGGACCCAAGCTAGGCCAACTGTGTGTTCTCTCTCAGGATTTGCATTATGAGCAGAGTAGCAAAAGTGACTGAATAGGTTTGGATTTCATCCATCCTGTCAGCTACAGAGCCATGTAGATAGCTTTTGTTTCTTTCCGCAAGAGAGTAGAGCTTGGCACATGGGCTTGTGGGCCGAAAGTGTGTTTTAGAAAGTGTTCCGACCAAGGAGAGTATAGGACTAGGAAGATATAAGCAGGGAAGGAAGGAAAGCCCATCCAGAATTGCATTATCAGGGGGATCTCTGCTCTGAGCAATTGGGTTTAATCTTGCTGGGAGCCATGTACGTAACCATGTTGAAAGCCCCTTAAAATTATCCATCAAGGGAATAGAAGAGGGTAATATTTTTCTAGCATCTTAAATCCCTTCAGTTGCCATATGCATCATGACCTGCTTCACATCTTCACGTTTTTATGCATGTGCTAGAATGACTGAGTAGGTGCCCACAGACATCCTGTTGGTAGGGAAGCTCCTTTACAGAAGATGCTGTCACATTACAGCTGTGTGGTTTCTTTCTGATGCAATGGCTGGGGTTAAAAGTTGATCCAAGAAGATGTGAGGTGAGGTCAAGCAGTCCACTTCCATCACACTTCCATCAGTTTACCTTTTCAAAGACCCAAAGATGCCTTGGTGTCCTTCCTCACCTTAATCCAATGAAAAATCCCCAAATCAACTTATAATACATTATAATACATTCTTTTTTTTTTTTTTTTTTTTTTTTTTTGCTTATGTTAGCTGAAGTGAGTTTCTATAGATTGCAGCCAAAGAACCCTAACAGACACATTCATTAATGTTTTCTTTCACCAGGAGATAGTTTCATCTCTAGTAAAGTCTATTTCCTTAGTTGCATGTTGAAATGTCTATCAAAATACTTGTGTTATACCTCAAGGATGATATAGCTACTGTTAAAATATAATCATCTGGCCCCAGATGCTGGTGATCCCAAGTTAGCTTCTCATTTTTTACCGTTGGGCCTAACTTATTTACATGGTATTTAATGACATGTAATGCTTCAGGTTTAAATAGATATAAACAGGCAGCAAATTGAAAATACAGGTTAAGGAGATACAGATGGATGCTATCACACAAATAGCATTTGGTTTTCTGAAATTACAATTATATTCCTGAATGATCTCTGATTCCACTGTATTATAATGTGACAGATGTATATTGCTGAGATTTCTCTAGTGATGTTCACTGTTGCTTCCTTGTCATCTTTAATAATAAAGCAACTGGACAGATTAAATTGAAATGATTTATTCTCTGTGAATGCCATAGTCGAAGCATACTGTCATAGTAACAGGTTAAACCTTTTCCACTAGGAACTTATTATGCACAATAGGATGGTACAGCTAGAAACCCCCTTACATCCCATTGTGTCAATGGTACAGTATGTATGTTTATGTCTAGGAATTGATGGAACATCCTTTTGTGATCACTTGCATCAAAATTTAAAAATGCTAATTATACTGAAGTACAATATATTTAAAAAGTGCCCACATCATAAGTGTTATTTAAATTTCACAAAGTAAACACACAAATACAACCAGCACCCAGATTAAGACACAGGACATTATCAGTACTGCAGAAGCTGCCTCATACCTCTGTCAAGTCACAATCTCATACCTTGGGTAATCACTATCCTGACTTTTACCACCACAGATTAGCTTTGCCTGACACATTTTTCTGTGTGTGTGTCTTCCATTTATTTTTAGTGAGGTGTAATTTTCATTTAGTGAAATAAATCTTAAATGGTGCAGTTTAGTGAGTTTTGAGAAAGGCACACACCCATAAACATACGCCTACCTGTGGCACAAAAATTTTTTAATTTTTAATTAATTTCCATAAATAGGAATGACCTATAATCATAAACTCTTAGTAAAATAAGTAAAATGTAAATATGATGTTAAAAATTTTGTTAATTTACGGTCATGATTTAAATATACCTTATTCTTCTAAGTTATGCTCCTCAGGTTCTTAATATAATTTGGACACAAAGATAGAGACAATAGCAATTTTTCATTTGGAATTAGAATTCCATTTTTTTTTTTTTTTACGAATTACCTATTTTCTCTTTGAAGAACTATCAAAGGACCTTATGTCCACCCCTTGTATATTGGGAGATAGGACCCAAGCTAGGCCAATTGTGTGTTCTCTCCCAGAATTTGAATCATGAGCAGAGTGATAAAAATGACTGCATAGGTTTGGATTTCATCCATCCTGTCCGCTACAGAGCCCTCTAGATAACTTTTGTTTCTTTCCCCAAAAAAGTAGAGCTTGGCACATGGGCTTGTGGGCAGAAAGTGTGTTTTAGAAAATGGTTCCAACCAAGGAGAGTATAGGACTAGGAAGAATAAACAGGGAAGGAAGGAAAGTCCATCCAGAGTTGCAATATCAAGGGGATCTCTGCTCTGAGCAATTGGGTTTAATCTTGCTGGGAGCCATGTATGTAACAATGTTGAAAGCCACTTAAAAGTATCCATCAAGGAAATGGAAGAGGGTAATATTTTTCTAGCAGCTTGCATCCCTTCAGTTGCCACATGCATCATGACCCGTTTCACATCACCCCAGATTTTTCTGTGCCCTTTTCCAGTCAACTCCCCTTTTCCTTAAAGCAACTATTTTGATATCTTGCACTATAAATTAGTTTTGCTTGTTCTTGAAATTCACTTAAATGGAATCAAATGTATGTACTCTTGTATCTGGCTTCTCTGTTCAGCATGAAGTTTTTGGAATTTATCCACGCTGTTGTATGCATACTTAATTTGGTTTTTCTATTGATGAAAATATTTCATAATATACACCACAATTTATGTATCAAATCTTCTGTCAAAGGACATTGGTATAGTTTTGTTTTGCCTATAAGTAAATATGTATCTGTGAGCATTCTTGAATATGACTTTTTCTAGAAATAGCTTTTTATTTATCTTGGGTGGAATTTTTGGGTCATAGGTAGGCATGTGTTTAATTGAACATAAAATTCCCAAACCATTTTCCAATGTGGTTATAGCATTTTACACTCCCACCAGTATGCTATCAGTTTCATTACTTTAAATCCTTGTCAATATTTGGTGCTGTTAGTCTTTCACATTTTTGCCATTTATGTTGGTGTGTCATTTTACCTCAGGGTTTTGATTTATAATTAATAATTTCTCACTGTTGATGAACTTCAATTTATTAGTATTTTAAGGTTTGTGATATCTGTGTTCTAAGAAATCTCTGTCTATAGTAGGATCACAAAGATATTTGCTCCTTTTTTAAAATAAGAATTGTGTTTTGGTTTTCAGTTTGGTCTTTAATTCATGTTGAATTAATTTTTGTGTATGATTTTAAGAGGAGCACGTTAGAATCTCAAGTTGTTTGAACACTATTTTGAATAGACTCTCTCTCTCACCCACTGATCTATTCGTTCATTATTAAGCCGATAGTACTATTTCCTGATTACTGTAGCTTCCAGGTCTTGATGTTTTATCCAAGCATTCAACCCAATATCTTAGAATGATAGAATTACAATTCTATACAGACTCTTTCAGAAAATAGAATCAAAGGGAAGGCTTTATAATTATTTTCATAGTTTTGTTTTGTTGAGGCCAGCATAGCCCTGATATTAAAAATCTGTCAAAGATCTAGTAAGACAGTAAAATAACGATATTTCTCATGAATACACAGACAGAATTCCCTAACAAAAATATTAGTGAATGATTGGTTTAGATTTGTGACCCACCCCATCACCCACCCTACGCAAATCTCATGTCGAATTGTACTCTCCAGTGTTGGAGGTGGGGCCTGGTGGGACGTGATTGGATCGTGGGGGTGGATTTTCCCTGTGGTACCATGTCGCAATAGTGAGTGAGTTCTTGTGAGATCTGGTGGTTTAAGAGTGCATAGCACCTCCTCCCCCTCTCTCTTCCTCCTGCTCCAGCCATGTAAGTTGTGCCTGCTTCCCCTTCACCTTCTACCATGGTTATAAGTTTCCTGAGGCCTCCCTGGAAGCAGAAGCTGTTACGCTTCCTGTACAGCCTGTGGAATTATGAGCCAATTAAACCTCTTTTCTTTATAAATTACCCAGTCTCTGGTATTTCTTTCTAGCAATGCAAGAACAAACTAATACAGTGAATCAAGTCTTGTAACATGTGAAAAGGATAATACAACATGACCAATGAGTTTATCCAGGAATGGGAGCTTGCTTTGCCATTTGAATATCAATCAATGTAATTCATTTTACTAACAGAATAAAATAGAAAATCATCCTAATCTCATTAGATTTGAAAAAAGCCATTGGCAAAATTCAATACCCCTTCATGACAGTACTGTGTTAGACCATTCTTATGTTTCTAGAGAGAAATATCTTAGTCTGGGTAGTTTATAATGAAAAGAGGTTTAATTGGCACATGGTTCTGCAGATAGTACAAGAAGCATGGAGCCAGCGTCTGCTTCTGAGGAGGGCCTCAGGAAGCTTACAGTCATGGCAGAAGACAAAGGCAGAGCAGGTGTTTCACATGGAAAGGGTGGGAGCAAGAGAGAGTGAGGGGAGTTACCATGCACTTTTAAAGAACCAAATCTCACCAGAACTTACCACTGTGAGAAAAGCACCAAGGGATGGTGGATTTAGCGTACTGGAATCTTTAGGATGGTGGCCTCCTTCCCACAGCTCCACTAGCCAGTGCCTCAGTGGCACTCTGCCTAGGGCCTTCAACACCACATTTCTCCTTAACACTGCCTTAGTATAGATTCTCTGTGAGGGTTTTGCCCCTGCAGCAGGCTTCTGTTTGGATGCCCAGGCTTTCCAATAGATTCTGTGAAATCTAGGCAGAGGATGCCAGGCCTCCTTTACTCTTGCATCCTGTGCACCTGCAGACTTACTGCCATCTGCAAACCACTGAGGCTTATGGCTTGTGTCCTCTGGAGCAACAACCTGGGCTGTAACTGGGACCCTGTGAGCTGAGGCTGCAGCCAGAGTAGCCAGTGTTTTGAGGATGCACATAGCAGTGGGGACTTGGGCCTGACTACAAGACCATTCTTTCCTCCTAGGCCTTTGGGCCTATGATGTGAGGGGCTGCCACAAAGACCTCTGAAATGCCTTTAAGACCTTTTCCCCATTGTCTTGGATATTAGCACTTAGCTCCCTTTGAGTCATGCAAACCTGTCTATTAAGAGGTTGCTCCCCCAGCTTGCTTGAATTTCTCTCCTGAAAATATGGTGCTTTTTCTTAAACACATAACCATGCTGCAAATTTTCCAAACTTTTACATTCTGCTTCTCCTTTGAGTATAACTTCCAATTCTAAGTCATTTCTTTGCTACGGTATCTGAACATAGGCTATTAGAAGCAGTCAGGCCACATTTTGAACACTTTGCTCCTTGAAAATTTCTTCCACCGGATACCCTAAGTCATCACCTCTAAAGTTAAGAACTTCTATAGATAACTAGGGCATGAATACACGTTTTTTTTTTTTTTTTTTTTTTTTTTGTCAAGGCATAACAACAATGACCTTCACTCTAGTTCCCAATAAGTTCCTCATTTCCATCTGAGACCTTGTCAGCCTGAACTTCACTGTCCATGTCACTATAAGCATCTTAGTCACAACCATTTAAACAGTCTCTAAGAAGTTCTGAATTTTCCCTCATCTTCCTGTCTCCTTCTGAACCCTCCAAACTCTTCTAACCTCTGCCTATTACCAATTTCCAATGCTGGTCCACATTTTCAGGCATCTTTATAGCAATACCCCACTCCTTGGTACCAGTTTTCTGTGTTAGACCATTCTTGCATTGCTATGAAGGAATACTCAGATAATTTATAATGAAAAGAATTTTAGTTGGCTTATGGTTCTGCAGACAGCACAAGAAACATGACACCAGCATCTACTTCTGGTGAGGGTCTGAGGAAGCTTACAATTATGGCAGAAGACAAAGGAGGAGCAGGCATTTCACATGGCAAGGGTAGGAGCAAGAATGAGGAGAGGTGCCACCCACTTTTGAAAAAGCAGATCTCACCAGAACTCACTCACTATTGTGAGGACAGCACCAAGGAGATGGTGCTAAACCATTCATGAGAAATACATCCCTGTGATCCAGTTACCACCCACCAGGTCTCACCTCCAACATCAAGGATTACATTTCAACATGAGACTTAGGGGGACAGTTACCTAAATTCTGTCAAACACCTCTCAACAAATAAGAACAGAGGAGGATTGCTTTAATCTGATAAAAGGCATCTATAAAAATCTATGGCTGGCCTGGCGTGGTGGCTCATACCTATAATCCCAGCACTTTGGGAGGCAGAGGTGGGTGGATCACGAGGTCAGGAGTTCGATATCAGTCTGGCCAAGATGGTGAAACCCCATGTCTACTAAAAATGCAAAAAATTAGCCGGGTGTGGTGGTGGGTGCCTGTAATTCCCAGCTACTCGGGAGGCTGAGGCAGAGAATTGTTTCAACCTGGGAGGTGGAGGTTGCAGTGAGCCAAGATAGTGCCACTGCACTCCAGCCTAGGTGACAAAGTGAGACTGTGTCTCAAAACAAACAAACAAACAAAGCAAACAAAAAAAACTATGGCTAATATCATGTTTCATATTGAAACATTAACCAATTTTCTTTAAATTTTGGAAAAAAATTCTCACTGTTTCTACTCAACTTTTACTAGAACTCCACACCAATAAGAAAATAAAACGTTAAAGGAATACAGACTAGAAAAGAAGAAGTAAAACTTCTTAAATTAAACTGCATAATTTGCAGATAAAATGATTGTGGTTATTAAAAAAATTCTATGACATTTACAAGAAAAATAATTAAAACTAAAAGGGTGCATTTCCTAAGGTTAGGGATACAATATTAATATATAAATTGTATGTCTATGTACTTTCAACAAGGAATTTGGAAATTAGATTAAAAGTTAATATTATTTATAATAGTATTTAAAACCAAATACTAAGGAGTAGACCTAATGAAAAATATTTAGTAACTTTATATAGGAAACTATAAAACTCAGCTGAGAGAAGTTAAATAAATCCTAATAAATATATATACCATGTTAATGGATTGAACATTAAGTTGTTCATTATACCCAAACTGATCTATAGATCAAATTAATTCCTATTAAAATTCAAATGTTATTTTGAAGAAACACGATAATTGTAAAATATACATAAAATGCAAACCACCTAGAACAACCCAAACCAAACCAAAATGAAAGAAAAAGCCAAAGTTGGAGGACTTACAGTACTTGGTTTCAAGACTTACTATAAATCTATGAGATAACAGTGTGGCGTCAATGTGTGTGAAGACTAATAGATTAATAGAAAATAATAGAGTCCAGAAAAATATATGTGTATACACACATTCCTATATATTTGTACACAACTATTCCTGTATACATAAGGATAGATTAATAGATCAATGAAACAGAAAAGGAAGTCCAGAAATAACTCTGTGTGTGTGTGTGTGTGTGTGTGTGTGTGTGTGTGTATGTGTGTGTGTGGGTATCCAATTGGTTTTCGATCCAGGTGCAAGTTAATTGAGAAATCTTTCTTGAAAATATTACTGGAACATCTGGTTATCAATGGTGAAAAGAGACCTTGACCCTATCTCAACCCTTATACAACAATTCATTTAAGGTGGCTTATTTACTCAAAAGCAAAAACAGAACTATCAAGCTTGTCACAGATAATATCTTTGTGACCTTTGGGATGTTAAAGATTGCTTGGATGATGCATAAAAATCACAGACTTTCCATGAAATAATTGAAAAAATGAATTTTGCCAAAAGACTCCATTAAGAAAATAGATACAAAATATAAAACAAATATGAAATCCACAAACTAGAAAAATATTCATAACACATTAATTCATGCATTTGACAAAAGACTTGTGTAAAAATATACAAGGAACACTTTAAACTCAATAACATGAAAAAACCAAATTTTAAAAATTAGAAAATTAATAAACACTTTACAACGGGTAATATATGATTGACCATTAATCACATAGTAAAGTATTATTTCTCATTAAGAAAATGAAAATGAGATACTATTTCACATTTATTAGAATAGAAATATTTGGTCTATATTGCTATCTCAACACCAATGTTCATGAAGATGTGAAGCTACTGAAATTCTCATACATTTCTGATGGAAGATTAAAGTAATGCAACCACTTTGGAGAAACATTTGGCAGTTCTTTATGAAGTTAAATATAGATCACCGGTGACCCAGCAATTCAATTATTAGGTATTTTTTCAAGAGACATGAAAACATTTTTCACAGACTTGCGAAAGGCTGTTTATAGCAGCCATTTTCAAAATAGGCAAAAACTGGATACAACCCAAATGTGTATTTAAAAAACAGGTAAACAAATAATGATATATTCATACATGGGAGACTATACAGCAATAAAAGTAAGGAATGATGAATCTGTGCAAAAACATATTTGAGTCCTAAAAACACGATGTTATGCAAAAAAATTACATACAGTGTGATTCTATTTACATGAAGTCCAGTAAGAGATAAAAATGATGTGGTAAAGAAATCAGAAAGTAGTAGCATGAGTTTGGGGTAGTTATTTGATTGGAAAGAGACATTAAGAAATTTTGAGGGTGACAGATATGGTCCATATTTTGTATCTGTGTGTATGTGGCAGTCACATGGGTGGGTAACATAATTATCAAAGTTCATTCAACTGAATACCTAAATTCTGTGTACTTTATGATATGGTAATAATTTAAAAACAATTGCACCTATATTTTGGCTTTATCTATTTGTCCCTTTTGTTCTGTCCATTTTCTGTTTTTGTATTTCCAAGCTTTGTTGGTAGGTATATACACATTTAGGATTGTTCCTTCTCTAGATTGTTCTATCTTCCTTTCAAGGGTGTTACATTTTTTTCTTTGGCAGGAAGTTATCAGTAAATCCTCTTGACCCTGTCAGGCTTGATTTTAGGGCTTGCTTCAGTTTTGTCTCATGTCCTTGTTCATAGCTTTTGATGTAGGGCGTAGTCCTACATTGGAAGCTGTGGACTTTTGGGGTCTCTCTTGAGTGGCAAATATTCACAGTGACATTTTTGCACCCTGGTTGGTAGGAACTCTAATATCTGTTTGCACTGCCCCAGCCTGGGGCTCTCCATTCTGCCCTTTGCTCCACAGGAGTTGTCTCTCTTAGGCATGGTGGAGTCTTGCCCTTCAAACACACATGGTCTTGCTCTTAGCCGAAAACCAGATGTGAACCTGCACACAGACTTCTGGGCCACTGGGACTGTGCTTTCACTACACTGTTTTACAAATCCTGCTGTTTCTGTTACCAGGCAATCAATGATCTCACTGTCTCATGCACATAGAAAGCAATACCATGGGACCAGCTTTTGAGAAAAGAAAAGCTTTTCTGTGATTCAGCTAGTAAGGAGACAAGAGGAAGCATTCAAATCTGTCTCCCCAAGCTGGAGTTTAGGTCAGGTTTTCTAAGCATAGGATGATGAGATGTGACCTGATTGGATCATGCAGTGAGGTGATGCTAGGAAGTGATAATTTGCATGGATCTTGCCATGGGGTCACACTAGAGCTCCATCTGATTGGATCCTGGATCTTGCCATGCAGTGTGTGCTGCTTAATTCAGTCCCCACTCCTCAGTCCGAACACTTAGCTTCCTCCCTGTGGTCGCACACTTGGTTCAACGGGGCATGTTCCAGTTATTTGACCTTCAACCTGGGGGTCCATGGCAACTGAAAAACAACTCACAACTTTGTTGCATAAAAGTTGATCCAGACTGATCTGGTATGGTTACATCTCTGCAGACGCAAACTCCAGTCTCCAAACTCGAGTCTCTCTCAAGCTCAGCTTGTCTACATCTGTGCCTGGACTCTACCTTTCTGTAAAAGAGTGCTCTCAGGCATAAAGCTAGGACAAAGGTGGAACCAATTTTGTGTATTTGCCTTCTCTCAGCAGGCTGTCAGTTCCGTTCCTGAAATGGTTGCTTAATATACTATTGCCAAGTTTTAGAACTGTTTTCTCAGGAGGGTAAATTGGTATCAGTTAGTTTGTCCTGGTTGGAAACAAGTCTCACTGTCATTGAAATTTAATTTCTAAATTTCATTTAGAAAAACGTGTTATCAGTCTTGGTATTCTGGAGACAGAAGATGTTTATGTACAAGTTGTTTTGTTGAACAGGAAAACTTTTTTTTTTTTTTTTTTTTTAAAGGAATTAAAAAGCTTGTGACTATTGTGAGCAGGTAAATTTACTTCTGATACAGAGGAATAGCAATATGGTATAAAAGTAAATGAGTTTACAGTAATATACAGCTTTGTATCTGAACTAAAACTTAAAACTTAAAACCACCAGTGCCAAAGTCAAAAGCAAAATGAAAAGGAAAAAACCTGTATAATTCTATAGGCAAGAAACAAATATTTATTTTTTAAAAAGATGCTGCAATTACTATTCACAGATCCAAAATGTGATTTACATCAATTCTCATTGTTTTGACCCTATGATTTTATATAAAAGGGATAAAATAATGTATGCCTTTAAAAACCATAATTGGTAATTTCAGTGACAACACCATGTTGTCACTGGGATTAGAATTGACACGTGACCCAGTGTAAAGAGTAAAAGGCATATGAGCTTAAGAAGCAACATCTGGCCGGGCGCGGTGGCTCAAGCCTGTAATTCCAGCACTTTGGGAGGCTGAGACGGGCGGATCACGAGGTCAGGAGATCGAGACCATCCTGGCTGACACGGTGAAACCCCGTCTCTACTAAAAAATACAAAAACTAGCTGGGCGAGGTGGCGGGCGCCTGTAGTCCCAGCTACTCGGGAGGCTGAGGCAGGAGAATGGCATAAACCCGGGAGCTTGCAGTGAGCTGAGATCTGGCCACTGCACTCCAGCCTGGGTGACAGAGCAAGACTCTGTCTCAAAAAAAAAGAACAACATTCTTGACTCTTGGTTCGGGGTAAACCTCACTTCAAAAAGTCACTGAGAAATAAACAGCAAATGATCTTGTTTTTTATATGTAACACAGATATTTAATTATTGTAAACTGAGTGCCTTGAAGATACATACCTTGTAAATGAAAACCACTATACTTAGATCTTTCTCCATTTTTTCCTTGAAGTTTTCTAAAATTGAAGCATTTCCAAACAATGACCAAGAAAATCAGTTTTACAATAATTTTAGTACCTTCCCTTGTGAAGTTTAGTTTAGCTATAAAGATATCACCAGTTAAGGAAGAGGTTTATTTGGTTGAGTTACCATATGAATGTACAATTATTTTTTATTTATTTATTTTTTTTGTGAGACGGAGTCTCGCTTTGTCACCCAGGCTGGAGTGCAGTGGCCAGATCTCAGCTCACTACAAGCTCTGCCCCCCGGGTTTACACCATTCTCCTGCCTCAGCCTCCCAAGTAGCTGGGACTACAGGCGCCCGCCACCTCACCCGGCTAGTTTTTTGTATTTTTTTTTTTTTTAGTAGAGACGGGGTTTCACCATGTTAGCCAGGATGGTCTCGATCTCCTGACCTCGTGATCCGCCCGTCTTGGCCTCCCAAAGTGCTGGGATTACAGGCTTGAGCCACTGCGCCCGGCCAACTATTTTCTACAATTTTAGTAAATACTAGGATGGGTTAAATTTGAATGCTTGACTCATGATTTCCCCTTCATAGTGGAGGCAAATGGTAGTGAATAAAGAAGTTGGGCATTGAATTCTAGTGGTTTTCAATGAGGATGGAAAGTAGGGGTGGAGGAATTGGTGTTTTGAGTTAGGTAAGAGATGGGGGGCGGGGGTTGTGTCCCCATTGGGACATTTCACAATATCTGGAATCATTTTTGTTTGTCACACTGAGAGTAAGCTGCTACTGATATTTAGTGGATAGAGGCACAGGACAGCTTTCCAAAACACATTTAGCCCCAAGTGTCATAGTGCTAAGGCTGAAAAATCTTGTATTCTTATGAACTTGGGTTCAAATACTAGATGTGCCTCCTTGATACTTACGTGATCTTGATAACATTATTCAAATGGGACTTACATGTATTTTCAGTGCTGTGAGGATAAGCTACAAGGAATAGGAAGTTATAACAATGCTAGGAATATGATAGACTTTTAATAATTGTTAGCTCTTATGACTGCTACTATTGCTTTGCATTGTATTAATTTTACATTTATATGCAACTCCTTAATGTTCAGTTTCTAATTGTCTCATCTTTGAGAGGGGAGAGGAAAATATATAAAAAAGGTACTAGCTTGTATTGGGGAGTTTCTTGAGGTGTTTTCCCTTGGGGCATAAAAAGAGGCCCAAAAGTTATACTGACAATGTGTAAGTTTATATATCAAATATATTTTGGCTCAATATGGACCACAAATCAAAGACAACTTTATCCTGAAAAGTGAGATAGCTAACCAGATACTTTTGATTTCTAATATTACGAGTTCTGCCTCCAAAAGTAAGACAGAACAGTTGAGCCAATAATTGGAGCCCATTTCTCTGGTGAGAAAGAGGACATTTAAAATTATTCAACTTGTAATGGCATTTATTTTAGAATATATAAAATATTACCTATTTTGAAACATCCTGTTGGGAGATACAAATGCGGCTCTGCAAATAGTGCTTATGCAGAGAAAGGGAGATTAAATTATTTCTGAAAACCTCCCTTGTATAAAGGAGAACTGAAAATCTTGGGGATTATGCCATCAGTATAGTGGATAGTCAATAAATATTATCAAATAGATTTGCTTTCTTATTGCAGGATTTTCTATTGTAGAAAATGGGCATAGAGTCTGAAAGTAGAGCTTTGATGTCTACCAATTAATTGAGCTACCCCAACAGGAGGCATTCCTTCCTTCATCAGTATTTATTGAGTGCTTATGGGTGCCAGGTCTGTGTTAGGAGTTGGGATTACCATTGTAAACAAGACAGGCTAGTGGGGGAGGCATGCCACAATCAGATAATCATATAAACATGTCTCTTCAAACTGTAAGAAGTACTATGAAGGAAAAAGGAACTCAGCAGAAGTAAAAAAAAAAAAAAAAAAAAAAAAAAAAAAAAAAAAAAAAAAAAAGCTCTGAAAACTTTATTAATTCCTAAAGACAATTTTGCATTATTTACTTTATTTGTTCATTCATTTATTGATTTATTATCTTTCATTTGTTCAATTGAGAAACTATTAAACTACTATTAAGTTACTGTGCTAGCTGCTGGGGAAAAACGCAAACAAGATACTCCTTGTGTCTTCGTGGAATTTATGATTTAGCTATTTGAGTAACCAAATATTTTAAAGAGGAAACACTGCCAATTCCCCTGTAAAATCACAAATAAGGGAAAAAAGAAAACCAGATGAGTTCCCTGTAGATCAAATTAAATCACCCAGATATTATTAGTGCTGCCAATTGTGCACTGACCTTTACGACAACACATGAACATATCTGCCATTTACTGTCAGCGTTTGCTAGGAGAAGGGGGAGACTTCATTGACATCATTAATGATTTTGCTTATTGAAAAAGAAGGATAAGATACAGAGAAGATTGTCAGCAGAATTTCCTGATTGCATTATAGTTTCCTAGCAGGCAGGAGACTGTTTCTGACTTTCAGAAGACTTATCTTTTGTCATCCATTCTAAATGAATTCTATTTGTTTTAACATTCATAAAACATATGCTTTCTTACTTTGTCTCCAGTAAATAGAAATTATAGATTAATTTTAAAATAGCATGACTCAGATTTAATATATTTTTATAAGTGATCATTTAAAATTTCAATTATTCAGGCTTAATTACTACCTTTTCTATATGAGTCTGTTGCATACCTTGTAAACATTTCCAATAATCACATGAAATTTTAATGAATTCCCAATAATTGTCATATTAATTTTAAATTAATTGTACTTGTCCACTTTGAAAAATAAATTTTAAGTGCTACTATAAATAACTCAGGAAAATGAATTCATTTTTACATGAGAGAGACTGTTACTTTGGATGTTTGTAACTATAAATACTCTTTTTCTTCTCAAAGAATAAAAATACCTGATAAAATTTAAATGTTTCTTTTGTGCCATGCACATATAGTGACTATTAGATGTACTTTACATGGATTAATTAATCTTTATGTAATAGTAAGAATTAGGCCTCATATATGTTTAATTTTAAAATGTAGAAAAAAGGTACAGAGAGGTTAAGTGATGAGCTCAAAACTGTATGTCTTCTAAGAGTTGATAACAAGATTTAAATCTGAATGTCTGAAATCCCAGAGTTTTAACCACTATTTTAGCTTCATTCACTTTCTGTATTCCTACTTCTGCCTTTTCTCTTTCCTCTACAACTTCTCTCACTTTTTTCATCATAAAACAATCTAACACAGTGACCTCTTTAAAAGGGGCCAAAACAAGACTCCTATTTTGTGTGGTCAGCTGTCTTAAGTTACAGGCATACTTGGCAGATATTATGGATTTGCTTCCAGACAACCACATAAAATTGATATCACAACAAAGTGAGTCACACAAATTTTTTGGTTTCCCAGTTCATATAAAACTTATGTTTCCATGTTACTATAGTCTATTAAGTGTGTAATGGCATGTCTGAAAAAACAATGTACATACCTTAATTAAAAAAGACTTTATTGCTAAAAAATGCTAACAATCACTGGAGCCTTCAAGAAGTCATAATCTTCTTGCTGGTGGAGAGTCTTTGCCTTGATGCTGCTGACTGATTAGGGTAGTGGCTGCTGAAGGTTGGGGTGGCTGTGGCAATGTCTTAAAATAAGACAACGATTAAATTTGCCACATAAATTGACTTTTTCACAAACGATTTCTCTGTATCATGCAATACTATTTGATAGTATTTTATTCACAGTAGTACTGCTTTCAAAATTGGGGTCAGTCCTCTCAAACTCTGCTGCTGCTTTATCAGCTCAGTCTGTGTAATATCCTAAATCTTTTGTTGTTACTTCAACAATGTTGTAACATCTTCAATAGGAGTAGTTTTTAATCTAAAAACACTTTCTATGCTCACCTATAAGAAAAAACTTCTCATCCATTCAAGTTTTATCACGAGGTTGCAACAATTCAGTCACATCTTCAGGCCTGCTTCTAGTTCTGGTTCTCTTACTACTTCCATCTCATCTGTAGTTACTTCCTCCACTGCATTATTGAACCCCTCAAAGTCATCCGTGAGGGTTGGAATCAACTTTTTATAAACTCCTATTAATGTTGATATTTTGAATGCCTTCCACGAATCACGAACGTTCTTAATGACATCTAGAATGGGTAATTCTTTCCAGAAGGTTTTCAATTTACTTCTTCCAGATCCATCAGAGTAATTACTATCTATGTCAGCTAAAGCCTTACAAAATGTATTTCTTAAATAATAAGACTTGAAAGTCAAAATTACTCTTTGATGCATGGGCTGCAGAATGTTAGCAGAATGTTGGGGGAGCTAGCATGAAAACAACATTAATCTCCTTGTACATCTCCATCAGAGTTCTTGGGTAACCAAGTGCCTTGTCAATGAGTGGTAATGTTTTGAAAGGAATCTCGTTTTCTGAGCCATAGGTCTCAACAGTTGGCTAAAAATATTCAGGAAACCATGTTGTAAACAAATGTGCTGTCATCTAAGCTTTATTGGTGAATTTATAGAGCACAGGCAAAATAGATTAAGCATAATTTTTAAGTGCCCTAGGATTTTCAGAATGGTAAATGAGCACTGGCTTCAACTTAAAGTCAGCAGCTGCATTAGCCCCTAACAAGAGAGTCAGCCTGTCAATTGAAGCATTGAAGCCAGACATTGAGTTATCTCTAGTTATGAGAGTCCTAGATGACATCTTTTTCCAATAGAAGGCTGTTTCATTTACATTGAAAATCTACTGTTTGGTGTAGTCACTTTCATCAATTCTCTTAGCTAGATCTTCTGGGTAACTTGCTACCGCTTCTATATCAGCACTTGTGGCTTCACCTTGCATTTTTATGTTCTGGAGATGGCTTGTTTCTTTAAACACCACAAACCAAGCTTTGCCAGCTTCCAGATTTTCTCCTGCAGCCTACCCATTTCTTATCCTTCATAGAATGGAAGAGAGTTAGGGCCTTGCTCTGGATTAGTCTTTGGCTTAAGGAAATGTGGCTGGTTTGATGTATCCAAACCACTAAAACTTCTCGTATCAGCAATTAGCCTGTTTCATTTTTCTCATCATGTGTTCACAGAAATAGCACTTTTAATTTGTCCCAAGAGCTTTTCTTTTGCATTAATAAATGGCTGTTTGGCCCAAGAGGCCTCGCTTTTTGCTTTTGACCTGTCTTCCTCTCTAAGCTTAATCATTTCTAGCTTTTGATCTCAAGTGAGGTATTTAGACTCTTTCACTTGAACAGTTGGAGGCCATTGTAGGGTTATTAATTGGCCTCATTTTGGTAATGTTGTGTCTCAGGGAATAGAGAAAACCTGAAAGGGGTGAGAGAAGGGGGAATGGCAGGTCGGTGGAATAGTCAGAACACACACAGCATTTTTTGATTAAATTCGTTGTCCGATATGGTTTGGCTCTGTGTCCCCACCCAAATCTCATCTTGAACTGTAATCCCCATAATCCCTACATATTGAGGGAGTGACCTGGTGGGAGGTGATTGGATCATGGGGGCAATTTCCCCCATGCTGTTCTTGTGACAGTGAGTGAGTTCTGACGAGATCTAATGGTGCCATGATTGTAAGTTTCCTGAGACCTCCCCAGCCATGTGGAACTGTGAGTTAATTAAACCTCTTTTCTTTATAAATTACTCAACCTCTGGCAGTTCTTTATGGCAGTGTGAGAGCGAACTAATACGCTGTCTTATATGGGTATGGTTTGTGGCACCCCCAAATAATTATAATAGTAACATCAATTATTATAACAGACATAATAATAATACAGTTTAAAATATTGCAAGAAAAATTAAAATGTTACACAGAGACACAGAGTGCACAAGCTGTCGGGAAAATGGTGCCTGTAGACTTGTTTGATGCACATACAACTTCAATTTATAAACACAGTATCTGCAAAGTGCAGTAAGGTGAAGTGTAATAAGAGGTATGCCTGTACTGACTCACAGTGCCTCTAAGTAGAATAACTAGTTTTCAGATTAATTATTGGCACTATCTTGATACATTTATTTAGAAAAAAGAATAGTTTCTAGGAGAGTTATAATACATAGTTTCTATGGAAAAATAACTTTTGTTCACATGTTCAAGGTGCTTTGCTTAAAATGTACAATGCTAAAGAGTAGGCTTTATTTTATAAAACTACATTTTCTTAGTGTTCTGTTTGCTTGATTAAAGTCATATCTAGGAGATATGATTTGGAAAGATTCTTTTCTTCAATCTGCCTGATGAAAAAATGCAGAGATATTGCAGATGTGTTAGTGTTGCTATCATGTGAAACATTAGCCGAAACTGACCAACAAAAACACATTGCCGGAATGACAACCATTTTATAAACAGACTGCTTTTCAATGGATAAATACAACTCTGAACTTCAGCCTAGGAAAGTTGAGTGTCATGATAGCTTACCTCTTAATAAAATGTAGTTTTAGTGGGCTAGAATCAGAGTCTGGGTCCTCGGTACTTAATTCTTAGAGCAAATTGCGTTTTCCTTTACAAACTATCATTTTGTCTCTACAGCATCTTCAAACTTCATTCTTATTCTTTTATGGCTTTGGGAGCCAAAAGAGAATCTTTCAGCATTAAGAGTTCCTTTAGTAATGCTGTTACATAAATTCTGTAATAGTGATTGATGGCCAGTTCTACTTAAAATCATTTCCATGGAGGAGATTTGTCTTCCCTCTTGAAAGCCTGCTTCATTGTTTTAGATCATTTTTGATTTCTTATGCCACCAAAAACACCCTTCTCTTTTAAAATAATAACTTATTTCGTACCATCTTTTTTTTCTATGAAGATATAAAACTACTGGCCACTGGCTTACTTGTGATGGAATCTTCCATAGTTATACATAGTTAAGTTGCATATTAGATACTCACTTCTAAGACTTACATAAACCTAACTTGAGAAGAATAATTGCCTTAACTGGTTTACAGAATGGCTGTTTTTCTTGTGTTGCTGATGCTATCTCACACTGAGAATTTTCAGAATGCTTTGATATGTCCTACTAAGTTTCATCTTACAGAAGAAGTCATCGGAGAAGCTCCTTATAGTTGTCTTTTTTATTTGGATGGAAATGAAATCCTCATCCCAAAACACAGGTGGTGGGACTCAAACTAGACCTGAAGCCTGGTCTCCTCTACTTGTTATTTTAATTAATCTCTCAGATTTCCTTGTAGTGAATAGGTGTTGAGTCTCAAAGAGTTCTTTTACATTCAATATGCAGAATTCATAAATTGAGCCAGTTTCAACATATATTTGCTAAGCACCAAGTGAGCAGTGAATATTGAACAGGTGTTCTGAGTTAAAAATATAAATAAAGCTTCCAAATGCTTATGGCAGTAAAAGGGCAGACCCAGAATGACAAAGAGTAAAGAGCTGTCTTGGGAGAGATATTGATTGTGGGGTGTTTAGCAAGGTTGGTTTAGTTGACTTGGCTAGGTACGTAACTATATGTTTTTTACTTTCTTTTGCTGTTCATGTGTCTTCAGAACTTATATAGGACAAACTTTCCAGGTGGGAAAGTGCTATTTATTAACAAAAACTATGATGTAATTGTAAATAAACCATTATGGGAGAAGTTACAGGGAGAGGGTGTTATTTGAACACATCCTTGAAGGGTAGTACTACTTTGGCAGTGAAGGATATAGGTAGGTGTAAGAAAGCCTTTTCGGCGGGGCGTGGTGGCTCAAGCCGGTAATCCCAGCACTTTGGGAGGCCGAGAAGGGCGGATCACGAGGTCAGGAGATCGAGACCATCTTGGCTAACACGGTGAAACCCCGTCTCTACTGAAAAAAAATACAAAAGCTAGCCGGGCGAGGTGGCGGGCACCTGTAGTCCCAGCTACTCGGGAGGCTGAGGCAGGAGAATGCTGTAAACCCGGGAGGCGGAGCTTGCAGTGAGCTGAGATCCGGCCACTGCACTCCAGCCTGGACGACGACAGAGCGAGACTCCGTTTCAAAAAAAAAAAAAAAAAAAAAAAAGAAAGAAAGCCTTTTCACGCTCAAGGAACAGCACAGGCTTGATGGTAAAATACAAAGGATATTGCGAAGGTAAGCCTATTAAAGATGACAGGAGACAGTTGTAGCAATGAGACTCAGAATTGTCGGATCACCATTTTTTAAATAAGTGAACTCAGAATGTGTCATTTTGAAAGAATTTCAGAATAATGCAGTCAGGAATTCAACTTGAGAAATTATCAATCACAAAGAGCTTATGGGGTACACAAGGAAGTGTGGACATTTTAAGAAAAACAGAAGAACTTGGAAGAAGATGAGAAAGATGTTGAAGAAAAAAGGTGCTCAGAAAAATAAGTAGAGAACATCTAGATGAAATATATAATTCAGGCTTTCACAATTGCAAGCATTACCTTATTCGATCCTTCAAGAACTTAGACTATGCCACAAATCTTGTGTTCTCTAATATGCAGTGAATTTCGAGTCTTCAACAGCACTTTTATTTTTCAGAGTGGAGAACATCAGTTCCAAGGCAGAATAAACTCATTCTGTCTGTTAGCACCTTCAACTGAGAGTCCACAAAGAAAAATAGTTTCATTTTTTATAGCAGTGTATAACACTGGTTGAGAGTGATCAGAAGATGATGTATTAAAGTAGACTCAGAAAACAGTCCTCTTTTAGATAAATGCTTTTGAAAACGAGTGAGCATAAAGTTCTATTTGGTATCTGAACAGTACATGCTCCTAAATCTGTGTTCATCAGGAAATGATTTCAATTAGGGAAAAAAATCCATTTAAATCTGGATCTACTAATAACCACTGTATTAAAACATAGCTACACAATCTTGTCTTTTATTTCTCTTGGGCTTAAGCTTTACTTGTGGTTAGTCATGTGTAAAATAAAATGAGAACCTCTACTGTCAATTTAAGTTGATTCCCATCTGCCATTAATGGTAACCCATGATCTCTTCTCCATTGGGTATTTTCGTTGTGTTCTTGTTGCTATTTTAGAGAGAATCTGCAATCACTTATTCTGTACATCTCACCCAGTGCTTGAAGAGAGACAACACTTGAAAACATAATGGCCAGATGATCTCAGGATGCAAGAATCCTTCAGATGTTTGCCGAGAACTATTGAAAGATGCTTCAGTTTGACAAAAGCAGGAAATGTTAATTTCAGCTCTTTTATAAATAGAGGGATGATCCGTAAAGGGAAAATTGTTGTCACAGCAAATGTACACTTGAGTGATTCAAACCTAATTAGTGGTTATATGATTCATTTTGAATATATTTACTGTAACAACTCGTAAACCACTTTCAAATTCAGCTGTTGAATAGACTATTTTTTTAAAAAACTAAATAGCTCTGAACATTTATTTTTTTCTTTCTAAAACCAACCTTCTTTATACCTTTGTCCTTAATCATATGTGCTACATGTAACCAGCAACTTGTTCTTTCTATTTTTCTGTCCTCTGACACCCGTGCAAAATTCCCAACATATTAACATAAAGGAAGCATATTAGCGTTATCCAGTTGGTCTCAGTGGCAGGAAGATATATGGTATAAGTGTATATTAACTAGAGAGTTACTTAATTATGAAAAATAAGGTCACATTCCTTTAAAAACTCTATTAAATCAAGATGCTCAAAGTAATTGGGGTATGGTTATTCTTTGCCATGCTTTCTTGCTTTGTTAACTACTTGACCAGGTATGACCAAGGAAAGAGAAATTCGAGTAGAGTGATGATTTAGTGACTAGCTGCAAGTAATTTGCAACATGGTTAATTAAAACAAATCCTTCTATGGAGCAGACAGAATTTGTCTCTTGGGTGCACCACAAATTTATTTTGGATGTATCGTTCTGAAAATGAAGTATTCTAAAATTCAGGTAATACATACTTTAAATCAGCAGAAATGGGAGGAAATTTCTTTCCTTCTACTTTATATGCTTTCAAAAAATCTGATTATAAAAATAGCAAGTTTGTGGTGCTGTTTTGGAAATACAAGGGAAAGATTCCTGTGATTCAGTTACTCATGATGTTTAAAAGTATTTTGTTTCTGAAATGTCCAGTCTCTGCATAAGAAATTTTTTAAAAATGGAGTCATATATACACAATTTTGTAGGCTGCTTTGGGAACGTTTCTTTTCCAAGTGCTTGCTTGGATTTCTATGTGCCTTACTGGGCTCTTTGAAAATTGGATTCCTCATTCCAGAGACAGACACAGATCCACAAGGAATGCAGCTGTGTCATGGATATGCCAACATGCATTTTCCTAGAAATGCGAGACACTTCTTCAAAATGTTAACTTTGCCTACTGATTTGTGAAGGTTTAGATATTAGTAATTAATGGATGTTAAAAATCAACTTTAATACGTATTTTAGGAGGGGTAGTTGAAGAAGGAAAGCTCCTAGAAGGCCCATTAAGTAGTTAAGGACAGAGTTGGCTCTAAGCCAGAATTATGAAAGTATGAGGAAGGCAAAGTTAGCTGGGTTGGAAAGATTTCATCTCTCCTTCTGTGCAAAGAACAGACTTGTTACTTAGCTGAGTGATCATATGTAGGAATCACTAGAGTTAGTTGGATCTCTTAGTTGGGTTTAAAGTACAGTGTAAATAGGGTAAACTCTTGATTTTGGCATCTATAAAGTCAGTTACATTCAGACAGCAAGTGAAGCAAAGCAAATAAACTGTACTCTGGCTGGGAATAATTCTGCCCTGATGAGGTCAGTAATATCACTTTGTACTTCTATGAACTGTAGCTAAAGAAATGAAAAAAAAGATCACACTGACAGCAAAGAGAAAATTATTTGCATAGTGGGTGGATAATATGCTGTGAAGTCAGATTCTTAAATACTGTGGTTGGAATCTTTTAAAAAAATTTTTATAAGGCTGAATGATTTTATTACCACTAATAACCCTTGTGGCTCTGAAAGCTTAAATAATCTGGGTAATCAAAATTTATGCTTTAGGATGGAAGATGATTATCTGCATATGAGAGGAAGGAAATTCCTTTTTTCCCAATCCTCTGTGCTAACTACACTGTGGGCGAATAATCGTATGGAGCATTTGGCTAAGGATTCCATGGTGGAGGCGGGCCGTCCCTCCTTTGAAAGATCACATTTTGGTGGCTGTAGGCAGTGAATTGGGAAAGTGACTGAGTAATCTAAAACTCTACTTGGAAAAAGGACCCCATGGAGATACTGCAAAGGAGAGGTAGAATAATGTGAGATGTTTGTCCTCCTTTTTGAGGAGTCCATTCCTCAGACTGTTGAGGTTTATTTTTTTCTTCAGATTGTTTTAAACTAAAACAGCTGCTCATAATGGTGTTTGTATTTGCTCCATTGTATAAGGGTCCTACCATTTTAGAGAGTCTCCCTTCCCCAAATTCATGAGGATGGCTAGTTTGGGTATTTTAAATGAGTAGTTGGGAAGAACAGGATTACAGATTTGCCAGGCTGAATCTGGATTCATGGTACACAGGAATTTTTGTCATCACACAAATGCAAACAAATTCTATTTGTGGATTTCTGTCAAAATAGTTAAAAGAAAATGATACAGAGCAGAACTAACAAATTAAGGAATGTGAATTTCCTCTATAATTTTTGGCAGAAGAAACATATTACTTTAAGTTTTTCTAAATCTAATTAAATCTGACCAAGAGCCCCTACCCAGGAGGGTGGCAAGAAATCTAAGCTCACTTACTACACATCCTTCCAAAAGTGAACTTGTGTCCCAGTTGTCTTACACAGTTTAAAAATGTAATCTCTAAAAAATCTGAGCATATAGTGTTCTAATATATTTATTATAAAGCATACAAAGGAAGAACTACAAAGAAATATATATAGTAATCTTTTTAATAAATATTTTAACTTTAATATTAATGGAATAAACCTTTGTCATTATTATTTTTAAAGGTATTGGCAAAACTTGATTGAGTATGCTTTATTAGTTTCAAAAATCTTGATTGTGTTGTAACAGTGAATTAAGCATTGAGACCTAAGTCCAGTTTATTTGACATTTTGTTTTAATGTAATTAAAGCTGAGAAAATGTATCTAATAAGTAGATTCAGAGGAAAGATGTGCACACTTGACTCCATTAGTGAAATTATAAGATATTTTTGGAACCAGTAATAGAAAGGTTTTGTTAAAATTCATCTGTACATTTCCCTGTTCCATGATGTCAGTGAGTTAGTGGTTCTTACACATAAACACTAAGGTGTTCCTTTGTTACATTTTCAACTAAAGAGTTCGAAACCCAGTGAAACTCTGCGTATATGATTTTACAGAGGGCTAGAAAATTGAATTCTGTTTTTAAAATGCATGGATATAAATTTTTAATAGATAATATGCTCACTTAATTTTGGCGGCAAAGTCACATTTTCATCTCCAAACATCTGTTTTCAAAATGCTCTCTCTGTAGCTCAAAATTATTTCAGGATGTAGCTTTAAAAAAAAAATGAAAAAAAAAGTCTTCACCTTTACCTTGGTGGAGAAAATTAAGGTGTTTATTTTTTAGGAAAGGTAAAGAAATTTGAAATTTGAAACATGTCTTTTTGTAAAAACATACATGTAACTTATCTTATTCCATCTGGGCTGCTTGAACAAAATGCTGTAGACTCGGTGGCTTATAAGCAATAGAAATTTTACTGCTCAGAGGTCCAGAGGCTGGAAAGTCCAAGATCAAGGAACCAACAGATTAAGTGTCTAGTGAGGGCCCAGTTTCTCCTAGACAGTCATCTTCTCACCCTGACCTCATATGGCAGCAGACATCTTTTATAAGGGCGATAATCCCATCCCTATGACCTCATCACCTCCCAAAAGCCTCAGATCCAAATACTATCACCTTGGGCGTGAAGATTTCAACATATGAATTTTTCCAAGGGTCATGTAAGACAATAGCATAACTTATCTTTAAATGTGATGGCTCTTGTAAGTACTTTGCCATTAGTTAACATAGAATAAAACGTGTCACACCCCATCTCATTCCACAGTACTGCAAGAGTCTCTGTTTGAGATTATATAAACCTACAAACAAATGCATGAAAGCTGAAATACATAGCAATAGGTGAAAAGTGAGTAAAAAGCATAAGCAAACTTTGTTACCTCTCTTCATTATAGGCTACCATTTTCCCCTGGTCAGCTTAATACTGTGGCCAGTGCAGGAAAGTCTGACAAATGAACTATAGTGTTAATAACTAAAGTATGATTTCTGGGGGGATAAAATTGTACCTAAACACATATCTAAACTTTAGAGATATTTAGTAATTATAAGGCATATGTTTCTACCTGGCAAATGACTGCAGTACATCCTTCAGAGTGTGCCATCTGACCTTTGACCCACACTGATAGCAAGGCACCATGTCCAAGCCCTCATGGCTCTGTTGCTTCTGTGCCTGTCTTCAGCCTGGGAATGTTTGTTGAGCCTGGGGTTTGGCCACTCAGTGTCTAGCCTCCTTAAAGAGAGCTATTTTGTTTGAGATCCAGCCACCTCTCTGTGGTCCTACCAGAAAATGGAGTGACCATTCTCTGGATCCATCAAATATTCTATTAGGGAATGGTCTGTGTCTGCCACTCAGATTGATATGAACAGGAGGCAGAGAAATACTGGGTAGAAGAGGGTGGTTCCCTGGCAAAGGTGCCACTCTCAAGCCTGGAAACTTGCAGCTGTAAACGGGAACAGGCAATCCTATTTTTGCTCCCCAGTGTTGCCTTTTCCAAGACCAATCTGGTCTGCCATGCCCCTATCCTGTGCCCATATAAACCCCAAACCACAGGCTCCATGAATAGAAGAGTGGCAGAGTAGTAGGGCAGTGTGGTAGAGAAGGAGAGAAGACAGGAGTTCAGCTTGGGATGGTTGGAGAGGAGATTAACTGCAGGATGGCTGGACTCCAGGGAAAGATCATCTTCTCATTCGATCCCCTTTCCAGCTCCCCATCCATCCTGCTGAGAACCACCTCCATCATTCAGTAAAATCCCCAAGTTTACCATCCTTCAAGTTTGTGTGACCTGATTCTTCCTGGATGCTGGATAAGGGCTCAGGTACCAAGAAGGCAATGGTATAAAGGCTGTCACCCTGACTCTCCGCTGAGCTGGTTTAACACTTAGCTGTCTGTGGATGGCACCTGCTAAAAGAGCATTAATCATAGCATACCCCCAGATGCTACCGTGGGGCTGGAGCCCAAAAGCATTTGCCTTGGCTCCTGCACCTGCCCATCTATGTGCTCCCCATCCCATAAGGGATTTGAGCATGCAGCAAATGAGCCACACTCCTATCACAAGTCCTGAGAGGGGGTCAGGGAAGTCTCCCATCTCAACATGAAGTTTCATATGCAATTTCTGACAATTCATCATGAGGTTCTAGGCTCCCGACTTCCCACTGATCATTATTTTTTACTATCTTGACGATGTTCAAGTCTGGATTCACTGGGTGGAGCTGGGGTGGCAGGAAGCAAGGGGAACAAGCCCATGTGGTAGATTTGAAGAGTTCCAGGAAGGCTCACTTATCTTACACTCATCTCCAACAGAAAACCTGGGAATAACAGTCAGATATGCCAGTCGGAATACTAGCTCCAGTGCTTACTGGATGGGTAACCTAAACGAACTAAGTAACTAGCCTGAAACTCAGACTCCTCTTCCCCAAAATAGGCATAAAAGTCTTACCTTTAGGAGCTGGCATGAGGATCAAGGGTAATGTATTTAAAGTGCATAGCATACTAACCAAGGTATTCAATAAATAGTGACTTTTAACTGATTTTCTCCTCCCACTTTTTTTTTTCTGGGTGGGCCTGACCCTTCTGGTTATTAGGAAGGGATAGAAAGAGTTGATCAAGTGGCCAACTGTGTCACTGACTCAGACCGCAGGACAATTCACACAAACTACCAGAAGGAAGACATCTGCAATTTTAAGATGTTTCTTACAGGCAACTCTAACAGCCGGTAGAAGACATGACACAGCATGAATGAACTGTCTGCATTTGTATTGACCAAAGTCAGGGAAACAAAGAACAGGTGTGCACCATAACCAGAAGGTCTCAATGATACATGCTCAGATTAGTTCTTTTACACATATTTTAACTACTTTTTAGCAGAACGTTGTCCTTTGCTTATAAGAAAAATCAGTTCTAATATCCACCCCAAGGTAGGTCACTTCTGGCTTTGTCTCTAATTACTATTTGTTGGGTTTTATTTGTTGTACCTTGTTTTTCTCAGGATACACTAGCATTTGGCGATGATGCTATAACCTGGGCAATTGGAAATGCCATGTACACAACTGTTCTTGATTTACTCACTATGTTCATGGCTTACCTCACTTTTGAAGTCAAAAGGGTGTTTAACAGCTCCGCAGTTCTAAGACCTTCCGCATGGTCCTAGCGTCTTGTGCATTTGTGCTTTAATTCATTGACTTCACACATGTAATCCTACTATCCAAGCCTGAGGCAAATTTCCATCCTGTATCCAATTCGCATTGCAAATTCTTTTTGCAAAAGTGTTGACTCAACTATCACTGTTATCGTTGGTGCTATCTTGCCATTCTAATTTGCTTCCTTTTGTTTAAAGCTCTAACTATGGGTTAGCTTATCAGAGCATGGGAGTTTACTTGGGGAGAAAGGAGGAGAAATAATTTGATAATTTGTGCCATTTCCTAGAGAAAACTTGCCTAAATGAGATGTGCATTAGTGGTGTAGGAGATGCGGGGGAGGTTTTGGGTAGTCAAAGGGACTTGAAGTCACTTTACTCCAGTTGGGAGAACTTGAGAAGCAAGGGGGAACAGAAAGAGAATCTTAGAGGGAAGCAAAATCAGTCTCAATCTAGTTTCATTTATTTGCTTTGGTCTCATCCTAGGTAAGGTTCTTCAACCCTGGGAATAATTTCATTTCTGATACTTTAACACCAAGGCTCACAGTCCTATCCTTTTACTAGGGGAAAAAAAATGCACTTCTCCTCCACTTTTTTCTTAATAGGGGGGTGTAGTAGATCTTATCAAGAAATCTTCTGCAGCAATCTTGTGTAATTCTAGTTAGATCTTTGTTGGTTTTTATTTTTATCAATGTTATACACTTCTCAAGAGTCTCTCCTGCCGTTTCCTGCCAGGCCATTTGATCTCACACAGACAGAGGCAATCACTGCCAACCACTTATATAAAACTAAGTAACATGCATATACTTCAAAGTTTAGATTGTCTATTAAATCCTTCATATGGAAGATGAGGATGTCACTTGCTTTCAGTCTACTTCAATGTACTACCCCATAATTCTGGCCCCTGAATCTCTTCACTGTGTTTTTTATTATAATTTCATTGGAGCCAATATTAAGTTTGACATTATTACGATACTGTAAATGCTGTTTATCACTGATCCATAGAGTATGGTTATTTTTTACACAAATTTTTCCTTAGAATTAATAATTATCCTTTAGGGATATTGTTTACCTAGATTTCTGAAAACATTATCAGTGAATACACCTCAAACAATCCTTTTTGTGTAAGTTTCCTTTTTATGTGTTCAAATATATTAGTGTTTTTTCAATGGATTGTCTTTGAAGAAACCTCCCCCAGAGGTCTCTGGCTTGCTTTAATCTGACCTAGTTGCTCCATAGGTCTTGTGTGTGGTGGTCTTGGATTTGTATTATGGCATACTGAGAGTTCCTTTTACATTTCTCTCATTTGAAGTGCCTGGATCCTTGATCCATGCCCTCCTCTTTCTTGGTTTACTCCCTCGCTTTGATGCTTCCTGTATTCCTGTGAGTTCAGTAAGAGGGGAGTGCAGAAAATAAACTTTTGAGAACATGGAAGTCTGAATATTGTTTTATTCATTCTATCTGAGTACCATAACTTTGGTAGGGTATTAGATTTTATGTTGAAGATAATTATCCCTTAGAATGTAAAAGGCTTTGCTCTATTTTAGGCATTAATAAACTGTTTCTGTAAGAAGTGGAATGGTAAATAGTTAAGTCTTTGTGCACTATGCAGCTCTGCTTAACTACTGAACTGAGCTTTGTAGCACCAAAGCAGCTATATAAATATGTAAACAAATTAGTGTGGCTCTGTTCTAATAAAACTTTTTTTTTTTTCTTTTTAAATAAAAGGTAGTCCTATACTTTCTAAACCCTATCCTATTCTAGCTTCTACTGTGGATATGAGATAACCAGTCATTATTCTTTTATTTGAATGAAATTCTTTCAGGAAGCTGATAGGATCTATTTTAGGTAGTGCTCTGAAATTTTACAATGAAATGCCCTGTTGCATGTCTATTTTAAGTAATTCATTTGAACAAATAATGGACCATTTCAATCGGGAAATTTATGCTCTTTAACTTGGGAACTTTAAAAAAAAAATCATTTCTTTGATTTTTTGCCTGTTTTCTCTTTCCTGAACTTTTATTTGGATGTTGGGCTTCTTAGACGGGTCCTATACTATTACCTTTTCTCACTCTCCATATTTTTCCCCTACTGTCTGGGAGACTTCTTTAAACTTTGTCTTTTATGCTTCTGATTAATTTTTATAATTGTGTGTTTCTATATTTTTAATATCTAAAACTCTTGATCTCTGAAAGATCTTTTAGAATAACATTCTGTTCTTGTTTCATAGATACAAAATCTTTTTTATATCGAATATATTAATTTTAAAATGAGTGTTGTACAGTCTCTATTTCCTTAAAGTTCTCATTGCTTTTTGTTATACATTTTGATCTCTGCCTTTCCTAATATATGCTTTCATCAAATGTTTGGGGTTCCATGGCTATTACCCTATATTTAAGAGAGAGGCATCATAAAATGTTCTTGGTAGAACTTGTTGACTGTGGTGCATTTCTTTAGGAAATTCTCAATGTAAGTATATTTAGGTCTTTGGCAGGTAAGTTTCCCCAGATGAAAACTTTTCGTTTCCCTGTGGAAGTGTATTCAGTGTATTCTGGGAGCCAAATAGGGAATAAATCATTTAATATTTTGTGACCTGAGTGAAGGATTCAAACTAAGGTCCTCAACATTCAAAATATTTCCCTTTTTTCTCTCTGAAAGCCACTAGTTCTCTACCCTTATAGTGTTTTACCACATGTGTAGTTATAGCATGTGAGTTTGTGAGGACATATGCCTTCTACTTTACTGTTGTTTAAAACCTGGCACATAGTAGATACTCAATAAATATTTGTCAAAAATGAGTTTTATATCTTGTGTATAAAATATATTGGAGATATTACTGACCTTTAAGATCTTCCACTGTTAATTAGTGAACAGAATGTTCTCAGAGCTAAATGCACTATTTAAAGTAATACTTTATTCCTATATTTATCTGCATATAGTGTTGAGAACCATCCATTGAATTTGCTCTGTGTAAAGGGTGATTTAAGTTACATACATTCTCTTAGAAAAGTCTAGACCATCATGGACTTTGGAGCCAACAGAATAAATTCCACTCTCCCAATTTAGTGAAATGCATACATTAGCAATTCAGACATGTGGTGCTTTTGGTTGCGCAGGTCTTTTCAGTGTGTTCATACCTGCCTGCATGTCACACACATGATCCATGAGCTTAGCTAGTGAACAAAGAAAGCTATCTTGAATGTTAGGATAAAAGCACTCAGGATGTTTCCTAGAATTTTCTTCTTAAAATCAAGTAGCAGGATTAAGACAATGTACCAAGAAATTTGAATTAAGCAGATGTTTTCATCCAAACTAGGAGTCTGATAATGTGCTATACAGTTGACATAGTATCTATTATACATTCATTGTTAAAATGACAGTAGTGGTATGAACTCTCATCATCATGGAGTGATGTGAACTCCTACAACTTGTTACCGAAGTGTTTGAAAAATGTCAGAAACCAATAATCCAGGTGGCATTATGTAGTATGAATGAGTGCCTATTTTTTTAGATTTATGTACATATATATCTTGAATGATTTATGTTAAAAGATAAGACACAGTAGTTTGGTCACTAGTCTGTTTACTGAGGGAGGAAAAGATAGAGAGGGTGAAGGTAAAAGAAAAATGCCAAAATTTTACTGAGAGGACAGAGTTAACCATAGGGTATAATTATGGGTGTAAAAATTCATCTGTTTCACCTTTTAGAGCTACCATTTTTATTGACTTTTGGGCACAATTATTTACAGAAAAGAAAATGTAACTTCTGCCAACAAACTTGACTTCTTAGGAATCTACAGACAATTCATTAGACTTGAATTCATCATAGTCGAACTTAAAATGTGTGGCAGCTGTGAAGGTACTTTTCTGTTCAGAATGAAAGAAATCGAAGAGGTCAAACAACTTGTCTCAGAAAACAATGATATGGGTTCGTGAATTTGTTTCCACTTTGATCTGCAGGCAAAGAGCTTGGTGAATACAGGTCTTGGTGAAGAGCCATGCAGGTGACGATTGACATCTTTTTGTCAAGCAGTCGGTGCTGTTCTTCACACTTTTCCTGACCCTGCACTGTTAGTTTTCAGGTCATGCTTCCTTTGTATTTTCACTTTTCACTGCTGGTTGCTTTTATAGGAAGTGTGTGTATGTGAGTGTGTACACCAGATTTAGGGAAGATTCAGTCTAGAAGGGCTATTCTAGGTCAGAATAGATTCCAGCCAGTTTTCTAAAGCGTAGTGAGCAAATTCTTTTTTGAGACAGAGTCTGCTCTTGTTGCCCAGGCTAGAGTGCAATGGTGCGATCTCAGCTTACTGCAAACTCCACCTCCTGGGTTCAAGCTATCTCCTGCCTCAGCCTCCCAAGTACAGGCGTGTGCCACAACTCCCGGCTAATTTTTTATTTTTTTAGTTTTTAGTAGAGACGGGGTTTCTCCATGTTGGTGAGGCTGATCTTGAACTCCTGACTTCAGGTGATCCGCCCACCTCGGCCTCCCGAAATGCTGGGATTACAGGTGTGAGCAACTGCGCTGTGCCACAAATTCTTAAGTAACTTCCATTCTTCATGTAACAGAAAGTTAGTGAAGGTCAGATGTATGCCCAAGGAGACTCATTTTAACACTTGCAGGGCCTGAATTCTCTGATCCTTCTCATGTCTTGCCAACCACACAGACACATACTCATACCCTGGAGGTCCGAGGATGTGGGTTTCGGCTCTTCTAGGTGACGGCCCTGAGCTGTCTGAGCGGGCAAGCTCTAATTCCCACAGCAGCCCTTCGTTTCTTGACTCTCCTTTAGCCCTCTGCACTTAGAATTCATGCTTTACTTATAGCTTATTATTCTCCATTTTGTGAGGAAAGAAAAGCTTTATGAACAGGTTATCCACATGGTGCTTGAGAGAAAAACCAGGCAAGACACCCTTAAGATACTCTTCTTTTCCTTTTTTCATCCCAATTGTTACAATTTAATCTTCAATCTATGATGTAATCTTTACAGTTTCTGTGGCAGAGATCACTTATTGTCCCCTAAGTTCCGTTCTTCCCTCTTTCTTTAGAAATACAACCCATATTTTTAGTTATGCACATGCCTGCCCAGGGAAAGATGACATTTATGAGCCTCACTTGAACCTTGATATGGTGATACTAACTAAGTTTGGGCCAAAAATTGCCAATAGAAAAAGTGTAACTTTGGGGTGACAGCCTGAAAGATGAAGTGACTTACTCTTGGTTTCTTTCCTCCTCTCAGCTAACTGGGGAATGGCAAGTGGAGCAACCTGGAAGCCACTTGTGGAGGTGGCAAAGCCCCCCTCTCACCAAGGACTGCTCACACGTAGACTGGTAGGTGAAAGGAGACGGCATTCATCTTATTTCACCCGCTGTGTTTTAGGGGTCCTTTATTCAGCAGCTTAGGGTATACCTTAACTAATAAAGGCTTTATCTTTATTTTATTTTTTTTTTTTTGAGACGGAGTCTCGCTCTGTCACCCAGGCTGGAGTGCAGTGGCCGGATCTCAGCTCACTGCAAGCTCCGCCTCCCGGGTTTACGCCATTCTCCTGCCTCAGCCTCCCGAGTAGCTGGGACTACAGGCGCCCGCCACCTCGCCCGGCTAGTTTTTTGTATTTTTAGGAGAGACGGGGTTTCACCGTGTTAGCCAGGATGGTCTCGATCTCCTGACCTCGTGATCTGCCCGCCTCGGCCTCCCAAAGTGCTGGGATTACAGGCGTGAGCCACCGCGCCCGGCCAAGAATTTATCTTTATTAGTCTTTCAGTTTTCAGAAGCTCTCTATTGAAACACACATGCTGTTGGGAAAACATGAAAAAAATGCTCAACATCACTAATGATCAGGGAAATGCAAATTAAAACCACAATGCAATACTACCTTACTCCTGTAAGAATGGCTGTGATCGAAAAAAAAAAAAAAAAAAAAAAAAATAGATGTTGGTGTGGATGTGGTGAAAAGCGAATGCTTTTACACTGTTGGTGGGAATGTAAACTAGTATGACCACTATGGAAAACAGTGTAGAGATTCCTTAAAGAACTAAAAGTAGATCTACCGTTTGATCCAGCAATTCCACTCCTTGGTATCTACCCAGAGGAAAAGAAGTCATTATATGAAAAAGATACTTGCACAGGCATGTTTATAGCAGCACATTTTGCAATTGCAAAAATATGAAACCAGTCCAAATGCCCATCAATCAATGAGTGGATGAAGAAAATGTGAAATATATAAGCACACACACACACATACCATGGAGTACTACTCAGCCATAAAAAGGAACAAAATAATGGCATTCACAGAAACCTGGATGAAATTGGAGACCATTATTCTAAGTGAAGTAACTCAGGGGTGGAAAAACAAACATTCTGTGTTCTCATTCATAAGTGGGAGCTAAGCTATGAGGATGCAAAAGCATAAGAATGATACAACGGACATTGGGGACTCATGGGGAAAGAGTGGGGACAGGGGCTGGTGAGGGATGAAAGACTACACATTGGGTACAGTGTACACTGCTTGGGTGATGGGTGCACCAAACTCTCAGAAATCACCACTAAAGAACTTATTCATGTAACCAAACACCCCCTGTTCCCCCAAAACTCATCAAAATAATAAATAAATAATACATATGCTGTTGGGAAGGGATACTACAAACTTTGTCAATAAGATTTGTGTTGGTGGGGAGTTGTGAGTCTCTGAAATGGGACACAGGCTTGGCCCTGGAATTGGGGTAGTAGGTATTAGAAATTAAACACTAAAGAAGAGAAGTAGCAAAAGGTTGCTGGTTATGAAATTTGCTAGCAGGATTTTTTTTTTCTTGAATTTAGGAATGGCAAATAAAAATATTCCTAGAGGACTCCCATATAGACCCATAGGCCTAATTCAAACTTTATAATTTCAGATGGAGAATTACTATAGAAAAGTACTTTTCTTGTCATAATTCAAGTAAACCTCTTCCTAATTGAAGAAATCAATTTTGTTTTATTATAATTACCATTATGAGATATAATGACCATAGAAACATTTTTTAAAAGTGACCACGGAATTAACAATTTGTTGAACACCTGTATTGGAGTCAGCTAATGTATTAATATCAAGCCCTTTACCAACTACTGTGGAGAATCAGGAACATAAATGAGGGATTCTGCTTTTAAGGCACTCACACAGGCTAGAGAGAAACCACATCATGTCATATGATAAAGTAACTGAGAGGGTCAAGGCAGGGTTTATTAGATGCCAAGTGATATGAGCTATGGGAATTCAGAGGATAGAGGCTCATGAGGACAAGAATAGTTAAGCCTTCCTGGGAAATGCAGGTCCTTTCTGTGACTTGTGAAGATAAAGTTTCCAAACAATAAAAATGTTGCTTATTTTTTTCTACAGTGTAACAATAATGAACAAAATATAAGCATTTCAAACAAGTGGGGCTTGGGACTCAGAATATCTTGGTTTCAATTCCCACCCTGATACTTACTGGACATGTGTCATCTTGGACATATTATTTAACCTCTTGGAGTGCTTGCTCCTCTGTAAAGTGGGTTTAGGTAATACTTTATAGAATCCTTGTGAAAGTTTAATGAGATAATTTACCTAAATTAAGTTATTAACAGAGTAACAATTTCAGAGGCTGATGTTATTACCCAAGTGATTTTGCATGACATGGAGAAGACATTGTTCTTGCTCTCAAGGATTTTATGACCTGAAAGAGCTACTTGCTAGCTTGAGGAGGGATGCTAGAAGAATGGGTACCATGCTGGGGGCTGCATTGTCTGTACTTACTGGCAAAGTCCTTGTGTGTTTCTAAGTTCTTTATCACTGTCTCCTGTGACAGATGTCCTTCAATACCTTATTTGCATTCAGCATAGTTTTTCATGTATAAAATCTTTGTGTATTGCTTTCTTTTTCATTTGAAAATCTTAAGTTTGCTGTAAAGTAACATATCAGATAATTTAGAACTAAATTTTTTGGGGGATTATATACCCTGTGCATTTATTTCATTAAATAAAAATGAGAAACTCAAATAAGATGAAAATTATTTTAGAGTTTACACGAATAAAGTTATTTTCAATCCTTATTTTCAAAGCTTTCAAATAAAAAATGAGAAGCAGAAGGAAAAAAATACACTGGCTTTTTTCTTACTGAAAATTCTAGATCTTGGTTACCAAATATATTAACTGTATTATAGACTAGATGTTGTAATGGTTTCTGCTAATGATGTCAAAATAATGCACAGTGTTGGATTTATAATTCAAATATTTTAATATACTCTTCATACATACATTTTTAAAAAAGTGAATGTTTATTCAGCTTGTTCTATTTGAGAATATTTTAATCCTTTATGAATATATACAGACCCCCCAGGAGCAGACTCTGAATCCAGCAGCGTCAACTCAAATTTCAGATCCAGGAAAGAGTTATGCTAGCAATTATGAGGCATGCTCTTTTTGAGTTCATAGATCTTTATTACACACGTACAAGATGCATAATTTGAAATGATCTTCTTTTTTTCTTTTCTCTTTAGAAAGAATAAAAAGTCTAACATTCTATTGAGAATGACAAAAGAGACTGGATTATTCTACATAGTATTATATCTATTGTTTCTGCTTTGGTTAACCTGTATATTCTCCTAAAAATCCATGTAAAAGAAGCTTTAAAATTATATTTTTCTCTCAGTGTTAAGGAGAGGAATGATTTTAGTCATAGTGAAAGAAAATGTTTTTTAAGATTCCGAGAAAATTCCTAAACCATAGGAATGCATTCATTGAAAGGAAGACATTGTGCTATTACCCAAGGGATTTTACATGAATGGAAAATACATTGTTCCTGTTCTCAAGGCTTTTGTGACCTAAAGGTAAATTAAGAAAAGATGTGACTATCAGTGAAACTCTGAGCTGCATTTTCCTGCAGCCTTTCCCCTTTGCACTCTTCTGGACTGAGAAGTATTAAATGTGAGTAATAATTTTTAAAAGCTCCCCTTTAAGGGCGCATCGGCATTTAGAAAAATATCAAAATATTTCAGTGAAGAAGGGGAGAATGAAGAGTTTTGACTATACTTATTTTTTGGCAGCAGGGAAAGAGTTGGTTGCTTAAAACATGTGGGAGGGTAAGTTCACTCTATGAGTCATGGAGAGTTAATGTTTGTTTTAATGTCAAGTTCCTATGCCCACATCTTCTGAGTTGGAAACATTATCCTCACCCCAGGATTGAGTCTTGATTACCCATTGTCAATATTCCTCCCAAAGGGATTATTTTCTCCATCTACATAGATATTATTTCATTGCTTATTAGCTCCTTTCAGGGAGAGCAAACTAAATATTTAAGGACTAATAAATTTTATGTGTGTTTATTAGCAAGGTATTTAGATATTGCCTCTTTCATAGATAAACTATAATTGCAACCAACTGCTAAGGAGCAAAATTGTATCTGTAATACTAATCTTTTCTTTATCATATTTTGATAGGATACATGCATTAATTTAAAAAATTGAATTAAATGGATGAAAATAGAAATTTTAAAAGCATGTTCAGAAGAGTCTAAAAGTTTGAATGACAGGAAAAGAGTAGAAAATGAGAAATAAACTTTGCTCTCTCTTGCAATAATGGTTCTCTAACACTTCACTTTTATATAAAGCTCTCCAGCAAGTATTTTAGAATTCCCCTTTTCCTGTGTGACTACATTTTATTATCAGTGTAAATACATTTGCACAAATACATCAGGGTAAATACATTTATCCTTTAAATGCTTTCTTTTCCAAGGTATATAATTTCATGTTTCAACTAAGATCTCTGATCTTATGATGTGAAAATGAATTGAAGTAAGCTAGTTTGTTATAAAGAGGGAGTGTTTTGAAAATCCTAAAATCACTGAATACTAGGATTTATTGTTCTTCTGCCTTCTATTTAACATTGATTTTCAGAAGAAATGGCACAGGGCTTTTTCATCAGATGAATTCTTCCCAGTCTTGGATAGATTGTCTGCCAAGAATTTTCTGTCTTTGGCAAGGACAATTGAACGAAAATTTTAGGTTTCCTTGGCTTCTACTTATGGGAGTCTCAAACCTAGAACACCTTTTATGCAGCCAGTTTTCTTCTTTTACTCCTTTGGACTATTCACTCTTGGTCCTCCACTGTCAAAGATACCACCATTCAGGGGTGTGTGTGTGTGTGTGTGTGTGTGTGAAGTAGTGGTATTGACATGGATACAAGGCAGGGAAATACTGGGTAGAAGAACGCGGTTCCCTGGCAAAGGCCCCACCCTCCAGCCTAGAAACCCGTGGCCCTAAATGGGAACAGGCATTCCTCTTTTCAGGACCAAATGTTGCCTTTTGGCCTGCCACGCCCCCTATCCTATACCCGTAAAAACCCCAAAGCCAATGTTCCATGAGCAGATGAGCAGAAGAGCATCAGAGCCGCATGGCAAAGGAGAAGAGAAGTAGCATCCAAACATGGAGAGGAGTTCGCCTGGGGATGGCTGGAGAGGAGATTGGCTGTGGGATGGCCAAACTCCAGGGGAAGATCTTCTTCCCATTCCATATTCTTTCCAATTCCCCATCCATCCCCTGAAAGCCACTTCCACCACTCAATAAAATCTCCACATTCACCATTCATCAAGTCTGTTTGACCTGATTCTTCCTGGACGCTGGACAAGGACCCAGGTACCAAGAGGGCAAGGTGTGAAAGGCTGTCACTGTGACTCTCTACTGAGCTGGTTTAACACTTAGCCGCCTGTGAATGGCAACTGCTAAAAGAACATTAATTGTAACACATTCCCTAGATGCCACTCTGAGGCCAGAACCCAAAAGCACTCACTCTGGTTCCCGCAGCTGCCTGTCTGCATGCTTCCTGTCCTGTAAGGGGTTTGAGTGCACTAAGCTCAAACTGAGCAAGGGAGCCACATCCTGTTACAAGTCCCTCCAGTAGGTCAGGGAACTCTCTCGTTTTAGTACTGGGGAGAGAGTGGATGACATGCCAGGGAAGAGACAGAGTGTCAATAAGAGAAATGCAGGAAAATACACGTAAAGTTTTGAGTCCAAAGGCCAGCTGGACTGGGTCCCTGCCATCAGTGTGCTTTACCATGTGGTTTTCCATGGTCTGAAAAACAGTCCAGGTTTATAGTGGAATGTCCCAATACAAGGTGAAAATGATGCCTGGATTGAGACTATTTCTTGGCTGGTTACTGTTACTAGGCTTTTGTAGTTTTAATGTTATGATGTGCAGTATTATCTTCTATGTATCTGTCTTTTTATTTCCATTCTATATAATGATGCCAGGATAGTAATAATTACTATGAATCTCACAGGGGATATTTTAATGATTAAAATGATAACATCCTAAGAAGCAATATAGATAGAAAGCAAAGTGAGTAAAGTAAGATGTATTTAATGAATAATTTAATGCAGCAGTTTCCATTGTCCTTGCAAAACAAATTAATAAGATGCAGTGAACTTCAATTTATTCTTTTTAAGTGCTTTCTCTTGAAAGTCACTAGAGCATTATCATCAAGAAAAAATAAAAATTAGGTAGCATTCTCTGTCCTCAGAGGTACAATGTTCCCTTTTGCTTTGAAGTGAGTCACAAAAATTATATTTTTATATAGAATTCAAAAGATACCTTAATTTCTTTAAAAAATTGACTAATGGGAAATTTGCAATGTAATTTTGTAATTTTGTTCGTAGAGTTTCTTTCTGAGACCTTTCTCCCTCTGAAAATAGGTTCAAGGCCTGTGGAATAAATGAGGCCTCTGGCCATGTTTTAAGAACCCCTAATATTCCCCCTCTCCTCTCCTCCTTGGCTCTACATCCTTGTCTTCCAACCTGCACAGTTTCCTTTTTCATATACTAGGGAGGGCATTTACCCATGCTAGAAAAGCGGCTTCAAACCCAGATGTTACAGGGGTCAAACTGATAATCTAAGTAAAGTGGGCCAGGTGCAAGGGAAAGGGTTTGTCGGGGTTGTGGCAGATTACAGGTGCATGCTCCCTCTATGGGACACAGCCCATTCAACACTGGGAAGAGTGACCATTCCAGTACACAGGTCAGGTGGTCACATCCCTAACTTTTACAGGGGAGCCAAAAGTTTTCTTAGGTCAACTTTCTTGACGTTTGCATGTTAGGAAGTGATTCATATTTTTTCAAAAGAATGTGACAGCAAGCAGTGTACTCTTGCTGGCTGTCCTTGAGCAATTATTTAACAAAGTTGGCCCTAGAATGGCCAGGTATTATTCTTGGGTACTCAGCTTAAAAACTGTCCAATTTGGACATTATCCTAATAGAAGCTTTTCTGTCTCTCAGTGACTATAACCGTACACTTCCATGGATATAATAATGCCCTGGTTTTACAGTATGTTTGGTAGTTTCGTAAAATCTTTTACACATATTGGCTTATAAAGCTTTAAGGATAACAAGTGAGATTTGGCAGTGCTAACGTTATCGTTACAGACGGGGAAACTGAGGCTTGGAAGGTTTGCATTCCTTGTGTTAATATTGTAACAAAAATAAGAGGCACAGGTGGATCAAGGATTTATATCTTCTGACTCTTTGCCCAGGGCATTTCCTATTCACTTTCAGTCTTTTGAGATCTGTAAATAGTTTAAATGTATAATACATTGTAAAATCTCAGCACTCAAGCCCTTAAGAAGTACTTGAAAATCATTAAAAACTCATTTCAGTTCCTTGAGAGGTAAACATTATTGTGCTGTTTTATAAAAAGAAGAAGAGGGATTCAGGCTCAATCATTGTGAGAATGTTGTCAGTTTCAAATTGTATTTCTTGTCTTTGTATTTCCCAGTTTGATACTCCACTGACTAGAATTTTTTATGTTCATCATTATTCCCTGCTGTGATTCTAAACCTAGCATCTCCTTGACATGAGAAATCATTTTAAGCATACCGTGAGTGCCTAGTGCATAGTAACAATTGTCAATGAACCACAGAAGAGAAATTAAGACTTGTCTTTGCACATATAATTGTGAGAGGAATACATGATCTATAAGAATGCAAATATTTGTAAGATTTTTAAAATTAATGCAGACACATGGAAAAAATAAAAAAGGATGCAGAAGAGATGTCCTAGTTTAGGTTGCTCTTGTGAGGAGATTCTGAGATAAGAGCCTATGGGCTGGGGTTTGTTTGTGGAGTGTTCAAACAGAGAAGGGAAGGATTAAGAAGAATTTAAAAATAAAGAAGAAAGTTATTGGCCGGGCGCGGTGGCACACGCCTGTAATCCTAGCACTTTGAGAGGCCGAGGTGGGTGGATCACCTGAGGTTGGGAGTTCTGGACCAGCCTGACCAACATGGAGGAAACTCCGCCTCTACTAAAAATACAAAAACAATTAGCGGAGCGTGGTGGCGCATGCCTGTAATTCCAGCAACTCGGGAGGCTGAGGCAGGAGAATCTCTTGAATCCGGGCGGGAGAGGTTGCAGTGAGCCGAGGTTGCGCCATTGCACTCCAGCCTGGGCAACAGGAGAGAAACTCCGTCTCAAAAAAAAAAGCAAAACAAAACAAAAACAACAACAACAAAAAACAAAACCAGAAAGTTATTATAAAGGGGCATTATTGAGTTCATCCCACTGTGGACAGCTGCAGCTCATCGTGCAATATCATATGAGGACTATATAGAATACCTCAGAATGACCTGTCCAAAGATCAATGTGGAGAAGCATTTGATCATTGATTTCCATACACCCAGGGTTGCCCATACACACACAGGGGCACCTCTGACTTGTTTTGAGCACTGCAGCAGCATCAGAGAAGCCTTGGAGTACAGCAGGAAGGCATTGAAGGTGGCATGCACTTGAGGTAAAGAGCCATTTGTGTGAAGTAAGTTGATGTCTGACCCAAAAGGTCACAGTTAGCGTGGCTGGAAATACAGATGAGGCCAAGGAGCTGTTAGATTGTGCACAAGAGTTGTCTGATGCAACAGCTTGTCAACAAGAATAACAGATTTCCATTTGGGTATTTTTTAGTCTTTTAATAGTACATCATAAAAATAAATAGTATTTAATAATCTAAATAGTATTTCTTTATTTATAAACTTTATACACTCCTTTCGCTCCTCCCCTTAACTCATTATAATTTTCAGTTATTTTATTGGTAATGGTGTAGTTTTAAATAATATACTCAAAAAGACTATTTCTTAGTTTAATAAATTTTAGTAGTTTCTTTTGATTTTTTAGTGAGTTGAGATTTTTGCCCCTACTTTTGCCTTCATTTATCTGCTTCCACATCTGCCTCCAGCAGTTGACAACTATCCCTTAATTTTTATTTTTTACTGTCAAGGTTGATAACTTTATGTTCTCTTTTGTATCCTTAATTATCTGTGCTTTCTCTGTAGTTCGATCTACAGTTTAACAATCAACAGCATTTAGCTACTTATCTTACATATAAGAATGATGTCCTGGAATTATATATTTTCCAGTGGGTCTCAAATCATGACCCTTGTACAGCTTGAAAAAAAATTCCTATCATTAAGGTCGAAATGAGTTATCTTTCATGCCGTCAGAATCTGAAAATTATGTCATGTAGACTTTACCCTGTATGTGTATGCATGTGTATATTTCCCCAGAGTTTCTAATTGCCTTTCATTTCTTCTTGTTGAAAGAAAATGAATGTCTTATTTACCATATCACTTTAAAGGTTCTACCCTTTAATCATTGTATCTCTGGAATGGCATTTATTCTATACATTTCTTTTTGAAGACCATTTTGGTGCTAATTGGTTTCTTGATATCATTTTGACCAATGGCTTTTGTACTTATTCCACTTTGGTTATACTGTGATACTATTCATTTCACTTCTCTGTTCGTTCTAGCGTTTCTTGGATTTCACATTTTTCCATTCCTTGATTTGAACTGATTTTGCTTATTTCAATATGTTCTCAAGTAATTAAACTGTCTTGGCAAGAAGTCATGAGTCTTTACATGCCTAAAATGCCTTTATTTGCACTCATATTTGATTGATAGTATAGCTTGTCTAGAAATCTAGTTCAAAATGATTTTCCTTTGTTCTTTAAAAGTACCACACATTGTCTTTTTGTATAAATGAGAAGTCTGATGCCGTCCAAATTCTTACTTTTTTTTTTTTTGTATGCAACCTATTTCCCCAAATCTTACCCTGGAAACTTTTAGGATCTTTTATTTCTTTACCTTAGAATTGCTGAATTTAAAACAATACATCTTCTAATTCATTGCCTAAGAGCTCCTTTTTATAACAGGATACTTGTTAATGAAACTCATTTTGGATTATTGCTTGAAAACTTCTTTTTATACCATATGGAATCCACCATGGCCTGGATCCTATGTGCTGTTAATTTAAACACCATCTTAAAAATGAGAGTTTTGGACTTGGCACTGTGAACTCATCACAGCCCCTCTGTCAGAATATTTGATACTTACTGTCATAATGGCTTTGTTAATTGAAGACTGGATAAATTTTACCCTTGGGTTAGTTCTTTTTTGGGTACATGTGAATATTACAGGGCAAACTGGAAAAGATCAGTCAATGGCAAAGTACAGCACTATGGTATCAACCTACAAAATGATCTGTAACTTAACCTCAGCTTTAAGAGCCCAAACCAGCCTGTTACCTGCTTTTATGTGTATAGCCAGACCTCCAGTGTACCTTAATTTCATTTATTCTTCTCATACCTGAAGTAAATTTTAGTTTTAAACTAAAAACATAAGGTTTAAGTCTGTCTTCTATGAATCTACTTGGCACTGAGTAGGCTCCTTTAGTCTAAAGGTTTATGACTTTCTATGGTTCTGGACATTGTCGTCGTTCCCCCCCCCCCCCCCATAAAAATGTGGTACAGACAGTTAGAATGGCAATCATTAAAAAGTCAGGAAACACCACGTGCTGGAGAGGAGGTGGAGAAATAGGAACACTTTTACACTGTTGGTGGGACTGTAAACTAGTTCAACCATTGTGGAAAACAGTGTGGTGATTCCTTAAGGATCTAGAACTAGAAATATCATTTGACCCAGCCATCTCATTACTGGGTATATACCCAAAGGATTATAAATCATGCTGCTATAAAGACACATGCACACGTATGTTTATTGCGGTACTATTCACAATAGCAAAGACTTGGAACCAACCCAAATGTCCATCAATGATAGACTGGATTAAGAAAATGTGACACATATACACCATGGAATACTGTGCACTCATAAAAAAAGGATGAGTTCGTGTCCTTTGTAGGGACATGGATGCAGCTGGAAACCATCATTCCCAGTAAACTACTGCAAGAACAGAAAACCAAACACCGCATGTTCTCACTCATAGGTGGGAATTGAACAATGAGATCACTTGGACACAGGGTGGGGAACATCACACACTAGGGCCTGTTGTGGGATGGGGGAGGGTGGAGGGATAGCATTAGGAGATATACCTAATGTAAACGACAAGTTAATGGGTGCAGCACACCAACATGGCACATGTATACATATGTAACAAACCTGCACGTTGTGCACATGTACCCTAGAACTTAAAGTATAATAAAAAAAAAAAAAATGTGGTACAGAGTCAACACACCAATAGCCTCAGCTTTTTCCCCAGGAGGTCTACTAAACCTGTTTAGAAAAGATTTCTCTGATATATTTGCTTGAACTGCAAATTACCACCATGAGTTGCTGTTTGCTCTGCATATGTTAGGGGGAAGGAAAATGGTTTTATTCCAGTAGCCTCCCTGTTTTAATCCCTCTGTCTCACTCCTGCTTCTGAGCCTGCAGGCCCTAGAGATAAACCAAGAAGACTGAATCCTACTTCATTGCAGCTCACACCGGAGCATATTTTTAATTTTCTTTGCTCTCTTTACAACAGTCAACATTCTTTTCCCAAATTTCTATCTTTCAGAAATTTGTTGAACTCTCTGGCATGCTTATGGTCTCCCGCCAAACTAATTCTCTCCGCTTGCTTGGTTTAATTCCCTCTTCCATTCCTTCAAGATTATTTTTATGGCATCTCTTGAGGAAGCTTAAGTAATATCCAATTATATTTTTGTTTGCATTTCTTAATACAAGCCTCAACCCTTTCTTCCTCTGTACTTAATTTTATCTTGAAGCTCTGATTTCATGTGAGTTTTCACTATAGGCTTGATAACAGAGATACTGGTATTTACTCCTAAGAGAGAAATAGATGTGATACTTGTAAAAATATATAGTACCTCTTCTAATTGTTTCCTTTTCCATGCAAATAGTCATAAAATACTTCTCATACCTCATTCACAAGATTTGATATCTCTTTAGTAGATGGGAAAAGTTTTGATTTATGTGCTCACTGTAGAAAGAGAGAAAAATATAAAATTAAATGGTAATGTTTTACAAAAGTTATTGTTATGTGGTGAGCCTGTTTTTCTGTCAGCTGGGAGTCTTGTGTAGGTAATAAATCCCCACCAGTGATTTAGCATGTATAAAACACATCAATCCTTTTTATTGTATTTTGTGAGCCTTGACATTTATGATAATTTCCTTATATCTACTTAAAACTCTTTCTCTTATGATTGCATTATTAAAGTGGATTTTTTGCCCTTGTTGGCTTATCTCATTAGCATGTGTTTATCATATATTTTTAGGGTAATTACCATTTTGGAATAATGCACACAACATTAAATGGATTCCCTAGTTTTAAAAGGTGTCAAGATAAAGGCAGTAGCTTTCACCCCTCCCATCTCTAATGTAGTCGAAAGACTACAAAAGACATTTTGATTTCTTGTCACTTGGGTCAATTGGATAATGGCAAGGATAATACGAACCCCTACCGTGTGTCCACAGTTGGTCCTGGATTGCAAAAAAATGATGAGAACACATTTCTATGGCATCCTCATTTTCACCGTCTCTGTTTGTTGTCCACCAATCAGTATTGTAAATTTGGAACTTAAGAAAGGACAGTATCTTAATTGATATTTGTATGAAAGGGGAAAAAAGTCTCATGTTTCCTTATCTCTTAGAGTAAGAGTTTGACATGAAAGTACAATTCAGGGAAGTGGACACTTTTTATTTTCTAGTTATTAAGTAAAATAAGATGTACTCCTATCTGGTCAGTTGTCAAACAATTAAAAATGGCTTTCCTTTCTCCATTCATACAAATGTATGCATATAAAGCAGTAGCTAATGCTCTCTGTAGTATTAAAGATGAATGTGAGACATGAAGATGTGGATATACATTCTAAGTTGTCAAAAAACCACTAAATCACACTCTGTAATTTTACCATTGTATGTGTACTGCATAGCACTAAATTACTTGAAGTTGGTTATCAGTTTTTAGTGTTCTGGGCATTTGTTAGTTTGCCAGAATGTAATGAAACAAAATTAAGTTTTTAAGGCATTTTCTTTGCAGTGCTTTTGGCTGCTGTTGTTTTTTGCTGTTGTTTCATTAGAAATCTTGTATTAATTTGTTGAATAAAACAAATTATAGAGAATAAAGTCAGTATGTATTATAGGTTTGAATTACAATTCTGTTAGAGGCACAGTATTTTAAGGGTAGAATTAGAAAATAATGCTGTATCCATTACATAAGGATGGACATGCTAATTTAAAATCTAATATTTAATAATTCATATTTTTCATTCCTGTAAAACTTCAAGCATATATAAAACTGTCTATTTTAGTGGTCTCAAGAGCAAGATAAAAAAGTGAAAGTGGCAAAGTATTCATTCAACAAATTTGTTGAAAGCTTACTCTATGCTAACTACTCCTTTAGGTACTGGAGATATAATAGCAAATATTCTGTCTCCAAAAATCTGCAGTCCAGTAGAGCAGACAGATGAAATAGAGTAGAAACATAAATATAAATAATTACAAAATTGTGAGCAAGATGAGGAAAACAAACAAGGGTTAATATTTACTAAAGTAGCAGTGGTTCAAACCGACTTTAAGTATAATGATCAGGGAAAGGAAAATGTCGTAAAGAAATGACATTTAAGCTGAGGTATAAAGACTGAAAAGGGGTCAGAAATGCCAGAAGCATATGCCAATGCTGAGGGGCAGTACTTAGTAGCATCTATGATTACAGGGGTGAGTCCTTAGCAGAGGGCAGGAAGTTCATGAGACAGGCTGTTGAGAGACTGAATATACAAATGGACAGTGGCTGGCCATTTATGAGAATAGAACCTTGGTCCACAACCTGCAGCAACCAGCCCAGAAAACCAACCCCTTATCTACAATAAACAACCCAGGAAGCCAGCCTGCTATATGTCAGTCTTGCAGGAAGCTAAATTACTATCTCTAATGACAATCCAGGAGGCTAAGCAATAACTTCTGTAACAATTGGCTCAAAATGGCCAGGACTTGATTAATAAACTGACAGCTTCCCTGTTAGCTTTGTGTGTGTGTATCCTTACTTCTAACTTAGGACCAAGCAGAGAAAGCCAAATATGCATCCCTAGCCAATTACATAGAATGCCTACTTCTAGTTAATTGTCTGCTGCTTCCCCATGCCAACAGCCAATCAGGGCACATCTGAAGCCTTCCCTTTTTCCTACTGTAAAGTTTTCTTGCCTTGGCTTCCTTTGAGGCTCTGCCAAAATGCAAATAACAGAGTTGACTCCCTTGCTATAGCAAACTCTGTATAGACTTTGCTTTTCTCATTTCGTTGGTCTTTATTTCCACACTTTAGAGGCGACAATAAGGAACGTGAAGTTTATTCTAAGCACAGTGGGAAGTCTTGGAAGGACTTCAAGCAGGGGCATGACATGATTTGAATAGTATCTTTAGACCACTTGTGCAAATATGTATGGAATTAATTGGATTGGGGCAATAGAAGAAATAGACCAGCTGGGAGGTTATTGTAGTACTTTGGTTGAGAGAGGGTGTGCTGAAGACTGATGGCAGCAGTAGAAATGGAGAAAATTGCATAGATTTGAAATATACATATTTAAGAAAATATCTGTTTATAGGAATAGAAAGTAAATAATGCGATGAGTCACCTCTCTTGAGGTTTTATTATGTCCAAGAGTGTCTGTTTAAGCTAGTTACAATTAGAAGGTAGAGGACAGCCAGCATCTGAGATAGTCTTTCATTAACACACACGTGGAATATTTGAAACTTCAGACTTCTGGGTCTTACCAGGTATTTACTTATTGTTTTTGCTCATTGTTCTAGTTCTATACCTGATGTGACCACTATTTCTGACCCTTTCTCTTGTCTTTTTTTCTCCTATGCCCATGTAAGATGTGCCTTTTGCCTCCCGTCATGATTCTGAGGCCTACCCTGCCATGTGGAACTGTAAGTCCAATTAAACCTCTTTTTCTTCCCAGTCTCGGGTATGTCTTTATCAGCAGCATGAAAATGGACTAATACAGTAAATTGGCACCAGGAGAGTGGGGTGTTGCTGAAAAGATACCTGAAAATTTGGAAGCAACTTTGGAACTGGGTAACAGGCAGAGGTTGCAACAGTCTGGAGGACTCAGGAAGGAAACAGTAAAATGTGGGAAAGTTTGGAATTTCCTAGAGACTTATTGAATGGCTTTGCCCAAAAAATGCTGATAGTGATATGGACAATAAGGTCCAGACAAAAGTGGAAACCCCTGACAGACCTATCAGATCTTGTGAGACTTATTCACTATCATGAGAATAGCATGGGAAATACTGCATCCATGATTCAATTACCCCCGGCCACCCTGGGTCCCTCCCACAGCACGTGGGAATTCTGGGAGATACAACCCAAGTTGAGATTTGGGGGGGGACACAGCCAAACCATATCATTCCACCCCGACCCTCCAAATCTCATGTCCTCACATTTCAAAAATCAATCATGTCTTCTCAACAGTCCCCCAAAGTCTTAACTCATTTCAGCATTAACCCAAAAGTCTGCAGTCCAAAGTCTCATCTGAGACAAGGCAAGTAACTTCCACCTATGAGCTTGTAAAATCAGAAGCAAGCTAGTTATTTCCTAGCTACAATGGGGATAAAGGTATTGGATAAATACAGTCATTCCAAGTGGGAGAAATTGGCCAAAACAAAGAGGATACAGGGCCCATGCAAATCTGAAATCCAGCAGGGCAGTCAAATCTTTTTTTTTTTTTTGAGACGGAGTCTCGCTCTGTTGCCCAGGCTGGAGTGCAGTGGCCGGATCTCAGCTCACTGCAAGCTCCGCCTCCCGGGTTCACGCCATTCTCCTGCCTCAGCCTCCCAAGTAGCTGGGACTGCAGGCACCCGCCACCTCACCCAGCTAGTTTTTTGTATTTTTTTAGTAGAGACAGGGTTTCACCATGTTAGCCAGGATGGTCTCGATCTCCTGACCTCGTGATCCGCCCGTCTTGGCCTCCCAAAGTGCTGGGATTACAGGCTTGAGCCACCGCGCCCGGCCATTGCAGTCAAATCTTCAAGTTCCAAAATGATCTCCTTTGACTCCAGGTCTCAAATCCAGGTCATGCTGATGCAAGAGATGGGTTCCCATGGTATTGGGCAGCTCCACCCGTGTGGCTTTGCAGGGTACAGCCTCCCTGCCAGCTGCTTTCATGGGCTGGCATTGAGTGTCTGCAGTGTTTCCAGGTGCACGGTCTGGCAGTGGATCTACCATTCTGGGGTCTGGAGGATGGTGGCCCTCTTCTCACAGCTCCACTAGGTAGTGCCCTGTAGGGACTCTGTATGAGGGCTCCGACCCCATGTTTCCCTTCTGCTCTGCTCTAGCAGAGGCTCTCCATGAGGGCGCCGTCCCTGCAGCAAACTTTTGCCTGAGCATCCAGGAGTTTCCATACATCTTCTGAAATCTAGGCAGAGGTTCCCAAACCTCAATTCTTGACTTCTCTGCATCCATAGGCTCAGCACATGGAAGCTGCCAAGGCTTGGGGTTTCCACCCTCTGAAGCCATAGCCCAAGCTGTACATTGACCCCTTTCAGCCACACCCTTGGTGTGGCTGTTACACAGGGCACCTAGTCCCTAGGCTGCACACAGCATGGGGACCCTGGGCCCATCCAATGAAACCACTTTTTCCACATGGGCCTCCAGGCCTGTGATGGGAGGGCCTTCCGTGAAGGTCTCTGACTTGGTCTGGAGACATTTTCCCCATGGTCTTGGGGATTCACATTAGGCTCCTTGCTACTTATACAAATTTCTACAGCTGGCTTGAATTTCTCCCTAGAAACTGGGTTTTTCTTTTCTATCACATAGTCAGACTACAAATTTTCCAAACTTGTATGCTCTGCTTCCCTTGTATAACTGAATGCCTTTAACAGCACCCAAGTAACCTATTGAATGCTTTTCTGCGTAGAAATTTCTTCCTTCAGATACCCTAAATCATGTCTCTCAAGTTCAAAGTTCCACAAATCTCTAGGTCAGGGACCAAATGCCTCCAGTCTCTTTGCTAAAACATAACAATGGTCACCTTTACTCCAGTTCCCAACAAGTTTCTCATCTCCATCTGAGATCACCTCAGCCTGGACCTTATTGTCCATATCGCTATCAGCATTGTAGGCAAAGTCATTCAACAAGTCTCCAGGAAGTTCCAAACATTCTCACATTTTCCTGTCTTTTTCTGAGCCCTCCAAACTGTGTCAACCTCTGCCAAACTGTTACCCAGTTCCAAAGTTGTTTTCACATTTTCAGGTGTCTTTTTAGCAACACCCCACTCTTCTGGTACCAATTTACTGTATTAGTCCGTTTTAATGCTGCTGATAAAGACATAACCCGAGATGGAAGAAAGAGAGGTTTAATTGGACTTATAGTTCCACATGACTGGGAAGTCCTCAGAATCATGGCAGGAGGTGAAAGGCATTTCATACATGGTGGTGGCAAGAGAAAAATGAGGAAGAAGCAAAAGCGGAAACCCCTGAAAAACCCATCAGATCTCATGAGACTTAATTCACCATCACAAGAATAGCATGGGAAATACCGGCCCCCATGATTCAGCTACCACCCGCTGCGTCCCTCCTACAACACATGGGAATTCTGGGAGATACAAAGTTGAGATTTGGGTGGGAACACAGGCAAACCATATCGAGTATTCTATGGTAAGAAAAATCAGAAAGTTGATGCCTGTGAGGTAGTAGTGGTGGTGATTAACTGGAAAGGGTCATGAAGGAAATTTCTGTGGATGATAGTTATGTTTTACATTTTGATTTAACTTTTTGGCACATAGGTTATATGAAATAGCAAAAGCCCTTGAGCCGTGCATTTTAGCTATATATATATATAGTATTCTATTATAAAAATAGGACACTATAAAAGTCAATTGGAAAAGAAAATGTGATTATATATGGGGAAATGCTAATATACTGTCAATAAATAAGGGAGTTACAAATTTGTGTGTATATTACGCTCTAATCCTAAACTGTGTAAAATGGATGTAAGGAAAAGACCTAGAGTAGACATGCTGCAATGTAGCAATCAGGATTAACATTGATACTGGTGGGATTATGCATATTATTAAGCAATTATGATAGGCAGTTGATCAGTTAATTTAAACTCAGTCAAAGCAGAGAATCAAAAGTGCATATACATCCTAAATATTTTAAAATTTTGCACTAAATACTCGTTTGTTTTCTTTAAGAACGTAGGCCTTTTCTTTTTTTTGAGTACTATCCTGCTAATTGGAGTTCACATTTTTTTTTCTTTCATAAACTACCCCTTTTTGGCTTCTTTAGCAAGGATGTAAAGAGATTTAGGAATGATCTGAGTACAGATTATTGTAATTTTAAAAAAATGTATTATGTCCACACCTAATTAAACAGCAAATTTTAATTACTTTTTATCAAGTCTTTCCAAAAAACTCAAATTATTTTTATAGACTCAATAGCTTTTTCTTTTCATACACATATTTTCTTGGTTTATATGACATTTAATTATACTTCATAAACACATTAATAGGTACAACTGGCATAAATGAGTTTGTTAATAAATAACCTTGTTCTGGTAACCATTCTGGCATACAAATCAACCTATGGGAGGAGATACTGCAAATATGCCAGAGATAGGCTTGCCAGCTGTAAGCAAATTCAGTATCCCCTGGGCATTTATTTCTGTAGTTTTACAGAAAAAATAGAGAGTGCTGATTAATCTAGCCAGTCTGTTAAATGTGTAACAGTTAAGAGAACTTTTACAAATTTCCCACATTGATCATTTATTTTTCTAGTCAAAAAAACTAAGCATTTATATTAATGTTAATGTTATGAGCAACAAGAAAGTTAATACAAGCAAAACCGTCTTAAAAATGATTACTTAAAGGAGCTCTGAATTTTGAAACCGTGAGAATACCTCATGCGTCTAGCACTCTTTTGACAAATTTTTATTTCTGAGTTTTGAGAAGGGGAGACATATGAAGAATAATATTTCCAAATTCTCTAGAACCTGAGTTCAGTCTTCTCAAGGAGTGGATGTTGCATTCTGCCTTCAAGACAGCTTGGAATAACCTTTGGAAATATGAAAACATATTCTTAGGCCAGAGGCAATTTGTGAACTTTTCCCTGCCTCAAGCCGTAGCATAAGGACACACAAGGAAATTAGAAACAATGTGCAGTAAAAAGTAGATGGATTTTGGGATCCAACACTTTATCAAGGAGCTAAATTGATTTAGTTCTTGTATACTTCCAAATACTACCTACCTTAGTTCACTGTTTCCAGTGTTCACTTATCCCAATGTGAATCTGGAATATATTCTGATTAGCCAAAACCAGTCATGGTTCTTCATTTCAAACCTCGTATCTTTTCATTCTAACCTCTGTTTGAGTGAAAATGTCCAAGGAGCTTCCCATTGATTGTTTCCCAGGTTAAACAGATTGGCTTCCCGCCCCGCACCCCCCGACCCCACCCCTGCAGTTGAATTAACAGGATTCAGGTTTTTAGGAAATTAGTGTTGCTATTTGTGCTATTTACATTGTGAATCTCTTTATATAGTTTACTGGGATTTTTAATACAAACTAGGTCTCTACATCTGTCCTGTCTATGTTTCAAATTAATGGTTATTATGTAGTTAAATTTAATAATTATTTGCATAGCTAAACTCAGCAATGTTCTTATTGATCTGCTCTCGATAAAAAGTTTCTAACTGTGTGGGAATGTGTGTGACTCTTTTCAGAGTTACAGTATGGTGAGTATAAATTCATATATATGCTACTTTGGTAGTTTGGAGCCTCCTTGTCTCAAATCATACTTTATTTGATTAAAACAAAAACTGGGTTGAAAACAAACACAGGTATGTAAAAAGCTATGAATATATGTGAGGGTTTCCACCCTAGAATGAAGAGTCTAGCAACCAGCTTTGTGATATTTAAATGCAATTCAAGCTAACCAAAGGTTTTGTAGACTTGAATTTTGTGACCAAAGGCTGAACCAATGTCAGGAAAATACCTACATGATTAAAATGACCACCTATATTATGAAAAGTATGGAAAGATTTGTTTTCTATTTTAATTGTTTTTGACATGGGAATCAAATTCTGTCTGCATCTCAGATTGTTAACTACTGAAAATTTAAAGTCTTAGAAAAAAGGTTCTTTTTAAAACCTTTTTTCTGAGACATTAAAATGGAACTTTCTTTTTAAGTTGTGCATTTGCTTTTCATATACAAAATTAATATTGCTTTGAATATTATAGTTAACTAACATTAACAAAGAAAAATATCCCAATTAAGAATATCTTTAAGCATCAGACTAACACTTCAGTGTATTTTTGCTGTTGTCATGTAGATAACCTGTTCTGAGCCCACACATGTTAGAGCACTAATTATATGGCGTATCTCACATTACATGCTCAAGTATTTAAAAGGGATAATATTTGTTGTTATTATGCATTCTCTGGTGACTTTGTCTTTGTAACTAGACCTAGGCCAGTTCAATTAAAGTCTAGTGTTTCAAACTGCTAAAGAGATAACAATGGTCAACTTACACATGTGAAAATTTCATGTATGTAATAACAAAGGAAATGCAAAGTGAAATAACAATGTAGCTTTCTTCCACCAAATTATAAAAATGAAAAATATAATATTCATGAAGCAGTGAATAAATGACCACTGCTATATATGCCAGGCGGAATAGTTGCAGAATTTTGCTTCTTAGTTCAGCTAAAACCGAGTTCCTGTCACATGACCAGGAAAATTTAGGCATGTGGACACATTGAAGGTGAGTAGAGCAGGATTTTACTTGGAGAAAAGGAGGGGGAGAAAAAAACCATAGCAAAGTGAGATGGAGTCCTGCTAGCAGGCCCGCCACCTCACAGATTGAATCCTGTGTTACCACACAGGAATTGAAGAGGGCAGGCTTCTCACCTCCCTGCCCGTGGTTCCACCCCATGCTTCCAGTGTGCATGTGGGCATGCCCAGAAAAGGCCCTGGGCAGGGAGGGGAGCATTTACAAAAGCATCCGATGTAAACACTGGCGGGTGGGTTGGAGATTCTCCATGGACCCCTTATTAACTGCCTAGGCATTTGGCTGTCTCAGAATTATACAATATTATAATATTTTTGAAGACAGGCCAAAAGTCTTAAGAATATTCAAATTCTTTAAGAAACCTAACTTATAGTCTAGAATTTTACCTAAGGAAAAAATCAAATATATACAGAATAATCATGCACTAGAACATAAGGTAACATTGTTTATAACTTTGAAAACTGGAAATAAGGTAACATTTGAATAATAGAGAATTGATCAAATTAGTTACAAAACATCCAGAAAATAAAATTATTTTATATATGGTATAATACGATGTGATAGAAAAAACATGAGTGTTTTTGTTTAGTTTCTAATTGTTTCTAGTGGCATGATTGGTTTTTAAGTTTGGGTAAATGGTCATTGAACATATGTTTTATTGTATTTGATAATTGATTACTTTGGGGTAAGAATCTATGTATCTTTGCAGGGGTTCCTCTGCTTGCTCTGTTAACAATGGTCTCAACTGAAGAGAAGTGAGCATTTCTGTACTCCTATGAATGTACTCCTATGAATACTATTGTCATAAGGGATGCAAAATATGATTCAGATTACAAGTTATGTGTGCAGAGAAAATATAAATTTCTATTTTATGTATTGATGGTTGATCTTCCTCATTAGCTTCCACCTGCTGATGAGCAGGAAAATAAATGTAACTTAATGTTGAATCTGTTAAAACCTTAGACCTAATAATTTAATACCTTTGGTAATTCCACTCTCTTAAAAAATGACCCTTTTTAAAAGATTTCTCAGTCTTTTGTCCTCCTCCAAACTCTTCTGAGAGATGATCCTTAAGGAAGAGAGAATTTATGCCATATTGTGGAAGAACAAGAGCCTGAGATGGTTGTACCCTGGTTTCCTTAGTAACCCTTGGGTAGCAAAGCTTATAAACCAGCAGACCCAAGAATCACGGAGACAGAGAAAAAATCTGTTAGTCATTAAATGAAATTGTGAGAAGTGTGACTTTTACTACTTGAGTCATTGTATTAGTTTGTTAGAAAGTGCCACACATTAGGTAGTTCAAACAACAGAAACTTATTTTCTCACAATTCTCAAGACTGATCTCAAGTGAGATCAGGTGTTGGCAGAGTTGGTTTCTTCTGAGGCCTGACTCCTTGGCTTGCAGATGCCTCCTTCTGGTGATACACATGGTCTTCCCTCTGTGTGCATCTGTGTCCTAATCTCTTATAAGGACACCAGTCATATTGAATTAGGGCTTTAGTCCCCTCAGGCTGCTACAATAAAATACCATAGACTAGGTAGCTTTTATAAAACAAATTTATTTTTCACAGTTGTGGAGGCTGGGATGTCTAAGACCAAAGCACCAGCAAGCTTGATGTCTGGTGAGGACCTACTTTCTGGTTCATAGATGGCACTTTCTGGTTGTATTCTTACATGGTGGAAAGGTCAAGACAGCTTTTTGGTTGTATTCTTACATGGTGGAAAGGTCAAGACAGCTTTTTGGGATCTCTTTTTAGAAGGGCACTTATGTGGGTTTCACTCTCATGACCTAATCATCTCCCCAAAGCACTGCTTCCTAATACCATCACTTTGGAGTTTAGGATTTCAAAATATAAATTTTGGAGGATAAAAACATTCAAATCATAGCAGGACCCATTCTTAATGATTTCATTTTAATTTAACTACTGATTTAAAGTCCCTGTCTCCAAATACAGTCAGATTCCAAGGCATTGAGTGTTAGGACATCAACATATAACTTTTATGGGGGTGGGGAGAAAACATTCAGCATATAAAAATCAGCGTTCTTTGTATTCTGGATGTGGGATAAGAGGCATACATTGGTCGTTGGTTCAGAGCATATTTAGCACTGTGTAGGACTATACCCCAAATTTGTGAGATATTTCCTTCCAGCTTCTGAATGATGTTATGCATGCAAGGATCATTAAATATCATAAGTTCCACCTGATTGCCTTATTTCTTCCAGAATGAAATGGCTGAGTTTTTTGTTAAGAACATAATATTTTAAAAATTCCACCTATTCAATTCGTGATTGCTAATCACAATAAGGAGAGTCTCCAATGGGAAAAACTGCTACTCCTTTATAATGGATAGGGTCCAATAGTTGACTGGTTACCTGAAACACTGGACAGTATCCCCAGGCTCAGCATTGTTCTCTGTTCCTGGCATATGAGACACACTTTAGCCAGATGAAGTTTATTGAAAGAAGGTTTGAGGGCTCAATTTCTGCATAAGCTCTGACTTGCTAACATGGCTACTTCGTTTTGAATATATTTATCAAGCTCTGATATAGCTGTATAAAGAGCCAGCCTTACAGCTGCCTGTTCACTGGGAGTGTCCTCTTTAGTGAGAGCCTTGTGGTAATTCATCAACCAGTCGGAACAATATTCTTACACCTTAGGCTATTTTGCATACTTCTCCAACTCTCCTTTAAATCAATTTCTTTTCTGTTTTTCACAAATGCTTGGCTATTTCTAGGCAAAGTATTAGCCACACGCATGTACTGTTATAGATCTCTGCCTCAGGTCACATCTCTTTTCAGGCAAAGTAGGCCAAAAATTCTATACTCAAAATCAGCCCACTCATTTCTCACTACATTAAACATATGCTTAAAGTATGACTCAACAATTCTAAGTATTTACCGAAGGCATATAAAAGCATATATTGATAAATGATTGGTACATGTGCATTCTGGGTGGTTTTATTCTTAATCCCAAAATGGAAACAATATGTGAATAGATAAGTTATGATGTAAATAAACCATCAAATGCTACCAAGCATCACAAATGAACTGCTGATTTATGTGTCAACATGCACAAACTACACAGATTTTGTGTTGAACAGAATAAACCAGACAAAAAATGTATACTATATGATTTCATTTATTTAAACTACTAGAACAGGCAAAACTAAAGTGCTAGAAATCACATCAGTGGTTCTCTATGGTGGGAGTGGATGTGGGGACAGGGACTGCAAAGAAGTACTGGTCTACACAGACATATGCATTAACAGGAACTCATCAAACTGTACACTTAATATTGAGGAATTTATTGTATGTGACTTGTACTTAATAAAGTTGATTTTAAAAAAAGTTCTGTTCAATGGAATTTCTCCCTTTTTCAATATCATCCACGGCTACTCACAAGTGGGGCTATAATGACTACAGCAATACACTTGCCACTCATACCAACATTTAATAAAGTGCCATCTGCAAACAAGGCTTGAATGATTTTCTCCCCAGCCATAGAGAATTTTGTCCAAGGCCCTATGTGTGGATTTAGGGAAATACGGTTTATGTGGCAGGCACATTGGGAAACGGATCCATCTGCTTATGTAAAATCCTTGTGTTTTTATGACCTTCTCAAGCCCAATCTTGCATGTATTATTCTACTTGGTAATGAGAAACTGTTGGGCATTCCAAGTTTTATGAGTTGATGCATCACATAACACCAAGGTCATGATGAGCAGTACAGATCAGAGGCTACTGCTTACTCATGTCCTTACTCGTGTCCTGTGCTCATGTTTCTGATCTCTAGAGGACTATCCGCAGCAAGCAGTTATTTTTTATTATAAAAGTCGCACTGAAAAGAGCATAGCTTTGTTTCAGAACCCAGGTGTCACTGTTGTGATTCCCTATCCAGTTCTGCAGTATGCTCCCTGGTATTCCAATCTGCCTCAGAGACTAAGTGCAATTGAACCTTCATGGTCATAAAGGACAACTAGCAAAGCTATTTATGCCAGACAGCTTTCTCTTGCTCTAGGGTATTCTCCATGTTAACAGCCTTTCGGGCTGTTCAGAAAAATAGTTTTGAACAGCATATTTGAATATGGCATATGTTGTTTTTAAAATCCAGGGTCCCACATATTTCTGTACCATGTAGAAGTAGAAAATGTACAGGAAAATACATCACTTCTGAACACATAGGAACAGCAATAGGATTGCAGGCCTTGATGTTTCCTTGAACTTACTCTGAATTCTGGCACATAAGTGTCAGTCTGAGATATCTAGAGTACCTGCTGTCTCTCACTCTCTAAATCCTAGTAATGTGATGACATCAATATACCAGAGAAATATAATCCATGAGACAGTTAGATGATTGAAGGTTTTGCAAACTGAATTATGACATAAAGACAGAATTGATAAGTCTTTTATGTGTGGTTGTCCTTCCAAAATTTTTCCCCTTCTTGATTAATAGCTGCGTACCATGTTCCAGTTTATGTGCTAATTTGCTCCAATGAAGAGTTCTCATCTTTATTTTCAGCAAATTAAGTTTAAACAATCCATGGTAATTTTTCAAGCTTTTTTTTTTTTTCATTGTGGACCTGTGCATGGGTTTAACACTTGGGCTTTCTAGCTTGACCTGGCTAATATATATCCCTATGTCAGTAGAAAGGCTAACCTGGAGCTGCAAGAGGCTGGCAGGTGACCTGGGTAGCCAATTCATTACATTGCACCATTGACCAATGTATGTTTTGTTTCTCCATATCTAGAATACACAGAAACATGACCCAAGTGATAGATGTATATAAGTGGCAGGTCTCACTATCACATCAGATGACACAAAATTTTTGTTTCTGTCTTTATAACCCTTTGCTTTGCTGGTTTAGAAGCTTTAGTACTTAAAGGGTATGAAGGAACCCAGAATTCAGCAATCTCAAGATCCCCAACTCTTGTATTTCATAGCCTTCTCTTCAGGAAGTATTCTAAGACTGGCTTAATATCTCCCAACCCAAAGTCAGAGGAGGAGAAATGAGTTCAAACCTTAAACTTGGTCTTTTTGTTTATAGCAGAGAAGTTCAGTATTTCCTCACAACCACTTGCTTTGGAATTTTTACATAATTCTAGAAATCTTGACTGTCTGATATTCCTGTTGAAAGAAGTAAATTTAAAGTGGAAAATAAGAAATGAAGGCCTGCTGGAAGCAACACACCATTGGCATGAAGAAAATGGAAGAAAACCGCTGATATGTAGTAGCAAAAGACAGTAAAATTATTGCTGATATAAGAATTCAGAATGTTGTCTGTAGACTTTCTATCTATTCTAAATGCTCTGCAATGAATGGGTATTACCTTTACATTCATAAAAAAGTGTTATGGGACATTCTGAAATCATTATACTACCTAAAATCAGGTAGTATAATGCCTTTAGTTTTGTTCTTTTTGAGCCAGGTTGCTTTGGCTATTAGGAGATTTTTTGTGGTTACACTTGATTTTGGGATTGCCTTTTCTATTTCTGTGAAAAATGCCATTGGAGTTTTGATAAGATTGCATTGAATATGCAGATCATTTTGGATAGTATGGAAATTTTAACAATACCCTAATCCATGAACATGGGATATCTTTCCATTTACTTGTGTATTCTTCAATTTCTTTCATCAATGCTTTATGGTTTTCGGTGTTCAGATCTTTCAGTCCTTGGTTAAATTTATTCCTAAGTATTTTATATTTTGATGTTATTGTAACTGGAATTGTTTCTTAATTTCTTTTTCAACTAGTTGGTTGTTAATATATAGAAACACTACTGATTTTTGTATGTTGATTTTGAACTTACACTTTACTACTCTATTAGTTCTAATAGTTTTTTTTTTTTTTTTTAAGTAGAGTCTTCAGGATTTTCAATATATAAGATCATACCTTCAACTTCTTCATGTATGTATTGTATACCATACAATATATAAGATCACATCTTCAACTTCAGTCTATTTTACTTCCTCCTCCATGATTTGGATGCCTTTTATTTCTTGCCCAATTGCTCTGACTAGGACTTCCAGTACTGTACTGAATAAAAGTGGTGAGAGTAGGCTCACTGTTTTGTTCCTGATCTTAGAGAAAAAGCTTTCAGTGTTTTATCATCAAAAACTGTGGGCTTGTCATCTATGGCCTTTGTTATGTTGAAGTACATTCCTTCTACATATAATTTGTTGAGATTTTTAATCATGAAAGGATGTTGGCTTTTGTCAAATACTTTTTCTGTATATATTGAGATGATTATATGATTTTACCTTTTATTTTGTTAATGTGGTGTATCACATTTATTGACTTGTATATGTTGAACTATCCTTGTGGTCCAAGAGTAAATCTTACTTTATCATGGTGTATAATCCTTTTAATGTGTAGTTGCATTGAATTTGCTAGTATTTTGTTGAAGACTTTTGCATTTATATTTATCAGGAATATTGGCCAGTAATTATCTTTTTTTGTAGAGTTGTAAACTATACTAATTCATACAGCATGGTACTGGCATAAAAAATGGACAGATAGACCAATGGAAGAGAAGAGATTGCACTGACATAAATCTATGCACTTAAAGCTAACTGATCTTCAACAAAGCTGCTAAGAACACACATTGGAGACAGTACAGTCTCTTTAATAAAGGGTATGAGGAAAACTGGACCTTTATCTCACACCATTTACAAAAATTACCTCCATCACTCAGTAAAACTCCCACATTCATCATTTGAGTCCAAGTGTGACCTGATTTTTCCTGGATGCCAGACAAGCGCTTGGGGTGCAGAAAGCTGTCACACTGGCCCTCTGCCTTTGCTAAAAGGCAGAGGGTCCACTGAGCTGTTTAACACTTAAGCCATCTGAGGACAGCAAGGCTAAAAGAATGCACTGTAACAGACACCCACTTGGACTTTGGAAGTCACAGACTCCCACCCCTGGACACTGCCGTGGGCCCGGAGCCCAGGGCACTTGCTTTGGCTCCTGCACCTGTCCATCTTTCATCCACATGATGAAATGGTATGCCATTTCGTGTATGGTATGCATACATGTCCAAAATGGTATGCTCCTTCACTAAAGCATGTGACTCAGAAGGTAAACACATCATGTTTATTCATAACTTGCTGGTCACATCCACCTGCAAGAGAGGCTGGAAAATTCAGTCTTTCACCCAAGTGTTTATGTGCCATCTACAAACTGAAATTCTGTTGTGTTACAAGAAAAACTTTAGACAAATTAATAAAGCTTATTTGAACAAAGAACAATTCTTAAATCGGGAAGCATTCAAAACCAGAAGAGGTTCAGAGAGCTGCATTCAACGGCATGAGCAGCGAGTTTTTTTCACTCAACACAGAAACAAAGTATATAAATCACCTGATTGGCTACTTATTTAGGCATAGTGTGATGAGGCATTTGCTTGATCTAGGCTTGATCTGATCAGTTATCTACCTGTGATTGGCTGAAGCTTGGCTAATTGTGTTTGACTGAAACTTGGCTGTTTATCAGAAAATATACTCCTAAATAAAGTTTGTTTGTATATTAAGTTAGGTTGTGGTAGGAACTCAAATTATGAAAAAAATGATATGGATAGGAGACAGGAAAATGCTGGGTAGAAGAGAGTGGTACCCCTGCAAAGATTCCATTCTCAAACCTGGAAACCCGTGTCCCTAAATGAGAAGAGACATTCCTGTTTTCCTGCCCCAAAGTTGCATTTTGGCCCACCACACCCTCCTGTCCTGTATCCATATAAACTCCAAATCCCCGGCTCCACAAGGAGATGAACAGAAGAGCAGAAGAAGCATCTGAATGGCAAGGGGAGTTTGGCTGCGGATGGTTGGAGAGGTTGGCCACTAGGTGGCCAAATTCCAAGGGAAAATTATCTTCCCACTCCAACCACTTCCCAGTTCCCCATCCATTCCACTGAGAGCCACCTCCACCACTCAGTAAAATCCCTGCATGCATTCTTCAAGTCTGTGTGTGATCTGATTTTTCCTGGATGCCGGACAAGAACTTGGGATACAGAAAGCTATCACACTGGCCATCTGCCCTTGTGAAAAGGCATAGGGTCCAATGAGCTATTTAACACTTAAACTGTCTGTGGATGGCAAGGCTAAAAGAGTGCACTGTAACAGACACCCACTTGGGCTTCGGGAGTCACAGTCTCCCACCGCTGGACACTGCCATGGGGTCGGAGTCCAAGGGCACTCACCCTGGCTCCTGCACCTGTCCATCTGCATGCTCCCCCTCCTGTAAGGGGTTTGAGTGCACAGTGGCCAAACAGACAAGCCCTGTTGCATATCCTGCGAGGGTGTCAGGGAACTCTCCCATTTCAAACTCATCAGACCAATGGCTTCCTGGTTATTTAACAGACTTTTTGGGTGCTTCCCAATTTAAGAATTGTTCTCTGTTCAAATAAGCTATGTTTAATTTGTCTAAAGTTTTAACACAATAGAATTTCAGTTTTTAGATGGCACATAAACACTCAGGTGAAAGACTGAATTTTCCAAACCCCCTTGCAAGTGGGTGTGACCAGCAAGATACGAATAAAAATGATATGTTTACCTCGGAGTCACGTGCTTTAGTGAAGGGGCATACCATTTTGGACCATGTGGATGAAAGAAAAACAATTAGAGCATCATTCTAATGCTCTACCATTAGAATGCCAGAGCAAGAATAAGATGTCTAGACATCTGATGATTTTGTAGAATGGGATTGCCATAGGAACTTACGTAAGAGAAATTCTTTCTTTTTTAAGCTATTGTTGTTTTAGACTTCCACTGAAGCATCCACCTCTATATGCTAAGCAACCTTATATCACTTGTTATCTGTATCACTCAGTTGTTTGTTCCTATAGATACCTTAGAATTTTAGTTACCTTCTCACTTACATGTATCTTATTCACCCAATGTGAAGAGGGATGATAACTTTTGTATACAGCTATGTTCAGTGCAGTCCCTCCCATACACATCCGGGTCTATCACAGTTCATTATTTAATAAGACCATCATACTCTATTTCTTCATTATCTTGGAGAATAAACTTTTACATAAGTGCATTTACAAATATCTCAGCCTCAAAAATATTTCAAGGACCTTTTTAAATTTATTTTTGACTTTTTCTTAAGTTACTGGCTGTGGGAAAACTGGAGGGCAGCCAGTTTTAAGAAGAATATCATGAGCTCAGCATTAGTGTGAACTGAGGGTGCATTACCCAAGAAGAAACATCAGGAAGGAAATTAAGAAGATGGGTAGAATGCTTAAAAACAGTAACTCCATCATTAGATAAAATGCAAATAGTTTTCCTGAATGGAAGCCTCGACTAGCAGGAGTATGGACAATTCTCTTAGTTCTCTTCATAAGTTCCTGTGCCCAGGGACAGGAACTTAAAAGATGACAATGCCTGTGCACAGTCTGGGAGAAGAAAATTATATCCTGGAGTAAAAGAACCAGGATCCTGAGGCAATTAGCGTGCAAGCAGAAGGCCACAAGCTGCTACCATCCGTCATTTCTTTTCAACGAGCTTCACTCAAACACACTTGAGTGATGACGGTATCTTAACTTAGGGGCAGTGCAGCTCTCTGCCTGAGATATTGATCATAGAAGATCAGGAGAAAAGCTGTCTTCCCAGCCTCATTCTCTCTGGCTTTGGGAGTGCTTGGCTGGGAGACTCTGAATGAGGCGTTACAGTACTTACTTGCACATCAACCATTCACATCACTTCCTCCGATAGATACTTTTGACATATGATGTTCTTGTGCTAGAGAAATGCTACAGAAGCGATTATTGATCATTCCAGTCCAAAAGTGATGAGCAAACATTTATGGTAAAAATGGCAGTCCCTTATTCTTGATTCTTAAACCAAAATGGGCCTGACAAGCATTCTTTTTTTCCTGTACAATTATGGCAAATTTACTTGGTGGAAAAATCTGATCTGAACCCTTATAAGGCTATTTACCATCTTTTTTCCTTTTTTTAAGAGGTTTTTTAAAATGAAATCCATATGTTTTGCTGTAAAAATTATTCTGTTTGATAAGGAACAGCCAGCTCAGACCCCACTGGTGATGATATCTATATCTGATATCTGTAGTATGTTATGTTTGGAGAATCCCCAAACAATTCTGAATGCTGAAATAATCCTGTCTTTGAGGATTTTGAACGAGGGATTGTAGACGTGTATTTTGTAGGTTTCTCCTGTGTAACCCACAAGTCATTTGTGTTATTGGGTAGAAATAGACGTTTTCTCCTGTTGAGCTTTAACTTTAGGTTCAATCTTGTTGAAAGAGAAAACAATCCAGCAAACCTATTCCTGAAATCAGTTCTTTTAGTCTCATGTAAAGCCTGCCAGGATCTCCAGGGATGCTGTGACACACAGCATCTACCAATCACTTCTACCAATATGATATAAGTACTCCCTACTTAAACTCTTCCTCTCCTCCCCTAAGTTAGTGTACCCTACATAGTGTGTTATGTTTATAGCCTTTCTGTGCTCTACTTTTTCACCTGTGCTCAAGGATAGAATTTTTATTAACTTATCTTAAGTTGACAATGCTTAATTGTTATTTGTTTTGAAATTTACGTATTAGTAGAGAATAAACATTAAAGAAAGCCTTTAACTATTAATTGTGCATTTCAGGAATCAGCTGGCTGGAAGAATTTTGGAAGGGGTAAGGCAAACACTTTCTCCTATGTTCCTGAAACCACAACATTGTTAGGACTCATCTGTTCATGAGACCAGACCAATAGAAAATGAGCACTTCATGAATAAAAAATACAAATGGAAACTTAGTAGTGAGTTACACATAGTTCAGAGTCCTGATTATGAAGCCATTTTCTTCATGAAATGGTTGTTATAAATATTCTGTAACAGTAATTATAGTGTTTTTATAGCTGTGTGCAAGCACATGTCTTTGTTTTGTCTTTTTTTTTTTTTTTTTTTGCCTGAAAAGCATCTCTACAAAGATGTCTGATGTCTGGTACTTGCCAATGTCCTATGCAGCCGGGGTGTATAAAGAAGAAGGTATATCTTCCAAATTCCCATAATCTGCAACACTCATGAGCCTGAATCTGCACAAATAATAGTTTGCCAGAGATAAGGCAATCCATGCATCTCTCCTTCTGGCAGTTTATTAGTCTGTTCTTGTGTTGCTATAAATAAATACTTAAAGCTGAGTAATTTATAAAGAAAATAGGTTTAGTTGGCTCACAGTTCTGCACTCTGTACAGTAAGCATGGCATCAGCATCTGCTAGGCTTCTAGTGAGGCTTCAGGGAGCTTTCAGTCAATTACGGTGGAAGGTGAAGGGGGAGCCCAGCGTATGAGCCGGGCCCAGAGTCTAGGACCTCCTTATTTTCTCTCTTGCTCCTTCTCTGGCCATGAGACGAGAGAGAAGGGAGGTCCTAGACTCTTTTAAAGAACCAGATCTTGCATCAACTGAGTGAGAACTCACTTATAACCAAGGGGATGGTGCTAAACCATTCATCAGGTATCTGGCCCTGTGACCAAATCACCTCCCACCATGCCCTACCTCAAACATTGGGAATCACATTTCAGCGTGAGATTTGGAGGGACAAACATCCAAACCATGGTAGGCAACATGGGAAGAGAACCTTGAAAACCTTGGCATTACATTGGAGTAACCAACATGCAGGCTTTTCTTCCTTCTGCAGCAGGGGAAGTTTAAAGTAATGGATTGAAATGTTCAAGAAAATACTGCCCAAAATTGAACAAAAGGTTTTAACTTTGCTACAAACACAGGTACACAGCAATGAGAAAACCTGTATCCTAGATCAATAACAGTTCAGCCAATCCATGAACAGTGTTACCCCATGCTTCCTAGACCACCCCAGCAGGTACAATGTCGTAGACCATACTTTATCAAACTAATTTAATGAATGTGTTAGGAACATGCCTTTACGTCACTGTAGTAAGGAGCAGTGTATGCTGCCTAGCATAGTGTTGTGCATTGCATCATCTGTCACTATGCTGCTGGATGTTTCATAAGCCCCATAGCATTTACATTGCAGACCTGCATGATTACTTTTTATAGTCCCTATTATGTAAAGTCTAAATTCACTTCTCTGTAGCTGTATGAAATACACTGTTTGCTTCATCTCTGTTACCTGCCACCTTTAATGTTTAAGGCAATATATTATTACCAATCACTGTGAGTCCTAAATTAGGACATCTTGACAGAAAAGGCTTTTTTTATCCACTTGTTTTGTTGAGCTAGCAGAGTCTGCAGAAAGGTTGGGGGAGGGAAGAAGAGAAAAATTCTGATTAAACAATATCTTAATATAGTGGTGTTTGTGGGTCAAAAACATTTTTGTTTTTATTTTCTAGTTTATTTTTGTTACTTGATTATACAAGTAATCATTGTGTAATAATGAGTAAATAAAAATCTTATGGTTTTAAAAATTTGACCATGATATGAAAAAGTGGAAAGAAAATGTCAGACTTAAAATGATACTGTATTTGAAATATTAATATGGGTCTCATTCAGAGAAACTTTTTATTGCTTTCTACCTTCTCTTTTTTGCTGTACAAATGGACTAATTATATGGGACAGAAACACATTATGAATGAAAGTTAGTGTTTAGTTTCAGGTACTTCAACTAGTCTCTGCATATCATTAAAAGTTATTGCAAAGAGCATCCTAAAATGTTTTTCGTAACAAATGTCAGTGCCTTTTGGGTGTGAGAACTACATGCTGCTATAAATCCTTTAAAAATGTTGGTGAATGACTACAGCTTTATGATTGACATGTTTCTCAGTTCACTTTACAAGCAGTCTAGTATTTTTATGTGGAGAAACTATAGAAGAGATGATGTCACTGTGATTTAATAGTTTCTTGAGGAATTATTATTATTATTATTATCATTTTTGAGATGGAGTCTCGCTTTGTAGCCCAGGCTGAAGTGCAGTGGCAAGATCTTGGCTCACTGAAACCTTTGCCTTCCGCCTCCTGGGTTCAAGTGATTCTCCTGCCTTAGCCTCCTGAGTAGCTGGGATTACAGGTGTCTGCTACCATGCCTGGCTAATTTTTGTAATTTTAGTAGAGATGGAGTTTCATCATGTCAGCCATGCTGGTTTCAAACTCTTGACCTCAAGGGATCTGCCCACCTTGGCCCCCCAAAATGCTGAGCCACCATGTCCAGTCTTGCGGAATTATTTATACCTAAATGTTATCCCTTTATAGAGTGGTCAGAAGTGCCAGAAATTGAGGAGAAAGGATCAGGTACCTACGATTTGATCCTTTTTTTTTTTTTACAACATCTCACTGTTTTGTAAGAAGATGTATTTTAATGATTCATTTCTTCAGCTAATTCCTAGAAATGGGCATAAGATTTTGCATTTACCCTGTTCTATGTTGGTCCTACAAGATACCAAACAACCAATTTAATTAAGAAAACTGACAGATATAATTTAATTGCCTTACAAATTAACTGATTTAATTGGGAAAGCAGGGATCTTTTAGAGGTGAGGGGTAACTGGACACTGGAGCTAGGGGTGGGCATTATTCCAGGACTTGAGGAACTGTAAACTTTATGAGGTAGTCAACAGAAGATATGCATCAAAACATGAGATGACCCACTAGAGACTGTTCTTCTTTGTCAAGCAGCATGACTGAGTTGAATTTGAGCCAACTACCTGTGCCTTAAAGATTCCTAAGAAAAATAAACATGCCTGTAAGTCAAAGTGAGGAAGTCAGAGTTTATTGCCATGGTGGACGTTAGATGGAAGTTGGTATATAATTTATTCTTTCTTAAATTTATGTTGGGTATTGGGCCTCTCTTCCAATAAAAGGGAAGATACGATTTTTTTGAGTCTGTGTGGTTTTGATAGGGAAATTTGAACACCAATTTAATGGCTTTAATGGAGAAAAATGGAGTAGTGGAGCCATATCTTTGGAGGAAGCTTTGAATTCTCAGACCAATAGAAAGACATTTAGTTTACTAAGAGATACTCCTTTTTACTGTCTCTCTCTCTCTCTGGTGTGCTAATATTTTGTAATTAAAATGATTTGAATGAGGCTAGACCACTGAATCATAAAATTCCTATTGTAGATACTATAGGTCCCGTGACGAATGTAGGCATTTTGGCCTGTTTTTCTCTTAACCATTGGCTTTTGTTTAATTCCACTGGGCTGTTGACATTGGGTGATTTTAGTTTTGCTTTTGTACCATGCAGTCTGAATTATCTCTCAACTATTATTTAGAATCAGTCTCCTTCCTAACTTCTGAACATCTTTCTCTGTGCTGTATCTTCTTAGATGGTGTTGTCATTAGCATATTATCTGCATGTTTCTCTTCAACACATTGACTTGCTTTGATGTTGAAGACACCAGCTCCAGAAAACTTGCATTCTAACCTTTACAGATGTTGCCCCACCACTGAAAAAATGAGGATACCAAAACTCAATTACCCATACTCATAGCAGCTGTGAGACTGGAAAATGAACAAATGTATGTAAAAATGATGTTTAGGCAAGGGTAAGTTTACTGTGTTTTCAGCCTCATAGTTGAGGAGTTGTGGGCTCAGGGAGTTTAAGAGATTTACCCTAGTCACATAGTGAGTTGGTGAATGAGTCAAGGATTAACTTTTCTATCTCAAATTCAGTATTTTTTATTTAAAATTTTATTCTAATTTGTTTATTTTGGAGTTATAAACATTTGTTGAACATTTTGTTAAAGTATAATATATATAGAAAAATGCATATACCATAATTATACAACTGGATGGAATTTCACAAAGTGAAACAGATCTCAGAAATAGAATATCACCAGCACCACAGAAGCCCCCTCTCCCCGTCAACTGACTACCCTACCTCTTTCTAGGTATAATCCTCTCTACCCTCAATCCGAGGATAACTATACTTGACAACTAATGCCATAGACTAGCTTTGACATTTTATGTGATAGAGGGAGAAGAGGAGCTGTGATGCAGACTTTTCAGCCTCAGCTCATCCCATGCGGAGCTCTGAAACTAACGTGTGGTCAGAGTTATCCCATGTTGGGTCCAAATGGCCGGACATATTCCCTTTTCTCCATCAATCATTGGCTATGAGTGTGGCAGCTCTCTGCCACTGAAGTGCTTTCTGAAGAATTTGACAGCTAAAAGTAGTCTGCTAACAGCTTTCTCAGCAGTGAAGACAGCATATCCTTCCTTAAGAGTATCTGAGTGGTGTATCTCTGTGTCTATCCTGCTATAGAAATAGAAACACACAATATCTACTCTTCTATTTGATCTTTTTGCTCAACATCATGCTTATGAGATTTATCCATGTTGCTATGTGTAGCTGTAGTTCATTCATTCTTTTTGTTACGTAGTATTCTGTTTGAATATACTACCAATTATGTATCCATTATATTATTAATGAATAATGGGGTATTTTCCGGTTTGTGGCTATTACAAGTGGTGCTTCTATGATGGTTACACAGTACACGTTTTTGATGGTGAACATTTGCATGTGTTTATTTTGGTGACTGAATGTTGGTGGTTGGTAGTTAGGCATGTATACACAGGAATAGAATTAATGACTAATATGTGTATATATATGTTCAATTTCAGAGGATAATGCCAAGCAGTTTTTCAAAGTACATGGAAATTGTTCCACATTCTTCCTTGTCAGCAATTGGCATTGTCTCATCTTTTCCATTTCTAACTTTCTGGTGTGTGTATATATATATATATATATATATATATAGAGAGAGAGAGAGAGAGAGAGAGAGAGAGAGAGGGAGAGAGAGATACTGCATTAAGGTTTTGGTTTGTATTTCCCAAATGGTTAATAAAACTGGATCTTTTTAAAGAAAATTTTTTATTAAGCATTGAGATATTTTATTTTGTATAATGTATTTTCAAGTTGGCTCCAACAATGGAAGGAAAATTCACTTGAAAGTAATTTATTAGGTTATTTCCATGAAAAGTGTTACCATCCTAGTAGGGTAGTAGGAGAGTGGAAAGGAAAAGAAGCTAAACAGTGATGGGATATCAAGCAATTTCCATAGAGGATGACTGGTTCAGAGCTCCTATAGAAAGTGTGTTTTCACAAACCTAGATGGCATAGCCTACTACACACCTAGGCTGTAGGTTATCGTCTCATTTCCTCCTGGCTTCCCTGTAACCACTGTTGTTCTCCATCTCCGTATGTTTAACTTTTTTGTAAGATTCTACATATAAGTGAGATCGTACAATATTTTTCTTTCTGTGTCAGATTTATTTCTTTTAGCATAATGTCTTCTAGGCTTATCCACATTGTGGCAAATGGCAAGATCTTATTGTTTTTAGGACTGAATAATATTCCACTATGTGCGCACGTGCGCGCACGCGCCCACACACACACACACACACACCATATACCACACACACACAAACACACACTCCACAGTCTCTGTCCATTTATTCATCTGCAACCACTAAGGTCTTCTTGGCTTTTGTGAATAATGCCACAATGAACATGAGAGTGCAGATATGTTTACAAGATTGCAAGGTGATGATTTTATTTCCATTGGGTATATGACCAGATGAGGGAATGCTTGGTCATGTGGTAGTTCTATTTTTAGTTTTTATAAAAAATTTCCATACTGTTTTTCCATAATCACTGTAACAATCTACATTTCTACCAATGTGATACAAGAGTTCTCTTTTCTCCACACCTTAACCAACATTTGCTATCTTTTGACTTTTTTTAAAATTTATTTTTATTGTACTTTAAGTTCTAGGGTACATGTGCACAATGTGCAGGTTTGATACATAAGTATACATGTGCTGTGTTGGTTTGCTGTACCCATCAAGTCGTCATTTACATTAGGTATTTCTCCTAATGCTATCTTTCCCCCAGCTCCCCACCCCCTGACAGGCCCCAGTGTGTGATATTCCCCACCCTGTGTCCAGGTGATCTCATTGTTCAATTCACACCTACGAGTGTGAAAATGTGGTGTTTGGTTTTCTGTCCCTGTGATAGTTTGCTGAGAATGATGGTTTCCAGCTTCATCCATGTACCTGCAAAGGACATGAACTCATCCTTTTTTATGGCTGCATAGTATTCCATGGTGTGTATGTGCCACATTTTCTTAATCCAGTCTGTCATTGATGGACATTTGGGTTGGTTCTGAGTCTTGGCTATTGTGAATAGTGCTGCAATAAACATACATGTGCATGTGTCTTTATAGTAGCATGATTTATAATCCTTTGGGTATATACCCAATAATGGGATGGCTGGGTCAAGTGGCATTTCTAGTTCTAGATCATTGAGGAATTGCCACACTGTCTTCCATAATTTTTGAACTAATTTACATTCCCACCAATAGTGTAAAAGTGTTCCTATTTCTCCACATCCTCTCCAGCATCTGTTGTTTCCTGACTGTTTAATGATCGCCATTCTAACTGGTGTGAAATGGTATCTCATTGTGGTTTTGATTTGCATTTCTCTGATGACCAGTGGTGATGAGCATTTTTTCATGTGTCTGTTGACTGCATAGATGTCTTTTTTTGAGAAGTGTCTGTTCATATCATTTGCTCAATTTTTGATGGGGTTATTTGTTTTTTTCATATAAATTTGTTTGACTTCTTTGTAGATTCTGGATATTAGACTTTTATCAGATGGGTAGATTGCAAAATTTTTCTCCCGTTTTGTAGGTTGCCTGTTCATTCTGATGGTAGCTTCCTTTGCTGTGCAGAAGCTCCTTAGTTTAATTAGATCCCATTTGTCTATTATGAGTTTTGTTGCCATTGCTTTTGGTGTTTTAGTCATGAAGTCCTTGCCCATGCCTATGTCCTGAATGGTACTGCCTAGGTTTTCTTCTAGGGTTTTTATGGTTTTAGGTCTAACATTTAAGTCTTTAATCCATCTTGAATTAATTTTTGTATAAGGTATAAGGAAGGGATCCAGTTTCAGCTTTCTACATATGGCTAGCCAGTTTTCCCAGCACCATTTATTAAATAGGGAGTCCTTTCCTCATTTCTTGTTTTTGTCAGGTTTGTCAAAGACCAGATGGTTGTAGATGTGTGGTATTATTTCTGAGGACTCTGTTCTGTTTCATTGGTCTATATATCTGTTTTGGTACCAGTACGATGCTGTTTTGGTTACTGTAGCCTTGTAGTATAGCTTGAAGTCAGGTAGCGTGATGCCTCCTGCTTTGTTCTTTTGACTTAGGATTGTCTTGTCAATGTGGGCTCTTTTTTGGTTCCATATGAACTTTAAAGTAGTTTTTTCCAATTCTGTGAAGAAAGTCATTGGTAGCTTAATGGGGATGGCACTGAATCTATAAATTACCTTGGGCAGTATGGCCATTTCCATGATATTGATTCTTCCTATCCATGAGCATGGAATGTTCTCCCATTTGTTTGTATCCTCTTTTATTTCACTGAGCAGTGGTTTGTAGTTCTCCTTGAAGAGTTCCTTCACATCCCTTGTAAGTTGGATTCCTAGGTATCTTATTCTGTTTGTAGCAATTGTGAATGGGAGTTCACTCATGATTTGGCTCTCTGTTTGTCTGTTATTGGTGTATAGGAATGCTTGTGACTTTTGCACATTGATTTTGTATCTTGAGACTTTTCTGAACTTGCTTATCAGCTTAAGGAGATTTTGGGCTGAGACGATGGGGTTTTCTGAATATACAGTCATGTCATCTGCAAACAAGGACAATTTGACTTCTTGTTTTCCTAATTGAATACACTTTATTTCTTTCTCTTGCCTGATTGCCCTGGCCAGAACTTCCAATACTATGTTGAATAGGAGTGGTGAGAGAGGGCATCCCTGTCTTGTGCCAGTTTTCAAAGGGAATGCTTCCAGTTTTTGCCCATTCAGTATGATATTGGCTGTGGGTTTGTCATAAATAGCCCTTATTATTTTGAGATATATTCCATCAATACCTAGTTTATTGAGAGTTTTTAGCATGAAGGGCTGTTGAATTTTGTCAAAGGCCTTTTCTGCATCTATTGAGATAATCATGTGGTTTTTGTCTTTGGTTCTGTTCATACGCTGGATTGCGTTTATTGATTTGCATATGTTGAACCAGCCTTGCATCCCAGGGATGAAGCCCACTTGATCATGGTGGATAAGCTTTTTGATGTGCTGCTGGATTCGGTTTGCCAGTATTTTATTGAGGATTTTTGCATCGATGTTCATCAGGGATATTGGCCTAAAATTCTCTTTTTTTATTGTGTCTCTGCCAGACTTTGGTATCAGGATGATGTTGGCCTCATACAATGAGTTAGGGAGGATTCCCTCTTTTTCTATTGATTGGAATAGTTTCAGAAGGAATGGTACCAGCTCCTCCTTCTACCTCTAGTAGAATTTGGCTGTGAATTCGTCTGGTCCTGGACTTTTTTTGGTTGGTAGGCTATTAATTATTGCCTCAATTTCAGAGCCTGCTATTGGTCTATTCAGGGATTCAGCTTCTTCCTGGTTTAGTCTTGGGAGAGTGTAAGTGTCCAGGAATTTATCCTTTCTTCTAGATTTTCTAGTTTATTTGCATAGAGGTGTTTATAGTATTCTCTGATGGTAGTTTGTATTTCTGTGGGATCAGTGGTAATATCGCCTTTATCATTTTTTATTGCATCCATTTGATTCTTCTCTCTTTTCTTCTTTATTAGTCTTGCTAGTGGTCTATCAATTCTGTTGATCTTTCAAAAAACCAGCTCCTGGATTCATTGATTTTTTGAAGGGATTTTTGTGTCTGTATCTCTTTCAGTTCTGCTCTGATCTTAGTTATTTCTTGCCTTCTGCTAGCTTTTGAATGTGTTTGCTCTTGCTTGTCTAGTTCTTTTAATTGTGATGTTAGGGTGTCAATTTTAGATCTTTCTTGCTTTCTCTTGTGGGCATTTAGTGCTATAAATTTCCCTCTACACACTGCTTTAAATGTGTCCCAGAGATTTTGGTACATTGTGGCTTTGTTCTCATTGGTTTCAAAGAACATCTTTATTTCTGCCTTCATTTTGTTGTTTACCCAGTAGTCACTCAGGAGCAGGTTGTTCAGTTTCCACGTAGTTGTGTGGTTTTGAGTGAGTTTCTTAATCCTGAGTTCTAATTTGATTGCACTCTGGTCTGAGAGACAGTTTGTTGTGATTTCTGTTCTTTTATATTTGCTGAGGAGTTCTTTACTTCCAATTATGTGGTCAGTTTTAGAATAAGTGTGATGTGGTGCTGAGAAGAATGTATATTCTGTTGATTTGGGGTGGAGAGTTCTGTAGCTTTCTCTGTTAGGTGTGCTTGGTGCAGAGTTGAGTTCAATTCCTGGATATCCTTGTTAACCCTGTCTTGTTGATCTGTCTAATATTGACAGTGTGGTGTTAAAATCTCCCATTATTATTGTGTGGGAGTCTAAGTCTCTTTGTAGGTCTCTAAGGACTTGCTTTATGAATCTGGGTGCTCCTGTATTGGGTGCATATATATTTAGGATAGTTAGCTCTTCCTGTTGAATTGATCCCTTTACCATTATGTAATGGCCTTCTTTGTCTCTTTTGATCTTTGCTGGTTTAAAGTCTGTTTTATCAGAGACTCGGATTGCAACCTGTGCTTTTTTTTTTTTTTTGCTTTCCATTTGCTTGGTAGATCTTCCTCCATCCCTTTATTTTGAGCCTATGTGTGTCTTTGCATGTGAGATGAGTCTCCTGAATACAGCACACTGATGGGTCTTGCCTCCGTATCCAGTTCTCCATTCTGTGTCTTTTAATCGGGGCATTTAGCCCATTTACATTTAAGGTTGATATTTATGTGTGGACTTGATCCTGCCATTATGATATTAACTGGTTATTTTGCTCATTAGTTGATGCAGTTTCTTCCTAGCCTCGATGTTCTTTACATTTTGGCATGTTTTTGCAATGGCTGGTACCGGTTGTTCCTTTCCATGTTTAGGGCTTCCTTCAGGGTCTCTTGTAAGGCAGGCCTGGTAGTGACAAAATCTCTAAGTATTTGCTTATCTGTAAAGGATTTTATTTCTCCTTCACTTATGAAACTTAGTTTGGCTGGATATGAAATTCTGGGTTTAAAATTCTTTTCTTTAAGAATGTTGAATATTGGCCCCCACTCTCTTCTGACTTGTAGAGTTTCTGCCGAGAGATCTGCTGTTAGTCTGATGGGCTTCCCTTTGTGGGTAACCCGACCTTTCTCTCTGGCTGCCCTTAAGATTCTTTCCTTCATTTCAATTTTGGTGAATCTGGCAATTATGTGTCTTGGAGTTGCTCTTCTCGAGGAGTATCTTTGTGGCGTTCTCTGTATTTCCTGAATTTGAATGTTGGCCTGCCCTACTAGGTTGGGGAAGTTCTCCTGGATAATATCCTGCAGAGTGTTTTCCAACTTGGTTCCATTCTCCCTGTCACTTTCAGGTACACCAATCAGACGTAGATTTGGGTTTTTCACATAATCACATATTTCTTTGATGCTTTGTTCATTTCTTTTTAGTCTTTTTTCTCTAAACTTCTCTTCTCCCTTCATTTCATTCGTTTGATCTTCAATCACTGGTACTCTTTCTTCCAGTTGATCAAGTCAGTTCCTGAAGCTTGTGCATTTGTCATGTAGTTCTCATGTCATGGTTTTCATCTCTTTCAGGTCATTTATTGACTTCTCTGCATTGTTCATTCTACTTATCCATTCGTGAAATCTTTTTTCAAGGTTTTTAGTTTCTTTGGACTGGGTTCGTCGTTCCTCCTTTAGCTCTGAGAAGTTTGATCGACTGAAGCCTTCTTCTTTCAACTCGTCAAAGTCATTCTCCATCCAGCTTTGTTCCATTGCTGGTGAGGAGCTGCGTTCCTTTGGAGGGAGAGAGGCGCTCTGATTTTTTGAATTTTTAGCTTTTCTGCCCTGCTTTTTCCCCATCTTTGTGGTTTTATCTGCCTTTGGTCTTTGATGATGGTGACGTACAGATGGGGTTTTGGTGTGGATGTCCTTTCTGTTTGTTAGTTTTCCTTCTAACAGTCAGGACCTTCAGCTGCAGGTCTTTTGGAGTTTGCTTGAGGTCTACTCCAGACCCTGTTTGCCTGGGTATCAGCAGCGGAGGCTGCAGAAGAGAGAATATTGCTGAACAGGAAGTGTTGCTGTCTGATTGTTGCTCTGCAAGCTTTGTCTCAGAGGTGTACCCATCCGTGTGAGGTGTGAGGTGTCAGTCTGCCCCGAATAGGGGATGTCTCCCAGTTAGGCTACATGGGAGTCAGGGACCCCCTTGGACAGGGAGTGTGTCCTTTCTTAGATCTCAACCTCCGTGCTAGGAGAATCACTAGTCTCTTCAAAGCTGTCAGACAGGGACATTTACATCTACAGAGGTTTCTGCTGCTTTTTGTTTAGCTATGCCCTGTCCCCAGAGGTGCAGTCTACAGAGGCAGGCAGGTCTCCTGGAGCTGTGGTGGGCTCCATCCAGTTCGAGCTTCCAGGCCACTTTGTTTACCTACTTAAGCCTCAGTAATGTTGGACGCGTCTCCCCCAGCCTCACTGCTGCCTTGCAGTTAGATCTCAGACTGCTGTGCTAGCAATGAGGGAGGCTCCATGGGCATGGGACCCTCTGAGCCCGGTGTGGGATATAATCTCCTGGTGTGCCATTTGCTAAGACCCTTGGTAAAGTGCAGTATTAGGGTGGGAGTTACCTGATTTTCCAGGTGTTGTGTGTCTCAATTTTCCTTGGCTAGGAAAAGGAATTCCCTTCCCCATTGCGCTTCACGGGTGAGGCAATGCCTCACCCTGCTTTTGTGCTCGCTGGTTGAGCTGCACCCACTGTCCTGCACCGACTGTCTGACACGCCCCAGTCAGACGAACCCAGTACCTCAGTTGGAAATGCAGAAATCACCCATCTTCTGTGCCACTCATGCTGGGAACTGGAGGCTGGAGCTGTTCCTATTCGACCATCTTGGCACCCTCTGTTGTTTCTTTTCTTATGCAGATGCTTTTTAGTTTGTTGTAGTTCCATATTTTTATTTTTGTTTTTGTTGCCTGAGTTTTCAGTATGGTACCAAAAAAATCATTGCTGAGGTCAATGTTCAGATGATTTTCCCCTGTGTTCTCTTTTATGAGTTTCATAGTTTCTGGTCTTATATTTAAATCTGCATTCCATTTTTAGTTGATTTTTGTGTATGGTATAAGGTAAAGGTTCAATTTCTTTCTTTTGCATGTGGAAATCCAGTTTTCCCAGCACCATTTATCGAAAAGACAATCCTCCATGTGTCTTCTTGGTGTTCTGGTAAAAAAAAAAAGTTGACCATTTATGTTTGGATTTATTTCTGGGTCTCTGTCCTATTCTACTCATCTTTGTGTCTGTTTTTATGCCAGTATGATATTGTTTTGATTACTGTAGCTTTGTAATATAGTTTTAAATAAGTGTGATGCCTACAACTTTGTGTTTTTTTTCCCCCCCGCAGAATGGTTTTGGCCATTTGGGGACTTGTATGCTTCCATATAAACTTTAGTATTGCTTTTCTATTTCTGTGGACAATGTCATTGAGATTTTGATAGGAATTGCTTTGAATCTGTTTATTGCTTTGGGTAGTATGAATATTTTAACGATATTCTTCCAATCCATGAAAACAAGATACCTTTCCTGTACATTTATTTATTTCATCTTTAATTTCTTTTATTAGTGCTTTATAGTTTTCAGTATACAGGTCTTCTACCTCCTTGGTTAAATGTATTTTTAAAAAATGTTTTGGTTTTCATTTTAAGTGGGATTGTTTTATTGATTTCTTTTTCAGCTACGTCAGTATTTGTGTATTAAAATGCTCCTGATTTCTTTGTGTGAGTTTTGTATTCTGCAACTTTCCTTAATTTGCTTATTAGTTCTAGCAGTTTTTTGTTGTGAAATCCTTGCAGTTTTATACATATAGAATCATGTCATCTACAAATAGAGGTAATTTTAATTCCTTCTTTCTGATTTAAATGCCCTTTTTATATATTTTTTCTAATGTGATTGCTCTTGCTAGGACTTCCAGTAGTATGTTGAATAGAAGTGGCAAGAGTAGACATCCTTGCCTTGTACCAGGTCGTCATGGAAAAGCTTTTAGTTTTTCCCCCTTGATTATAATGTTAGTTGTAGAGTTTTCATAAATGGCCTTTATTATGTTGGAGAAATTTCTTTGTTTGCCTAATCTGTTAAGAATTTTTATCAAGAAAGGATTTTAGACTTTGCCAAATGCTTTTTCTGTATGAATTGAGAAAATTATGTGTTTTGTTATCTTTTGTTCTGTAAATGTGATGTATCACAGTGATTTTCATATGTTAAACCAGTCTCACATGTCAGAGGTAAATCCCACTTTGTCATGATGTATATTCTTTTTTAATTTTTATTTGTATTTCAGTAGTTTTGGGGGAAAAGGTAGTGTTTAGTTGCGTGGAAAATTTCTTCAGTGGGTAATTTCTGCGATTTTGGTGCACCCATCAATGAAGCAGCATACTCTGTATCCTGTGTGTAGTCTTTTATCCCTCACCTCCTTCCCATCCTTCCCCCACCCCGAGTCCCCAAAGTCCATTATATCATTCTTATGCCTTTGTGTCCTCATGGCTTAGCTCTCGCTTATAAGTGAGAACATACAACATTTGATTTTCCATTCCTCATCTACTTCACTTAGAATAATGGTCTCCAGCTACATCTAGGTTGCTGCAAATGCCATTATTTCATTCCTTTTTATGGGTGAGTAGTATTCCATGGTGTGTGTGTGTGTGTGTGTGTATATACACACATCATTAGGACTAATTTCTTTCCATTGGCATGATATATATTATATTATATATATTACATATATTATACGTATTTTATATATGTTACATATATTATACGTATTTTATATATGTTACATATATTATACGTATTTTATATATGTTACATATATTATACGTATTTTATATATGTTACATATATATATAAAAATATATATATTCAGTTGAACTTATTACAAAGTTCAGCTAGGAGCTTCCTTCACTCTGTGGCCCCTCCTCAATTCTGCTGGTTGCCTTCCTTTCCCCAAGGACCTCTGTGAGATAAGGCCAGGAATGGCCTCCGTATGCTCGAGCTGAGGACCAGGAGTACCTAGAAGGCTCTTTCCGCTGCTGCTTCTACTTTTATATTTAGCTTGGCTCTGTAAATCCATTTTAGCTCTAGGTAAGGTAAAATCGTTCCATGATCTGGATTTTCAGGTTTCCCAGTGGGGATATGTGTTCAGAGGACTACTTTTCCCCCTCACACTTTGGGAACTCACAGTTTTTTGGCTGTCTTGGCGTGTTTGCAGCAGCAAGCCACTGCTTTCAAAGGATCTGTGAATTCTTTTGGTTTTCCTGCTATGTTCCTGTGGTAGTTCTTAGAGCAAAAGTTCACAATGTGAGTCTCCAGATGCTGTTCAGTCTATCTGACCAGGAGGTGCACCTTATTCCTGTCACCTATCTGCCGTTTTTCCTTCTCTTTTTTCTCAGGCTAACTTAAGATTTGCCCGTTTAATTTTTCAGAAAACTAACTCAGTTTTATCATTTCTGTGGTTTTTCTGTTCTCTATTTGACTTATTTCTGTTCTCGTTTTTATTATTTCCTTCTTTCTGCTAATTTTAGGTTTAGTTTGTTGTTTTTTCTAGTTCCTTGAGACATAATGTTAGACTATTCATTTAATATCTTTCTTTTTTAATATAAGTGCTTATTACTATAAACTTCCTTCTCAGAAATTCTTTTGCTGCATTCCATAAATTTTGTTATGTTGTGTTTCCATTGCTGTTTGTCTCAAGATATGTTAAAATTTCTCTTTTAATTTCTTATTTGATCCGTTGGTTGTTCAGGTGCATAGTGTTCAATTTCCACATATTTATGAATTTTCTAATATTCCTTCTGTTGATTTCTAGTTTTCTACCAATGTGGCCTGAAACAATGATATATGTAATTTCAATCCTCTTAAATGTGTTAAGACTTGGATTAACAAGTTTAACATACAATCTAGCCTAAAAAATATTCTATGTGTGCTGGAAAAAGATATGTATTCTACTGTTGTTAAATGGGAAGTCCTGTATATGTGTTAGGTCCGTTCGGTCAAAAGTACAATTAAAGTTCAGTATTTACTTGGCTGGGAGTGGTGGCTCATGCCTGTAATCCCAGCACTTTGGGAGGCTGAGGTGGGTGGATCATGAGGTCTGGAGATCGAGACCATCCGGGCTAACACGGTGAACCACCATCTATACTGAAAATACAAAAAATTAGCCAGATGTGGTGGTGGGCACCTGTAGTCCCAGCTACTCGAGAGGCTGAGGCAGGAGAATGGCATGAACCTGGGAGGCAGAGCTTGCAGTGAGCCAAGGTCACGCCACTGCACTACAGTCTGGGTGACAGACTGAGACTCCTCAAAAAAAAAAAAAAAAAAAAAGAAAAAAGAAAAAAGAAAAAAAACGTTCAGTATTTACTTATGAACTTTCTGTCTGTTTGGTCTATCCACTGTTGAATGGAATGTTGAAGTTCCCTACTGTTGCATTGTAATTTATTTCTCCCTTCATATGCATTAATATTTTCTTTGTTTATTTAGATGCTCTGATGTTTTGTCATAGGTATTTATGATGGTTATGTTCTCTTGAATTCACTCATTGAAATAATGACCTTCTTTGTCTCTTGTAACACTTTGTGACTTGAAGTCTATTTTATTGTTTATAAGCATAGTTACCCTGTTCTTTTTGGTTACCAATTGAATTGAATATCTTCTTTCATTCCTTCACTTTCAGCCTATGTGTGTTCTTAGAGCTTAAGTGGGTCTCTTTTAGTCAACATGTAGTTAGTTGGTTCTTATTTTTAAAAAACATTAATTCAGTTATTCTGTTTTTTGATTGGAGAATTTAATCCATTTACATTCAAGGTCATTAGTGATAGGTAAGGACTCCCTATTGCCATTTGGTTATTTGTTTTTGGTTGTTTTGTATCTCTTCTATTCTTTTTCTCTTGCTGTCTGCCTTTGTGATTTGATAATATTCTGAATTGTTAAGATTTGATTACTTTCTCATTATTGTTTGTATATCTTTTACAGTTTTTTTTGTGATTACCATGAAGCTTACATAAAATATTTTATTATCAACTATGTAAAGTTGATAACAATTTGATTTCTTCACATACAAAACCTCTAGACTTCCACTCCCTCACACACAACTTATGTTTTTGATGTTAAAATTTGTGTATTTTTATATGTTTATTCCTTAACAATTTGTTATAACTTTTGTTAGTTTTAACTGTTTTGAGTTTAGCTGTCATACTGGAGATATGTATAATTTATATACCATCATTTCAGTACTGAATATTCTGGATTTGACTATCTCTGAGTTAAATAAATAAAAACTCTATGTATGTACCAGTGACTTTTATACTTTCATATGTATTCATTATAGTAATCATCACCCTTTAGTTTCCTTTGAAGAGCTCCTTGAAGCATTTCTTGTAAAACTGATCTAATGGTAACAAATTTCTTTAGCTTTTGCTTGTTTGGGAAAGACTTTATTCTCCACCATTTCTGAAGGACAGCCCTGCTGGGTATAGTATTCTTGGCTGCCAATTATTTTCTTTCATAACTTTGAATATATCATCCCATTTTTTTCTGGCCTATAAGATTTTCACTGAGAAATTAGATGATAATATTATAGTGATTCCCTTACGTGTGACTTGATGCTTTTCTTTTCCCTTTTAAATTGTCTCTTTGCCTTTGACTTTTGACAGTTCGATTATAATATACCTCAGAGAGAACCTCTTTAGTTGTATCTGTTTTCAGACTTCTGATCCTCATGGATCTGGTTGCCCATATTTCTTTCAAGACTTGAGAAGTTTTCAGCAATGATTTTATTAAAGAAACTTTCTGCCTCTTTCTCTGTCTTTTCCCCTTTTAAAACTGCCACAATATGAAAATTTGTTAATGGTGTCCCATAAGTACCATAGGCTATCTTCATTCTTTTTATTCTTTTTCCCTCTGATTGAATCTCTTTAAAAGAGTGGTCTTCTAATTCACAGATTCTTTCTTCGGTTTGATGTAGATGCAATTTGTTAATTTGTAAATTTTCATTTTTTGGGTGTCAGTTGCTGGAGAATTATTGTGTTTAGCTGAGGGAATCTCTCTATTGTGTTTAGCTGAAGGAATCATGTTTGACACAATCCACAGGCAGCCACAGCAGCATGAAAAGCCAGGGCACAGGTTCCTAGAGAGGCTGTGGAACTAGATTCCTGGGCTCAGGCTCTTGCAAAACTACTGTAGCACCTGGGACTTGAGGCACAGGTTCATTTTCCAAAACACAGGGTGCAGTCCTTTCACTAATCCAGTGTTTGTTGCTCTGAGACATACCCTAGAATATTTTGCCTTGGGGAAAGAATGTTGCCATCATTCTGACCCTGGAGAGCAAGGTGCAGCACTTCCAAGGCTCTAGGGAAGAAGAGGTACTCTGGATACTTGGCTCCTGAGGAGCAGGGCACGGATGCAATTGTGGCCCAGAACTAATACAGCATAGCAGCAACTTGGGATCTGGCTGATGAGTTACCACACAATGGTGACTCTAGACCTCGAGATAGCGGGACATGGCACTAGACTAGGCTTTGTGAGGCCAGGTACAACAGCAACAAGGACTCAGAAATGACAAGATGCTGCTGGGGCTTGGGCCATGGGGAGTGGAGCGTTGCATAGCAATGTCTCCACTTTCTGGAGATGCAAGTTGCCACAGCAGCTCAGACTGCAGGTAGCTTGTTCAGTTCCAGGTATGTGGGGCACTTGGCAGTTCAACCTGGAAGGTGAGGTGGCACAGTTCAGCCAAGGTTCTAATTCCTGGGATATAATGTGCTGTGTCTGCTTAACTCCAGAAAGCATGGATACATGAGTCAGTGAAACCTCCACATCCTTAGGGGTTAAGGCTATGGTGGTGGGAAATGCAACTGCTCTGATGTGCCAGAGGCTTAGGGTCCCTGGGGATTAGGTGCATCCTTACCTGCAACACTGAGTAGGGCGATCAACTGCTCCATTCTCCTGGAGACCTGAAGTCTCTTGGGGTGAGCTACCACTTCAGTGTGGTCCTAAGGGAAAACTACCAGCAACTAGCTAGCTGAGGAGGATAAAATTGCTCTGTAGTAGCTTATTCTGAGCTGATGGGTCATAGCAACAGCTTGACTCAGGGCTGCACACTATTGGTTGGGCATGTTGCAGTGGCAGCAAAGCCTCAGAGATGGAGGGATGCAGTGGCTATTGTCCTGGGAACAGGATGCCCACATGCAGTGACTCTGGTTCCAAGATGGTGCAGTGCAGCAGCAGCATGGGACATGGAAGTGGGGCACAATATTGGCTCTTTCTCGGGAGGTAGCTCAGGGTATGGACTCTGGGAAGCTCTATCAGCGGGGCTCAGAGCCTGTGAGGCTGCAGGAGTCTCCAGTAGTAAAGACTAAGGTGGCTGCAGTGGTGATGGGAGCTGCTCATGCCCTCTTGCTTACCATTTCCCTGCATGAAAGAATCTCCCCTGGTTCTGAGTTGATTCTCACTGCCTATGGGGTGGCTGAGACAAGGTGTTTCTTTCACTTTCCTTTGAGGCCATCCTGAATTTCTTTGCTTGACAATATTTCCACTGCTTCTTTGCTATTTTCTGGAACTCTCCTTTAGTTGTTTTGGTTGAACTATAGTTGTTAGTTAATTAATTAATTAATTTATTGTGGGAGACAGAATGCTAGGAGCTTCCATCTGCCATTTTGTTGATGTCACTACTCATTTTATTCTTTCTTATATGATTTATAAGCAGTATTTTTAAACATTATTTGTCCATTTAATCTAACCAGTCAAATTTATTAGTGTAAAGATTGTCAATATCTTCATCATATTATTAATGTCTTTAATTATTTATGTTCATTTTTTTAGTGTTCTCTTTTTTAATTTTTCTTTTTTGTTCTATTTTCTTGTTATGTTTTGCCAGGGGTTTCCCAATTTTACTGATCTTTTCAAACAATCAACTTTTGGCTTTGTATTTTATTATTCAATTGAATATTTGTTTTTTATTTCACGATTTTTTTTCTTTATTCTTTCTTTATACATATTCTGGTTTGATTTATTGTTTATTTCTACCTTCTTGAGACAAAAGCTGAATTAATTTATGTTTAGGCTTGTTTCTCTTCTGGTATATGCACTAAGGCTACAAACTTCCTTTTAAGCACTAATTTTGCTGCATCCCACCGGTTTCGTACTGCTACATCTCACTAGTTGATTATCATTTGGTTCGCATTATTTTTATATTTCTGTTGTGGTTTGTTCTTTGATCCATGGGTGAGTCAGAAGTTTACTATTTCATTTATAAGAGGCTTATTATTTCTAATTTATTTGTTTATACTTTCATTTCAGTAGGTATTTTCCAATTTTTTAAAGCTTGTATTGAGTTATTACTGGCCTAAATTAATTTTAGTCTGTTCACAAAACAAAATAAGAAAAATTTTAATTTTAAAAAATTTGATAAAACTTGTTTTGTAATTCAGAGTGTGTATCAAATTGGGCTAAAGTTTCATCACGATATAATTCTGAAAAGAATGTAAATTCTGTTACTGTTGAGGGCTGTTTACATATATGTCATAGATCAGTTTTGTTAATTGTACTTAATGCTAATTCACATGTCCTTATGAAATGTTTTGTGTTTTCCTATTCTGTCAACTATTACAGAAACTGTGCTAAAGTCTTCATTCTGTGAATGTGTCTGTTTCTCTTTCTAATGTTCTGTCAGTTTTTACTTTGAATATTTTCGAAGATATTTTGTTACAAATATCTAGATTTAGAATTATTATAGCTTCTTGTGTTTACCACTTTATTGTGATGAGATATTCCCTAGTTATTCAAGTCTGCCTTGTGTGATATTAGCATAGCTAATCCAGCTTTCCTTGGTTAGCATATGCATGGCATGTTTTTCAATTTTAGGTTAACTATTTCATTGTTCTCATATTGAAGGCATATCTCTTATAGGCAACATATTGTTTGTTTTTTTTATTTTTATCCACTCTGATAAAGTTAGCTTTCTACTTGGAATGTCTATTCAATTTTTTTTGCTTTAGCTCTGTTGAGATTGCCCTTTCTGCTGGCTTTTTATTTTTGCTGGCTAAAATTCTATTCTGTGTTCAGAAATGGGGAAGTCCCCCAGGGAAAATACAGCTGCAGGTAATCTGTTCACTGTTCTCACCAGTGTTTTCAATGGTGTGTCCCTGGGCTTTGTCACCTCACTATACTTCAACATTTGGCAAATAGCTTGAAGAGAAAACCAACTGTGTGTTGAGGTCCTTAAAAGTTTCCATTTGTATCACTTCATTCCCATCGTAATGCCAAAAGCGCTCCTGGTTTTGCTCTCCCCAAGCAGAAACCTTGTCCCTGGGCCAATCCCAGATTTTCAGCATCTAGCATAAGTCAAATGTCAATAAATGTCCCCAAAGAGCAGATAGTTGTAATCCATTAACTCAATACCTATAATTTCCCACTTGTAAAAATTTAGTCCTTAAATTCTCGTCGCTTCTGCAGCTATCAATGGGTCATTTAATAGATACGCACATATAGATATACAGACATATTCAACTTTATTGGTTGTTTTTGTAGAGTGCTTTTCTACTGGAAATTAATTCATCATTTCTCAAGTTTTTCACTTAGACTAAAATAGTTTCTCTAGTTTATAATTTATTTATATATTAAAAATTACATTGTTATTGCAGAAAAATTAGAAAATGATATGAAAAGAAGAAAGGTAAATTCCTCTTTAAATGCACTGTTTTAGTAATCTATAACTAATATAGTTTGGATGTTTTGTTCCCTACAAATCTCACGTAGAAATGTGACCTCCAGTGCTGGAGATGGACCTAGGGAGGTGTTTGAGTCATGAGAGAATATCCTTTATGAATGGCTTGGTGCCTTCCCTGTGGCTATAAGTTACTACAAGATCTGAGTGTTAAAAAAAGATTCTAGGACTTCCTGTCCCTCTCTCTTGCTCCCTCTTTTACCGTGTGACATGCCTGCTTCCCCTTCATCTTCTGTCATGATTGTAAGCTTCCTGAGGTTCCCATCAGAAGCAGAGTAGATACTAGTGTCATGCTTGTACAGCCCATGGAGCTGTGAACCAAATAAACTTACTTTCTTTATAAATTACCTAGGCTCAAGTATTCCTTTATAGGATGTAAAACAGACTGTTTTGTGTATTGTTTGATACAAAATGACTGTATATCAAACTAACTTATATCTCAGAGGCTTAAAAATCATTTTATTGTTACCCACATTGTGGGTCTGGTAATGTTTGGTTGGATAATTTGTATGATATACTTGTGTCATTTCCAAAAGAATTCATTTTCAAGATGTCATCCTCATTCTCATATTTGTCACTTTGGTGAGATCTGTCCACATGGCCTCAACTTCCCACAGTATGGCAGCCTGAGGGTAACTGACCTTCTTATATAGTGACGCGGAGCTCCATGAGACTAAGAAAAAGGCTGGCAGTTGTTTTAAAGCCTGGTCTCAGAACCAGAATGACATGACTTCCATCATACTTTATTGGTCAAACCAGTCATAGGCCAGCCCACATTCAACAAGGAGGAAGTAGAGCTCATCTCTCAATAGCAAGAGTATCAATTTGCAACCATCTTTAGTCTATCTTGTTCCATTCAGAGAATTATTCTCAGTATCTTGGCAAAATCATTTAGTAATAACAGCTAACTTGCATTGAGTATGCCCACATTGTACATTATTTCATTTCATCATTATAACACTATGAGGGAGTACCTATGAATATATCAAATATTTTATTTAATATCTTATTTACTTTTATATAACAATTTAATTACACATGTAAAACATGAACACATACTTGTTAGAGAAAAAGCTAAAATGATACAGAAGTATATAGAGTAAAACCAAAATTTCCTCTAAAATCCCTCCCTCAATTTATCTTTTCTGAGATAATTCTGGTTAGTAATCTAATGTGTATCTTTCCAGAACTTTCATTTGAATTTTCATACTTGTATATTTGTTACCAATCACACTTGGCCCTGACCTTTTTGGTGCTAGACATGGACATGATGGAGTCATGCAGAGAGTATGGCTCAAAGCTATGGTCCCACACAAATGTAAATAAGAAAGCCTAACCTGCTCCCAATCGTTCAAGGTTCTTGTCTTTCCTCTTGTCAGTAAAATATTGTTAGCCATTTCCCAGTACTTTGATGACTTTTCAATGCTTCAAGCAAAGTCATAGCTTTCATTTCCTAGAGATTATTTTCTTTTATTAACAATCGTAGGTCTGTAATCCATGTCAAAAATGTAGGTGACCAATGCATTTCAAACAAGGATAATGTCAAATAGCTTTTGACATTATCTTATTACCTCACTTAATTATTATACAAGTCTGATCATTAAATATCTCCCTTAGGAAAAAACAGATTCCTAGCTTTATAAGACTTAAATAAATAACCTATTTATTTTTTAATGTGACTTCCATGTGAGTTTTACTTTAAAATTCTTATGTATATAAATATTTAAACATTTCAAACTAATGAAAAATGCAGAAGAAAGCAAGGTTATTCATAGCATCATTTAGTTTTAGGGTCATAAGTCAGCACAAGTTCAACAATCTTATCATCATGCCCAGCAGAGAATTACCTTCACCAGGCTCCTGAATAAGAATTATATGTCTCTAGGTGAAGCATAACTGATGGCCAGTTTTAGTTTTGATTCCTTAAAATAACATATTTTTTCAAAAACTATACAAGCCTAAATTTAAGGAATCAATTATTAATAGCAGTCATTCATATTATAATGCTTTCAAAATTCAAATATTTGTATCTCTGATTTGGTCACATTTAGTTCTATGTTCATGTGAACTAGAAATGTACTTTGTGTCTATAATGCTTAACTTTCTGTCTGAACACATGATTCCATCTCCTTTGCCCCTTTTGGGGGTATCTTCTCTGTCATTTATAATCTCCTGTTTTGAATATGCAAGCTGTCTCTTCCTACAGGACTCCTCATCTTTAAGTGTTCAGGATTTCTCTATCCTAAAACAAGTTTTTCATCTTTTCCCTTCACTTCTGCTTAATCTATTGATGTGGACTTTTCTTTCTTTTAAATTTATTAAAAGAGTTCACTGGATGTTTCTGTTTTCTTTTGTCCTTCTACTCCTAGATCAGTGTTCATTTCCAGCACCAGGCTGCTGGACCACCACCCTTTTTCACAGTTGATGCTGTTTGTCACCACTGCTTTTTTTTTTTTTTTTTTAGAATGCAAATAGATTCTTTATTGTATATGCCACCCTTAGGCAAGAGATTAAGCAGGATCAGTAAAAACCAGGGCAACAGGCCACAATTTTCACTAAACCAGAATACATTTGAGTGTTTCTTACAAAATTTGTCCCAATCACATAGATTTCAAAGACTGGGGGCTCTGGAGCAGAGCAGTTTCCATAGAGTACTATTTGCCCCCAGATGCCTCCCTTAGCCCTCAAATACCCGAGAGTTCACCCTTAGGGGACTATCGTTTTGGAGTAAACATCCCCTCTGTCTCTGATTTTCTTATTTTTTTATGTTTTATTATACTTGAAGTACTGGAATACAAGTGCAGAATGTGCAGGTTTGTTGCATAGGTATACACGTGCCATGGTGGTTTGTTGCACCCATCAAACTGTCATCTATATTAGGTATTTCTCCTAATGCTATTCCTCTCATAGCCACCCCCCAGCCCCCAACAGGCCCCAGTGTGTGTGATGTTCCCCTCCTTGTGTACATGTGTTCTCATTGTTCAACTCCCACTTATAAGTGAGAATATGCGATGTTTGGTTTTCTGTTCTTGTGTTAGTTTGCTGAGAATGATGGTTTCCAGCTTCATCCATGTCCCTGCAAAGGACATGAAGTTATCCTTTTTTATGGCTGCATAGTATTCCATGGTGTATTTGTGGTACATTTTCTTTATCCAGTCTATCATTGAAGGGCAGTTGTGTTGGTTCCAAGTCTTTGCTATTGTGAATAGTGCTGTAATAAACATTTGTGTGTATGTGTCTTTATAGTAGATTGTTTTATAATCCTTTGGGTATATACCTAATAATGGAATTGCTGGGTCAAATGGTATTTCTGGTTCTAAATCTTGAGGAATCACCACACTGTCTTCCACAATGGTTGAACTAATTTACACTCCCACCAACAGTGTAAAAGTGTTTTTATTTCTCCACATCCTCTCCAGCATCTGTTGTTTCCTGACTTTCTAATGATCACTATTCTAACTGGTGTGAGATAGTATCTCATTGTGGTTTCTGTTTCCATTTCTCTAATGACCAGTGATGATGAGCTTTTCGTCATATGTTTGTTGGCTGCATAAATGTCTTCTTTTGAGAAGTGTCCCATCACTATGCAAAAATCACAGGCATTCCTATACACCAATAATAGACAAACAGAGGGTCAAATCATGAGTGAACTCCTATTCACAAGTGCTACAAAGAGAATAGGAATACAACTTGCAAGGGAGATGAAAGACCTCTTAAAGGAGAGTTACAAACCACTGCTCAAGGAAATGAGAGGAAACAAACAAATGGAAAAACATTCTATGCTCATGGATAGGAAAAATCAATGTCGTGAAAATGGCCATACTGCCCAAAGAAATTTATAGATTCAATGCTATCCCCATAAGCTACCATTCACTTTCTTCACAGAATTGGAAAAAACTACTTTAAATTTCATATGGAACCAAAAAAGAGCCCATATAGTCAAGACAATCCTAAGCAAAAACAACAAAGCTGGAGGCATCACGTTACCTGACCTCAAACCATGCTGCAAGGCTACAGTAACCAAACAGCGTGGTACTGGTACCAAAACAGATAAAACAGAGATACAGACCAATGGAACAGAACAGAGGCCTCAGAAATAATGCCACACATCTACAACCATCTGATCTTTGACAAACCTGACAAAAGCGATGGGGAAAGGATCCCCTAGTTAATAAATGGTGCTGGCAAAACTGGCTGGCCATATGCAGAAAACTGAAACTGGACCCCTTCCTTACACCTTATACAAAAATTAAGATGTGTTAAAAACTTAAACGTAAGACCTAAAACCGTAAAAACCTTAGGAAAAATACCTAGGCAATACCATTCAGGACATAGGCATGGGCAAAGACTTCATGACAAAAATACCAAAAGCAATGACAACAAAAACCAAAATTGACAAATGGGATCTAATTAAACTAAAGAGCTTCTGCACAGCAAAAGGAACTATCATTAGAATGAACAGGCAACCTACAGAATGGGAGAAAATCTTTGCAATCTATCCATCTGACAAAGGGCTAATATCCAGAACCTACAAGGAACTTAAACAAATTTACAAGAAAAAAAAGTCCGTCCACTGCTTTTTTTTTAGATGGAGTTTCAACCTGTCACCCAGAATGGAGTGCAGTGGCAAGATCTGGGCTCACCACAAGCTCCGCCTCCCAGGTTCAAGAGATTCTCCAGCCTCAGCCTCCCAAGTAGCTGGGAATACAGGTGTGCACCACCAAGTCTGGCTAATTTTTTTTTTTTTGTATTTTTAGTAGAGAGGGGATTTCACCATGTTGGCCAGGCTGGTATTGTACTCCTGACCTCAGGTGATCTGCCTGCCTTGGCCTCCCAAAGTGCTGGGATTACAGGCTTGAGTCACTGTGCCCAGCCTACCACTGCTTTTTAAATGAAAATCTATTTTCCTTTTACTCTCAGGCCATGAGTCACACTTGCCTGGCTCTCTGATGTGATTTCTTCCTCTGTGACATTTTTTGCTGGCTTCGTGCATTGGCTATCTTACGTTCTGTGGACAGATCTCTTCAGTAAATGCCATTCTCCTGGACTAGACTCATCCACTTTTAGGACTACCACTTCTATCCAAATGAGACGTTAAGAAAACATTATGAAAACGTTTTGTATTGAAATAATTGTAGACAGAGCGTTGCAAAAATAGTGAGGTCCCACGCACCCATCAGGCAGCTTCCCCAATGGTGACATCTTATGTAATTATAGTGAATTATCAGAAACAGAAAATTGATTGACACAATACAATTAAGTAAACTACAGACCTCATTAGACTACAGACCTTTCACTACTTTTTGCATCATTTGTTTTTGCACATATTTATGTTTAATTCTATGATATTTTATTGTGTATATGGATTCGTAAAATCACCATTAAATCCATGATACAGAACTATTCCTTCACCACAATGGAACATCATAGTGCTAACTCCTTTATAGTTATACTGTCCATCCTCTTCCATAACTTCCAAAAGTTATGGAGGGTATAACTATAAGGAGGGTATAACTGTAACAAATAGAGGGTATAACTATAAGGAGTATCTACCCTTCATTGCTATTATTTTGTCATTTTACAATTCTATCTAAATGAATCCTAAAATATGCAACTATTTTAGATTGGCTTTTCTTCACTTAGCATAATGTCCTAAGATTCATCCAGGTTGCTGCATGTATGAATAGTATTTTATACTATTACATTGCTGAGTAACATTCCATTTTATGGATATGTCACAGACAGTTTAATCATGAACCTATTGAAAGATACACATATTGTTTCTAGTTTTTAGCTGTTACAAATAAAGCTGCTATGAACATTCATGTACAGGTTTTTATGTGTACTTAAGTTTTCTCTCCCGTAGGATAAGTGCCCATTGGTAAGTCCTACCAGCAATGTGTGAGCTATTCACTTTCCGCCTATCTTCACTAGCATTTATTAGCATTATAGTATTAGTGTTATCAGTGTTTTTTATCAACATTTTAATAGGTGTGCAGCGGTATCTTGAGTTTTTAACTTGTATTTTCCTAATGGCTAGCAAAGTTTAACATCGTTTGATGTATTTATTTGCCATCCATGTATCTTCTTTAGAGAAGTGTCAGTTCATGTCATTTACATGTTTTCTACTTGAATTGCTTATTTTACTACTGTCATTGTTAGACAGTTTTTAAATAAATTCTGGGCGTGAGCTCTTTGCCAGACACATTTTTCAGGTAATATTTGTGGTTTTAAAATATTTTCTCTAGTTAATGGCTTATTTTTTTGAGCCTCTTTACATGGTCTTACTCCTGCCATGTTAATATTTTTTACTGGTTGTTTTGTAACCTTCTCTTCCTTCTTTCCTTCCTTCCTGTCTTCCTTTTAGTGAATGTGGTTTTCTCTGGTAGTATAATTTAATTTCTTACTTTTTATTCTTGGGGTATATTTTATATGTTTTTTGATTTGTGGTTACCACGAAGCTTTCAAATACTATTTTATAGCCCATTATTTTAAACCGATAACAGCTTAACACTAATTTCACAAACAAACAAACAAACAAAAAGAAAACTAATAAAAACTCTACATTTTAACTGTGTACCCCCTGCTTTTAAATTTTTTGTTGTTTCTCTTTATGTTTTATTGTACTGTCTTTATCTTGAAAAGTTGTTGTAGTTATTATTTTTGATTTTGATTTTAGTCTTTCCACTTAAAATAAGAGTAGTTTATACATCACAATTATAGTGTTGTAATATTCTGTGTTTTACTATTACCAGTGAGTTTTGTACCTTCTGATGATTTCTTCTTGCTCATTTATATCCTTTTCTTAAAGGTGGAAGGACTCCCTTTAGCATTTCTTGTAAGACATATTTGGTGTTGATGAAATTCCTTAGCTTTTGTTTGTCCGAGAAGGTCTTGATTTCTTCTTCATGCTTGAAGAATATTTTTGCCTGATATAGTACTTTAAGGTAAAATTTTTTTTTTCTTTCTTTTCTTTTTTTTTCCCCAGCACTTTCAATATGTCATGCCCCTCTCTCTTGGCTTGTAAAGTCTGCTGCCAGGTGTATTTAAGCTCCATTATATGTCATTTGTTTTCTTCTCTTGCTGCTTTAGGATTCTTTCTTTATCCTTAACCTTTGAGAATTTGATTACTAAATGCCTTGAGGTAGTCTTCTCTGGGTTAAATCTGCTTAGTGTTCTGTAATCTTCTTGTACTTGATAGTGATATTTTTCTCTAGGTTTGGGAAGTTCTCTGATATTATCCCTTTGCATAAACTTTCTACCTCTATCTCTTTCTCTACCTCCTGTTTAAGTCCAGTAGCTCTTAGATTTGTCCTTTTGGGGCTGTTCTAAATCTTGTAGATGTGCTTCATTGCTTTGTATTCTTTTTTCTTTCATCGCCTTCAATTGTGTGTTTTCAAATGGCCTGTCTTCCAGCTCACGAATTCTTTCTTCTGCTTCATCAGTCCTGCCGTTAAGAGACTCATGCATTCTTCAGTATGCCAATTGCATTTTTAAACTCTAGAATTTTGACTTCATTTTTAAAAATTATTTTCATCTCTGTTAAATGTATCTGATAGAATTCTGAATTCCTTCTCTGTGTTATCTTCAAATTGTTTGAGTTTCCTCAAAACACCTATTTTGAGGTGTTTCACATATCTCTGCTATATTTCACATATCTCTGCTTT